>NC_141366.1:7606746-8001951 GCF_963921425.1 Dryas octopetala
TAAACAAATAAGATTGTACCACTGTATGTCCTGCTCCAATCTGTGGAGGGGCTGCATACTGAATATTTGGGGTTGGAATTCCAGGATAAGACATTCCAGTTGCAGGAGAGGAAGAATGAATTTGAGACTCTGAATGCTTTTGCTGGTCATCAGATTCACTATTATCTGTGCAACCAATATTGTAAAGTATATAACATCGCATTCAAGAAAGGACAAAACAGTTAACCCATGATGCGAAACCTCACAAAAGGAAATAAAAACCAAAACGAATAACTAAATAAATTAATTAAGTAACAAAGAACTAAGCCTATGGACTTCAGTGCTATAAACCAGAAATATGAGGAAAGTCTAGTTAATCCTACATCACTACATTGATTCTTGCCGTAGCACAGGAGAAACATATGAAGCATTTCATCGCAACATCATAAAACAGCATTACCACAGACAGTCCTAAAGCTGCCTAAAAGGCTAAAACAACCAAGGAAATTATCCAAGGAAAATACTTTTCTCGCAAGGTAGAGCCTTGCTGAGGGCCCACCTTAAATGACAGGAGAAACAGGCTATTACTGAGATAGTAAATTATGTAAACCACAAATCAAAATGAGGAACCACAAAGAAAGTCGATGGTTGGATCTGAAACAGATCTTGCTAAATTTAAACTTAGATTTCAACTTAAGCATCAGAAATGGGCTTGGTTTTAGGTATGACATAGGTAAACAGATGTTTATTTCACCACGAGAATTATTACTTTAGCCAATCTAATACAAAAAGGACACCATTCTCAAATCAAAGAAGCAGAAGAACCAAACAAGAAGCAATTCCATTTCTTGTCACACATTAATTATTCCATCTCAAATAAATGCCAGAAACACAAGTGGTTTTAGAATCTTATTTATTTACTGAAAATCTGAAAACAAACTGAATTACTAAAAGGTATCATATGATGATATCAATACTTTTTGAAAAACATACCAGAATGATCATGCACAGATGAAGTCATGAGGATGTCGTATGCGGAGAATCCCAAAACAATATGTAGCTGCAAAATCAGAATAGCTCGGGTTAAGGAATGAGGAGCTACCCAGGCCACGAGATTAGCATAGTCTGGTGAATAATACCATCTGAAGGAACACTATCCAACAAGATTATTACAAAGATAAGATTACCCTGGTTTGCAACTATGTATATCTCTTGCACAAGCTACAAAATTTTCTAGTTTCAAATAGTGTTATGAAATATAAACTGTCTAACATGGTCTATGCTTTCAAACACATAATATTTAATGTGTTTCAAAAGTTGAAGTTATATGCTTCTTTCTTTCTATCTTAAGGATCAAAGTGAGGGTATAAGCATATAATAAATTTGCAATTGAAACAATTACATGGAGTACTTAAAGATCACTCACGTGAATAAACCCATTGATCATCTCATCACAATACTCAGCTTTTGAGTTGCATTTACAAGAAACAGGATGACAAAGGAAATAAAAGCACTCTAAAATAAATGATTAATTCTGTTATTTTCATACTAGTGATAAGTAGAAGGGAAGACCATCCAATGATGCTTTAGGAGTACAAAACATTATCCCGACACGGCATTAAGGTACACTCCATATCTTAAGGATAAGGTCAACATAGAGGAACTAGTATATAGGAATATAGGATTTAGTTTCAAACTGAAAAATATTTGTCAATAGCACATTTAACAAACAGTGATAAAAAAGTACTTAACCATAGCTTTTCAAATTTAATATTTCATTTATGTAGATAATTATAGAGAACGGAAAACTTATTCGTCATAACAATGAAAAAAGTCAAAAATTGATCAATGTGCATTAAGCCTAAAAGTGAATATCTTTGTTTCTGAATTTGTAAAGTAGAATGGCTTTGCAAGCTTACAATTTTTCAAAATCTAAAAACACAAACCCACCAGCCAGATTCCATTCCCCTTTCACCTCATTTCTGGGTAGTCAAAAGTAAGCATTGTATTGTAATTATTCCTAAAAGATTGACTCAGAGTGTACGAAGCAGAAAGTGAACCCGTTAGTCTCAAATCTCATTCATTTCCAACCCAACTAATAGGGAATTCTAGTTCACCTACAACCCCAATCCCATAATCAAGTGAAACCAGAAATATAAACTTAATAAATTCAATCTGTCAATCAAACCAAAAAAATCAGCTCAATCAACTCTGCAAAGACCAACAAAATTAGCTCAAAACTCAGAAAAGTAACTCAATCAGCTCATACACACCAATTGAACAAAAAAAAATCCCCACTTTAATCCAATTCCCCTCGTATACACTAATTGAAAAATTCCCATAATTGGTTGGGCAAATCAATTACAGAGCAAAACTAGGGTTTAGAGTTGGGAAATTTACCCTTTTTTTTTTCTGGTAGCTCTTCTTGTTCCTACTGAAGTGGGTTGATTCTTCTCCTGCAAGATTCAGATAAAGTTTTCGGAAACAGCATCCGTACGGAATTAGAATTCCTCTTTCACCATGTTTACTTCCACTGCATGCCTATTTTCAACCATAAACGCACAGAGTTTCTTTTTTATTTTTATTTTCATTTTTTCGGAAGCTTTTGATGGGTTAAGTGTCGAGCAGTTTGTCTCGCGTGGAAGAGATCCGAACCGTTGAGATTCAGAGGCCGTTTCGGGCAGGGGAATGTGCTGACCGGGGGAAAATCTGGACCAGGAATTCTCCCTCTGGGGCCTACGCGGTGAGCGGACCGGATTGAAAGTGACCGCTAAGCTTGATTTCTGTTTTCAGCAGAGCACCCGCACGTGGGGTCCACGGCTGCGCATGACTGGGCTCTGCTACTTTCCTCTTTGCAACGTGGCAACCGCAGACAGCGTAATAGAACTGCAACTGGTGAGAGACTCTTCCATGGGCATGCGTGGCATCTCTCACATAAGGTGAGACCCACATCATATGAGGATGCCCCATCGAGACATGCCTCATGAAAAATTTAGTGGCAACTCGATTGCTTGGGTGGGTTGAAAGATAGACCAAGCCCAACCCTCTTTCAATCTGTCCAGCCCTTTATCCTCGATATATATTTTGGGAGACTTTCATATAAATCTTTTAATTTTATAATTTATTAACTAAACTCTTATGATTTTAAAATTTTAACTAAAATTTAATAATATTATAATAGAAAATTAGGATTAAATATTAAGTTTTAATAATTTTTTGGTATAGCAT
Organism: Dryas octopetala; assembly: GCF_963921425.1. NCBI lineage: Eukaryota > Viridiplantae > Streptophyta > Magnoliopsida > Rosales > Rosaceae > Dryas > Dryas octopetala. The sequence continues at coordinate 7,609,954 of NC_141366.1, forward strand.
GAAGACCATATAATATTTCAATTAAATTATTAAATTTAAATGTAGTTTTTTAGAATAGGTTACAAATATGTTGACCACTTTGATTTGATACTTTTCCATTTGACATTTTTATCCTTTGGCCCACATATGATGTGTGTTAGTTAAAATTTATAAGGTTTTGACAAAATTGACCTTGAAGCTTTTATATTATCTTGAAAATTTGCTAATGTAGTCTCAACTTCACATTTAGTTGTGACTGTACGACACTCACAACTTCAAATTTAGTTGTGACTGAACGACAATCACATCTAAGTTGTGAGACAGTCACAGTTAAGTTGTGACTTAGTTGAATTTTTTTTAGATAAATTATACTACAATATAGTATAAATAGAGGTCAAAACAATACTTTTACTCAAAATAATATATAGTATAGTAGTGTGAGTTGTCTATTTCAATTTACTAAGACAGTCACAGTTAAGTTATGACTGGATTGATTTTTTTTAATATAATATAGTATAAATTAATGTAATATTTGTGATGTAATATTTTTTTTATTTTTTTATTGTAGTGGCATGTGATGTAATATTTGTAAATTATAATACCTTTTACTTTATTAATTTGTTTGACTTTTCAACTAGTGCCTAATCTAAAATACTATTTAATTTTGGTACTTAAACTAAAAAGTTATTGAAATTTAGTAGTTAAAATCAATTGACCTATATTATAATTATTTCATGTTATATAATATTGATCTATTATTTTTTATTTTTTTCATAGATACCAGGTGCTGAGCGGTCGATGACTATTTTCGAGTGTTCAGCAGGTATTTTTACTTTTTCGTCAAGCCTTGGTTTGTCAGCTTTATATTTGGTTTGTCCGCCCGAAATTTTAGAGTTAAAACCAAATATGCAGCCTCCACAAAATCTCATTCTATATTCTAAGAAGGTATGAGGTTAATCTGTACTCTATATTCTCAAAAAATAAAAAAATAATGACATGTGTCTTTAACAAGACAATGGTCAAAAAATTTTATTTAGAAAAATAAATTTTTTTTTTTTTAAGTCATTAAGTTTTTTTTTTAAATAAAAAATGTTAGAATGACTAAATTTTAATTTTTCTTTATATTTTTTATCGGAAAATTGGATATTCGAATTTAGATCTCTCCGATTGTAACAATTACTAATTATTAATTTGTATTCTAAATTTGATCTTAACATATTAAACTCGACCCGAGGCATGTTGCACACATTATTATAGTCCTAAGTTTAAGTATACACAACTCGAGACATGAAGTACAGTATTTTTCATAAACGACAGTTTTTGATAAATAAAAAAGTTTAATTCCTTTTGGGCTCGGGTTAAAGTCTGACTATGATTGTTTGGCCTAATATTTTTCATGGCTTGGATCTTATTCTTGGGCCATATGGTATAGTTTATTCAAAAATATTTTTGGGCCATACGGTGAGTTTGTACTTTATAGGCACAGTTTGACATCATTCCTACCATTTCATGTTGCGAAATTTATTACCGGCCCCAAAATTTGATAGTGCACTCCAAGTTCTAACAATTTTTTAACAATAATCATACCTCTTTACTTAAATATCTAAACTAAACAAATTTTAAAAAAATTTAGAGTTTGTATCTTCTTCCTCATATTATAACACATGTATTGGTTATATCATATATTAATAGTACATATATACACAATAATTTTTTCATATAAGAAATTATTATGTATAAGTGTAATACAGCCACATGCTATAATATAAATACTATTATTGATATTATATCTTATTAATATAAACTCGTCATACATTCTTATTATAATATGTAGAATAATTATACCACGTGGATGTTGAGAAAGGAGAGTGAAAGGAAGGGAGGCACTTTTACATAAAAAAAATTTAGAACTTCCAACATTACTCTTATAGTCTTATCATCTAAATTATTATATTTGATTTTTTTATTGAAAAATACCTTTAATGATTACTTATATTTTTATTTATAACAAAAAGTTATATAATCTACTTCATGGGTTAAATTGACAAACAAAAATCTACATATTACTAATATAAGAACATACCATAACACATCAACTGATTCAATATAGAATTATTAAGGGCAAATTACATAAAAGTACCTCAATTAACCACCCTATTTCACTTGAGAACCCCAATAAAAAAAAGTTGATTAGAGGTACTTCAATTATTGATTTTGCACACCCAGGTACCTTTGTAAACTTTTCTGTCTGAGGACCATTAACTGCCTATGTGGCGTGCTGACATAGTTTTAAAAAAATGTCATGTGGACAAAAAAAAAAAATAATAATGATTAAGAAAACTTAAAAAAAAAAAAAAACCCAACAACCTCGCATCCCCGATCCTTTCTCCCTTCGCCTCCCTTTGTCGGCCACCCAACCCACCCACCTCCCTCCCCCTCTACAACCACCAGCTTCACCCCTCCCCTTCCCTTCCCCACCACCTTCACTGTAGATCGCGTCGGCCACCCCAATTAACCAGCGTCGAGCCCTCCTCCCTCTTTATCTTCTTCTTCTGCAAACACCTCCAACCATGGCTACAAATCGGAGGGACCAAATTGAAGTATGAGAACTGAATCTAGCCCCACCCCTCCCTTCCTCGCCCAGCCAAGCCCCCTCACCAAGCCTCAGCCCTAGCCCCGCCTTGCCCATATCTGCTCGCCGCGCCCAGCCTTACCCCAACAAGCCACGCCGAGCCTTGCCACGCCTAGTCGCTCCCAGCTTTGCCACACCCAGCCTTGCCTATCTTTTTGTTTGATGGTGGGTCACTGAATTGGGTGGCCAACGCGGGGGAGGAGGGCTCGGGGCTGGGGTTTCAGGGAAAGAGAGAGAGAGAGATGAGAGGGGCGGGGAAAGAGAGGGTGGGTGGCCAGGTGGGTTGGCGGCGTGGTGGTTGGGGTCGGCGACAAGGTGGCTGGGGTCGAAGGGGTGGGTGGTTGGGTTGGGTAGGTCTCGGAGGGAGGGGTGCTCCATTTTTTCTTTATTTTTTTGTTTTGTTTTTATTTAATTATTGTGTTTTTATTTTTTTTTAGTTTTTAAAAATCATTATTTTAGTTTTTAAAGTTTATTTCATTTTTTATTATTTTTTTTCCAAGTAACATTTTTTTAAAAGTATGTCAATGTGCCACGTGGACAATTAACGGCTTCCCTAACGGAATAGTTGACGGAGGTATTGGGTGTGCAAAATCAGTAATTGAGGTACCTCTGAACAACTTTTTATTTATTGGAGTACTGAAGTGAAATATGGTAGTTAATTGAGATACTTTTGTGTAATTTGCCCAATTATTAATTATATACCAGAGAGAATATAAATCAGTACGCCACTTGTCAATATAGAATTACATGAGCAGCACAGTGAGGAAGTCCGAGGAGCCAAAGGCAAAGCAAAACCCGTCCTTTGGAGCACTCCGAAGGATCACTTGGCCCAACTACTCTTCTACTTGTATTTCTGCATGATCCATTGATCCCAGTCCCCCAACCCCTATATTAACTCCTCACGTCACCCCAAAGCCCTCTGAAACCATTCTTGATCCAATCATGTCTCATTTCGCTCTCTCTCAGGTATGCCCCCATTTCAGATTCGGGTCTTTCAATTTCTACCCTTGTTTGGTTCCCGAGAAAACGGAAGAAAAAACGAGGCTTTCAGTCCTTTTATGCTTACCCAGTTGCCAAATAGTAGATATTTGATTAATTATGCTGTTTTTGTTATTGGGTGTTGATGATTTTCTTGCAGGCTTCACTTACTGTTCCTGTTGGAAGTGATTTCTCTCTCAGAAGATCTCTGTTCAAGGTCTGATTTTTTATTTATTTTTTCTTTTTGGGTGTTATTAGTTTCGTGTAGCTGTGTTTGCTTTTTCATTGGGCACATGATCAAGTCTTGTTTAGTTGCACTTGCTCTACACTGTGGCTTCGGAATCTTGAGGATTTCAAATAGTGTATGGAGAACGAAAAGTTCCAAGATTTGATTTTTTCATATTTAGTGGAGGATCCAAAATTTAAGTAATCAGCATTTTAGTGGGCAGTGTAACATAAAACGTTTAGTTTCAAAAGTACAAACAATTGTAGCTATTGACTTCAAATGTGTTGGCGGCGATGCTCTATTGGTGCTTTTTTTGGTCGAATCTATTGGTGCTTTAAAAAGTTGTCATTTGGTAATGATTTTTGAAAAGATAGTTGTTGCTTCAACTTGCAAGTTAAAATAAATCTAATTATTTGTAAATGTGTTGAACGTTAAATTGTATTAAAAGGATTTCTTCTAGCTTATGAGGATATGTTTGCAATTGAAATAAATCTAGTAATACTCAGTTTCTGAACTCTTATCACATATCACCTGCTGTAGGCTTATTTCATCTGATTAATTTTACAGTGCTACACCTTAAACTAAAGTCCTATGGTCTTAATTAGTATGATATTTAAGTTTACCTGATAATTATATACAAATTTAACCTGCTTTGTGGTTTATTCAGTTAATAATTTCTCATTGAAACTGTCCGTAATTTTTCTGCAGGCACAAAGTGTAAACTTTAATGATAAATCATGGGCGCCTGTTTTACCTTTGGACTTAAAAATAAAGAATGGGCAGCTGAGATCTCAGCGCATAGTATGCATGTCAGTGCAACAAGCAAATGTACCAAAAGTTGCTGTATCTCCTTTACAACTTGAAGAAGCTAGTGAGCCCCCATTACACTTATACAAGAATAAGGAACCTTATACAGCGACCATTCTTTCTGTTGAGGGAGTTGTAGGCCCAAAGGCTCCTGGAGAGACTTGCCATATTGTAATTGATCATGGTGGTAATGTTCCCTACTGGGAAGGACAGAGTTATGGTATAATTCCTCCTGTAAGTAACTGATTACATAAAGTTATGTCTTCAACAAAAGTTGCATGAATTTTGGCCAATAAAATTCTTTGACGAGTTCACTTAGGTTGTCTTTGTAAACCAATCATGATTAGTAGATATTATATTGTAATGCTATACTCACTTTCACCTTGCCTATGGATATTTGTTGCAGCTAGGATTTGAAAGTTAAGAGGATTATGATATAATTGTAGTTTCAGCCCTATTTTCTGTTGTGTCATCTCTTCTTTTTAGCCACATAATTCTGAACCATGTTATTGGCACGTTAATAAATCCATCTTCACACTAAATTCCCCATTTGTAGTATCTAATTGTTATATACTTGAATAACAGGGTGAAAATCCAAAGAAACCTGGGGCTCCACACAATGTCCGTCTTTACTCAATTGCATCCTCAAGGTATGGAGACTTTTTTGATGGCAAGACAACCAGTTTGTGTGTCCGACGTGCTGTCTATTATGACCCAGAGACAGGAAAGGAGGATCCTTCCAAGAATGGTGTGTGCAGCAACTTTTTATGCAACTCCAAACCTGGAGATAAAATTAAGATCACAGGTAAGAGTCTACTATTCAGGGATCATTAGGATTTTCTTTATTAAGTTTAGCCTGAGCCAAAACCCCTTGCCTCACGGCCCAGGTGGGCTGTATCTCAACTGTGCGGGTCTCAGCCTGGTCTTAGCTTGTTAGTGGATTAGTCTAGCCTAGCCCTCCTAATAGAATGGTTGGGCTTGAGCCTTATTTTTGGGTTGACCTTGTCTTCAGAGTTGGCTTTTGCCTTCGAGGGTTGGCCTGTGGCTGTTGGCCAAGCTCATCTGCTCTTCCCTTTTGTTTCTTCCTAAAAGATTGCCTTCAAATGTCCACTTGTGTGAGTTTGTATGGCCATTTAGTAGGTAAAAATCAATCATTTGTATATTCTTTTTCTCTACCTCCTCCCCCCCCCCTTTTATCACATTTGGCTTGATTCGTTAGTATGTCTTATAAATTGGTTTGGTCCACTGTTATTGGTAGACAACATGCATTCCTTATGGCAGGAATGCATTCCATTTGTATAGTTAATTTACGTATAAATACTAATATGGCAGGACCCTCTGGCAAGATCATGCTTTTGCCTGAAGACAACCCAAATGCCACCCACATTATGATTGCCACTGGCACTGGTGTTGCTCCATACAGAGGTTACCTTCGTCGTATGTTCATGGAAAATGTTCCCACATTCAAGTTTGGTGGCCTTGCTTGGCTATTCCTTGGGGTGGCCAATACTGATAGTCTCCTCTATGATGAAGAATTCACCAAGTATCTGAAGGACTACCCCGATAATTTCCGATACGACATAGCACTTAGTAGAGAACAAAAGAACAAGAAAGGCGGAAAGATGTATGTTCAGGATAAAATTGAAGAGTACAGTGATGAGATCTTTAAACTCTTGGACAATGGGGCCCACATCTATTTCTGTGGGCTCAAGGGAATGATGCCTGGGATTCAAGAAACCTTGAAGAGGGTTGCTGATGAAAGAGGGGAAAGTTGGGAAGAGAAGCTCTCACAACTGAAAAAGAACAAGCAATGGCATGTTGAAGTCTACTGAGAATGAATAGTTGCAGAACTCATTCATGTCTTTCTTTAAGAAAATGGCGAAGTTTCCCATGTTAGGTTATGCTTTTTTTTTTTTTTTTCTTTTGGAAGAGGGTGAGGGGGTGTTTACCCATTCATGAGCTTTAGATAAGGAAACTTGAGTAGCAATAGCATTCATCTGTATCATTAAATAACAGAGACAAGCCATTCTCATTGTTGAATAAATTTAAGAAACCATTTGACTGCTGATTGATGTTTCATCTTTTGCCCCTATTTAGTATCTTAGACATTTTATTATGTATAGTCGCACTCACCCGTGCGCCTAAAATTAGGAGCTAGATAATGGCCTTTCACAAACGGCCATTAGGTGGTTTTAACTTCTACTTGTTAAGCGATAGTCTGATTTGAAAGTGGCCAAGCTTGGGTTGGTGCTTTCGTAGATATGGTTCTTTTATTCTAACTCAGCCTTTAATTGCATTGAGGTTTTCTGTTTAACTATTAAAAAAAAAAAAGGGGAAAGGCCAACAGCCTTCGGAAAATACATTTGCCGTGGCAATGCAGTGAGCATGCTGCATGTGTTTCATGTCACCATCTTTTTTTTTAATGCTTATTTCTTTCTTCATTATATGGTGGCTGCATAATATTATTCTAAGAGCTTCTAATCATTATCCATAAATATTCAAGTAACTTCTTTAATAATTATCATAGAATTAATAAAATAGTGGGTATTATCCTCATCTCATTTGGGTTGAAAATGAAATTTCATAGACTTCTCAGTCCTGTCATCAACCTCTTTGTGATGATGGTGATTAATTGGTGGTGTATACATTAGTTGATGCATAGTGTAAACCATTGGTTGATGCCTTATCTTGCTTGTGTTGGTGAGCTTGTTTGCCACATTCAGTTGAAAGGGTTGTCACCTGTGATTGCATCCTTGAAAGAGGGCTAGTGCAAGCCATGTAATCATCCAGCATTACTAGTAAAGTTTCAATTTTACACTGGTTTATGTCATAAAGTTTTTTTTTTTTTTTTTATATATACCCTTTCACGTGCTGATCACGTGACTAATTATTATATACAAAAATAAAAGATTTTCTCCATATAAGAAAGTGTAGAGTTAGAATATTTGAAAAATATCTTTTTTCAAAATGATAATACCTATGTGAATTGAGTGTGTCAATTGTCATCTAGTACATCTACATACTAAGTAATAAACTTTGTCAACAGAGGCAGCCACCCCTGTGGCTCTGTCAGGTTGGAACTTATGTACAATTTAAAAGCCGCGTTGTGTCCATGCATACTTTTCAATGTTTCTTTTCTATAAAACACTACTTTTTCAATGTTAATTAAAATCATTTAAACAGTTTTTAGAAAGTCAATCATTTAAACCTAAAGTTTAATAAAAAATTGGAGTGATCAAGTAAAATATATAAGAAATTCAATGCAAGGTTTTGACATTAGAGGTCTACTTTATTGAGAGTGTAGTTGAAGACGGATTGATATGGTAGTATTTATCTTCACTTTTTAAAAAAATATCCCAAATTCTACTTCTGGAAAAATAAAATAAAAAATTGTAGGAAAAGCTAACATATACTTGTTTTGAAAAATACCTAGAGCATATTCTATATTCTACCCACAAACAAATTCAAAACAACTAGAGCATAATCTATATTCTACTAATATTCCATCATGATAATAGGTGTTACATCATGAGTGATTGAATTAATTTTATGCACATACTAATATTCAGTTATGAGAAATGAGTTTCAAATTTTGGAAAGCTTATGCTCTATCAAAAAGGAGCTATACTCCTACAATGGCCATTTGATTTAGTAGTGGCATATAGTTTTTTCTTTTATGTCATGAATTTGAACATTATAGACAACAATTGATAGTAATAATAAAAAAAAGAGATATACTCCTCAATTAGATTCAATAAGCATTCATTCACTTTAACTTTAAAGGAATGAAAGATAAGAGAAGTCTTGTCTTATCATCACCCCAGTCCAATAAAATTCATATTGCTAAGTTTTCTTATTTCTTGAAACATTCATATGTAACAAGTCAGGTTTTTTGTGAGCGTCCTATTGGAATGGGTCTAATGCCAAAAATTCTAATACTAACAGATATGTTAACCTAGGTGCACATGATAAAAGTATAGCTCAATTTGTTAAGATCTTTAGATTATATTTTGCGTTATGCAAAGTTCGTTCAAATAATAACAAAATGACAAGAGTTAAGTATTTTATTTTGTTAAGGTTAAAAATTTAAAGTAATGTTAGAATAATTTGACTTATTTATCAAGTTTTATTCATCAAATCATATGACTATATTTTATAATCTTATTTGTTTGTAATAAATGCGATAATAATAGTTCATAATTAATAAATTTGGTGTACAAATTGTTAATTGTTAATTGATATAATCCCCTTCAGAGTTCAGACTAAAGAAAAAATTTGATATAATCCCCTGAAATCTCACATGTCCCAATGGACCCAATGTTATGCTGGAAGTTGGAAGCAGAAGAGTGGGTTCGGGTTGCATATACAGCGAAGATGAGTGTGGTCGTTATATGGAACCCGCGATTATGCTGCGTGACGTGGTTGTCTTTCCAAACTGTAAACTGCCCGTCATCATTTCATTTCCAATCAATCTTACCCATCATTCCCTCCTCTCCTCTATGGGGAAAATAAAAACATAAATATAAATAAATATAAAAACAAAAACCCAAAAAAAAAAAAATTAAAAACACAGTTGTTTTCAACAATCATATCCTCCTCTCTCTACCTGGTTCTATCTTTGAAGAATCATTCTATAAAGGGCATTTCTCAATTCCTCAATCCACTGGTAAAATGTTATCTCTCTCTTGGATCTTTCACTGCATCTCATAATTTCATTATCAGGTTAGTTTTTTGTTTTTTTGGGTTATTGGGTTCTTTTCATGTTTGGTCATATGTAAATGATAGCAGTTATAAAATGGCATGGGAACCTCTGATTTGGACCCAATTTGTACTTTTAATGGCAGTTTCTATCAGTTTTGAATGAACCCATCATTTGTAATTAATCATTGTACAATCATTCCTCTATTGTTGATTTGAGTTTAATTCGTTTCTGTAATCATTGATTTCGTTTTATTATGTTTGATTGGAGCTTTCATCATTTGGAACATGAGAAACCCAACAATTTCGACTTTACCAATAGATTTTGGTTTGAATTTGATGTGGATGTTTCAACAATCAGACTGCCTTTCAACTACCCATCAACGGTTTTTGCATATTCTCAGTGATATCCAGAATTTCAGAATTTCATCGTTTTTTACACAAATTTTTATTCACATATGTAGGGCATTTGCTTTAATATGAGCTCTAAAGAATTAGCTTGTTAGGAAATATACTGAAATTGCAATATTAACTTCCTATTTTCTTTTTCATGGTCAATATACTTCATGTTGAAGAAGTTCAAATTTTGAGACTTTCATTTGGGGGTAGTTTTGCTTTTTACATCATTTTTGCTCAGATGGGTTCTTTTTTTTTTTTTTCCCCTTTTCCAGGTCACTTTGTCCAGACTACTTGAAAAGAATAGGCTTCATTCAGTGGATGATTGTAAGTCATTAGGACAGCAATGAGTCACCGTCCAATGGAACTTGGGAGGCCTACCTCAGGTATGCTTGTAATACTCGAAGTGATAAAAAATTATGAGTAGGGTCTTATAAACTGAAAAACTTTATTGATATCATAATTTTGTGCGTATGTGTACCATTCACTGAATTGTAATACTTTATTATTACGGCTTCTTGAACATTAATGTATGCATTTTCGCATCTGTATATATCTGGCTTATACAATGTGTTTTTGTTTAATACTTTAATCTAGAAAGTGAATGACATGCATGTTGCTGTACAGGTAAAAGAAGATTAAAAGATTTATTGATGCAAAAAGATAATCGCAAATGTGCTGATTGTGGTGCTCCAGATCCTAAATGGGCGTAAGTTTTTTCCCCCTTGATACCCTGAGAATGTATATATACTTTGTGAAAGTGTTTGTATAGGCATTAAGCCAATACTGTATGAGATGTGCTTGTTTCATATGTAAGGTCAAGAGCTTAAAGATGAGAGTGCTGAAAATAAACAAACATTATTAGGGCATTTTACTTTTCTTCCCATATCCTTCTAACTTGTAAGATGCTTGAAAATAAAGTGTTCGTTACTGCACTTTCAGATCAGCAAATATTGGAGTTTTTATATGCTTAAAATGTTGCGGCGTGCACAGGAGTCTTGGTACACATGTATCGAAGGTAAGAGCTCCTGATATCAATGCCTCCAATTCAATTTTTATAACGGAAACAATATGCTGGTAGAAAACATGACATATGACTAGTTATGGATTGGCATCCTCCCACCCATCTTGACTTTAAATATTTGATCGCTCATGTTATTTTTCTGCTTGTAAAATGGAAAGTGTAACGTCATGAACGAGAACAACTGTTTGATCCCATCTGCTTGCATCAAAGAAGTTCATTTGATTATGCCACATGAACTTTCGTCCTTGGTTGTGAGAGTTGCAAGAATATATTCCGACCTCAAGGAAACTGGGGAAGTTTATTTTATTTATTCTACCAAAAAATGAATTTTGTTTGGGCTTGCCTTTTTTCTTTTCTGACAGTGACACCCACAGTAGAAGTGTAGAACTGTTTTAGGCTTGCAGGCAGATCAATCAAATGTTGCTTAATTGGTTGATGTCTCCGTCCATACGCATTATTAGTATTAAATATCTGTTCTGAACAACATGAATTTGAAATGTTCAGGTTTTGTCAGTGACACTGGATGAATGGTCTGATGATGAAATTGATGCAATGATTGAAGTTGGAGGGAATTCTTCTGCTAACTCAATTTATGAGGCTTTTATTCCCGAAGGATATTCAAAGCCTGGACCAGATGCCGGTCATGAGGAACGTTCAAAATTCATCCGGTTAGTTATGATATAGAATGCTATAATCTATTATGGAGCAGATTCAATTTTTGGGTCATTTTTCAGATTTTTAAAGTAGTTACATAATATCTCATGTAGGACAAAGTATGAGCTTCAAGAATTTCTGAAACCTAGCTTGCGGATTAATTCAGGTCCTTCTAGAAAGTCCTCTCTCCAAACAAGTATTTCTAGAAAGATTATTGACAGATTCCGTTCAAATTCTTCATCGATATCGGTAAATTTTGTCACACCTTTTGCTCTGCCTTTCGATTTGGTACTTAGAGAATTAAGGTGAAAGTTCATATAAGTTAGGAAAGTGGGATATAAACTAATTTAACAATACATGTGTTATTTGTCCATGTTTATGTTGGTAGTAATAACAACACCCTGGCCAAAAAAGTAATAACAACACAATTAGTACATGATGTGTACCATTGGCAATTGAAGTAATACCATAACTTCGGTCTATTTGATTTTGAAATTGGTTACAGGAAGGCATGGTAGAATTTATTGGATTATTGAAGGTAAAAGTGATCAAAGGCACGAATTTAGCTATTAGAGATATGATGTCAAGTGATCCTTATGTCATCCTGACTCTTGGGCAGCAGGTTAGTCATTCTTTCACCTTTGTTTTTTCCTTGTTACTGAAGCTTCACAATCCGCTTGATTGTACATGCATGTAGAATTTTTAAGTTCACTATACTTTTAAGCTTCAGATGTGACAACCTGTTGATTCAAGCTTCATGTCAAACTTTGAAAATGTCCCGAGAGAGAAACAGGATTTTGAGGGATGAAGAAGGGGGGGGGGGGGGGGGGGGAGAGAGAGAGAGAGAGAGAGAGATTGCCCAAATACACGAGGAACTTAATTGAAACTTAGCTGAAATTACGCTAGTATTAAACCAAGATTAATTTGTTGGTTGGTGTCTTAGATCTCTGCTAAAGCAGAAGCAAATAAATTAATCAGATGTTTATAGATTGTGGAAGAATATGTAATCGGATTATTCAAATTGCTACTCACTTCAGACTTACATTTCTTTCTTTGGTGTTGAAAATGTTGGTGATAATGCAGACTATTCAGACGACTGTAATAAAGAGTAACTTGAATCCAGTCTGGAATGAGGAACTCATGTTGTCTGTTCCTCAGCGATATGGACCTTTACAGTTGGTAAGTATATCTATGCCCTTTTCCTCTTAATCTTTACAAATAACTCATTTTTATTCTGTTACAATTAATAGAGCCATATAGATTTCCGTGAATTGTAATAGAGAGCCACTGCTTACAAATATTATATCTGACAGATTAGGAATATCCCATGTATTAATGATGTGACAGTTTGCTCTACCCTTTTTTTTGTACTTGTACATGCAGAATATGATTGTCTATGCACATATTAGACCTAGTTTCCAGTTGTGTCCTCTTTTACTTTGCAAGCATACAACTATGATTGGTTTAACCTTGATGGTAGATTAGCCATTCACATTCTCATTCTTTCATAATCACCGGAAGCAGTGCACATCTGCGCCCTCTAATCCTATGTTAAACGTGAAGTTTGTGGCTCTGGTCACCAGTATCACTCATTGGACACTATCTAGTAGATATTAGAGTTACAAAAGTTTGTGTTGATGACATGGAAATTTCACCCATGGTTTATCAAATTATTTGTGGAAAGGATGCATAGGAGCTGTTTGTCAGCAGGAAACAAAGAAGTTTATATGCCCAATTAATACTTGGATTTGGTTATCAGCCTATCTCACGAGGGTGGTAGCTGGTGTAGTCAATTCAATTTTAACGTGGTAGATAGTTATATATACTCTTCGTAGTTCTTGCTCCTGCAAGTGTAGTGAGATTTATCCAGTTTTGGGTTTATGTTCAGAAGCTTATTTTGTATTACTTGGGAGGGAATACCTAATCTTTCTGCTTGTCACGTTGCAGAAGGTGTTTGATTATGACACATTCTCGGCTGATGACATAATGGGAGAAGCAGAGGTTGATCTTCAGCCTTTGATAACATCTGCAATGGCATTTGGGGATGCAGGGATGTTTGGGAACATGCAAATTGGAAAATGGCTGAAGTCACATGACAATGCCCTCATAGAAGATAGCACTGTTAACATTGTTGATGGGAAGGTAAAACAGGAGGTGTCACTCAAGCTCCAGAATGTGGAATGTGGTGAACTAGATTTAGAACTAGAGTGGATGCCTCTTGACCAATAGGTAAATAATTTTATTATTCTTCCCATTTTACTTAATAAGAATCTGTAATTTTGATTGAGTTTTTTTCTTTTTTTGTATGGAATGACAGCGCACACTTGTCTCCATTCTCTTGTATTTGTTTATATAAATTCAGTTGTCTCTCCCCTTTTGACAAAAATCAGAATACAATCCCCTTGTACACATTGGTTTTCTTAATCCTCATTCCTCACTATCAACTCAGGGACTGTAACATCTAAAGGTTTGGTGATCATACATACTCTCATTGCAAGCAAGAGATGAAATGTGTAACAAAATGACCACACCAAACTCTGGAATATCCCTGATTTTTAAACATCCAAAGCCAAAGGCCTCAAAAGCTATCTAAGTGTGCAAATCTAAGATATAAATGGCATATGCATATTGAAAATGAAGGACCTCATATTTGTTCTGCTTGCTCTCTTGCTGACTAAGCCTTATAATGCATGTATGCCCTTATGATTGCTGAACCTTCCTCTTCAAGTTTCAAGAATTCATTACAAGAGAAAATACCTGGATGAAATTGCCTTTCGATGTGCAATACTCAATTTATGCTATCCTAATACAGGGTTATGAAAATTTTGTGATCGATGACTGCACCGGAATCTCACAAGAGCCTGAATCCAATTCTTGAAAGTTTTTGTTAACAAATAAGAAATAGAGAACTGAATCCCATTCTTGTTCAAATATTCCACGCAATTGAGCATTTTCTTTGGTTGTTCATTATTACCATTTATATACAAAAGACCCCATCAAACAGATGGGCGGGTTAAAGTCCATCTTTATACGTACTGTCCAGAACCTAACTCATTAGTCAACCATGTGAGCTGGATTAAAACCATACCACCCGACAATGTCCATCGATTTACACTAATCATATCTTCATAGGTGGTACATACATACCACCAGATAGTCAAGAACAAGAACCCGAACCCAAACCCAAATTCAAACTCGAACCAAAACCAGAACCCGAACCACCTACCCTCCCAATCTCCCAAAGAAAATGGTGGTAGATTCAGTCTGTAATCAAATAAAAACTAAATGGATAGAATACCTACCTACATGTAGCTTAAGCAATTTACTATCTTTGTTTTTTTTTTTTTTAAATTTAGAGCAACTCTGCATTGTTAGGAACCTCATTCCACCTTTAATTGATATGGAGGATTAGATGCCATTTTTTTCATTTCTTGAATGAATATGAAACCGGAATTTTTTTTATTCATTGTTTTCACTAATTTATATCAATAAATATGTTAGGTAATAATTAAAAAGTTCTTCTAACCGATTAACAATAAATAGTAAAATTGAATACACTACACCAAAAACTATAGGGTATCTTGAACGCATTCTCATAAACACTTATTTTCCACATCTACTCATTACGTGCTGATTATGTGATAATATTTCATGTAAATGGTTTTAAGTGCAATTACAATAGAAACCAACTTGATATATTTCACAAAATTATATTCTTTAAAACCTATAAACCTTCCTAATTAATCACATTCACACCCTAAAAAAATGGAGTAAAATGGCTCAAACAATAAGATTTGGACCTCCACGCCCACCCTCTTAGGCTCTTAATTCAGTTTATTTACATGACATGCAAGAAAATCATAAAAAAAAAATAATAATTAAAGAGCAGAAATTCAGAGTTGGCATAATTGCATCATGATGATGATAAAGATTTATGCTTTCGGTACTTAATGAGATAAACAAAAGCAGAAGCCACAAAAAGAGCGACACCTGTAATCCCACAAAGCAAGCTCGCCACCAGCAACACGTCCCTCACGTGATCTCTACCACCACCGGCGACGCCACCGTGCCACCACGACGGATCGGAATCGCTCGAGTTCATCGCCTTCGGCAATGCCACGTCGGACGCCGGCGGCGAATTTCCTCCTCCTCCGAAGAACGACTTCACATCCGACGGCGACTTCTCCCCCGCCGGCGGCGGGGCCTGGTACTCCAGCCCGTGATCCGACGGTCGCAGCTCTCGACCGTCCGATTCCATCGTCGCCGAAATCAGAATCACGGCGATCGCAACGCCAATTTCTATTGGATACGCCATCTCTCTCTCTTTCTCTTTCTCTTTCTCTCTGAATGTTGTGGTTTACTGGTTTAGCGAGAGAGAGAGAGGTCTGAAGAAACGGCGTCGTCTTATAGATCGAGTAACTACTCTGACACTGTTGACGTGAATGTATCTGTTTTTGTCCGAAAACCGAAAACTGTGCGCTCGTTGTCGCCTGTCGGAGACCAATGAGAGTATTAGAGTAAGCAGTGGCTCTCTATTACAATTCACGGAAATCTATATGGCTCTATTCTTCTGATCATCGCCGCTTGCTCTTTTGTCCTCTCCCCACCACTAGTAACAATTATTGTTTTTTTTTGTTTGTTTTATAGATGGACTTTATTTACCACTAGTAACCATTAATAGACTTACACCAAGTCACCAACCCAAATTAAAAACACATAAAAAATTATTGTGTGATGATAATAGGTGTTATAAATTTATATTAAATTAAAACGCGTACGAGTTTAGGAAATATTAATAATTATATATGTCCAGTAACTTTCATCTAATGTGAGAAAAATATATATAAGTGGTGTATACACTTAAGGTAAATTTGTTTTGTACACATATTATAATTTAGTTTATTTATAACTCTATTAGTGGTGTAACATTAACGGAAAGTGTAAGCTTTTGTTTGTATATCTAATTAGTGGACTTAATTTGTGAAGTATTTAATATGTATAACAGAAAGGTGGGTGCCAATTAGATTTGTTCTAACTTTTCTCTTGTGTGATGGTGAAGCTTTTGCTTTGTATTTGGTAAAGTTGGGGTTTAGATTCAAAGAATAGTCTTCTATCTTAGTCCCGGAGCTGATAAGAATAGTATTATTTCTTTCTGTGTTGCCAAAAGTAGCTT
This sequence comes from Dryas octopetala, assembly GCF_963921425.1. Classification (NCBI taxonomy): domain Eukaryota; kingdom Viridiplantae; phylum Streptophyta; class Magnoliopsida; order Rosales; family Rosaceae; genus Dryas; species Dryas octopetala. The sequence continues at coordinate 7,626,521 of NC_141366.1, forward strand.
GTCATGGCTTTATCAATTCTGTAAATTACTAAAGTGTGAGCCTTATCATCTCATCTCATCGTGGAAGGCCTCATCTCACATTTATTGGGGCTTAACTTTGATGTTAAGTTCTGCCTCATCTCATTGTTGGTGTTTCTTTCTTCTCTTTTCTTTTTTTCCTTTTTTTTTTTTTTTGAAACAAGATAATTTCTGATTATAATGTATATCGATTATACTCAATAATTTTTCATGATCATATTCTTCGTATACCTACATGTTAAGTACTCTATATGTGTGTGTGTGAATGTAACAAGAGATGACAATATACCACCCATGATTGATTGATTGTATGGATGGTATAGAAGGGGCTGTGGTTGCTGCATGTACGATTCAACAGTAGATTTGGATTCCGTTCAAGACAGGGAATAGAAATACCACCCGATATATGATTCGGTATTTCAATTCTGGAAGGAATTAATTCCGGTCAATTTTGGTCATGTGAAGTTGTTAACCAAACACAACACTACGTACATATCCTTGAGTCGGTTTAAAATGCTTTCCTAGTTTTTGGTGAAAAGAATGGTTTCCTAGTTGGAAGAGGAAATTAATATTGTTTATTGTATGTGCCAATAGGGTTGAATATAATGCTATAAAAGCATAAGCAAGCAACGTGAGGATGGTTGTGCCGCACCAATCTCCAGACTCCTCCAGCCGCTCAGCCACCGCTTGCCTCCACTTGCCTCCGGTCCATTGCACACGTCCCAGTTAGATACGTACAGTATACAATGGTGGCAAAATACTTGCCCTTGAATGTGCTGCTGGATATTCTTTGCAGACTCCCTGTGAAATCTTTAAAGCGGTTCCAATGTATTTGCAAATCTTGGAATCAAAACTTGAGAACCCCATATTTTGTCACCCAACACCTCCACTTCCAACGCAAAAACAACAACAATAATTGCATTCTTGTTTCCTATCATAATGGTGATAAGTATGACTCTCCAAAACCCAGGTCCTATTTCACCTTACTTCATTTAAACGAAACCACCGATGGTATTATTTCTTTTCAATGGCTAAATCTTTCAACTTGTTTTAAGGTAGGGAATTTTCTTAGAGGTCCATTTAATGGCATATATTGCCTTAGTAATGGAAATCTCTTTGCATTGGTGAATGTTGCATCAAGAGAATTCAAGCTTCTTCCAGATCATCCAACTATCTCGCCTCGTCCTGGTTATGACTCAATACTAGTAATTGAATTTGGTTTTGATCCTAAAACCAACGATTATAAGGTGGTTTTCTTTACAACTCTCGTTCATATGAACAGGAAAAGAAAAGAGATCTCCCAGCTGGCTCTAGTGTATAGCTTAAGTTCTAATTCGTGGAGAAAGCTAAATGATACTTTGCTGGATCATACCCATGTTATTGTTCCATGTGCATCTTGGAGTGACACCTATGTTGATGGAAATGTTCACTTGCAGGCTCATGACGATGGTGTTGATAAGTCCTTTATTCTTTCTTTTAGCATGGTTGATGAAGTATTTCGAAAGATAAAACTTCCAGAATTAAATCGGAGGAAAGTGTGGCAACTTGGAATTGTAGCGTATAATGGATTACTTTCTATTATTGTTTGTCCATATGCAAAATCTTCACCATCACGTCATGATAAATTTTTTGACATATGGGTTATGCAAGACTATGGTAATGATGAGTCTTGGACTAAGCAATTTAAGATTGGACCATTTGGACATGATGTAATTATGCTAGGACCTTGGCCAAATGACCGATTTCTTTTGGGTAATGACGATGGAGAAGTTGTTATATATGACCCAAGCACCCAAAAGGAGAAGAAGATTTTCGATGAAGACCCCACCGTGCAAGCTCGCATCTACTCAGAGAGCCTGGTTTCATTGATAGGGAATGAACGAAATGAGAAGAATATATTATTTGATATAGTTGAAGGTCATCCGTCACCCACAAACCCAGATGAAATTAAGGATTACATGCCAGTTGCAGGTTCTTATATTTAGCCTTTAAATAATTATTTTGTTCCCTTGAGTTGATATATATGTATGATCCTGGTTATTGATCTGGAGTTTAATTCTGATCTATGTTTGAATGTTGTGGCAGCTGCGTGGAAACCCTACTTGGGACAAGAAGGCCAAGACTGTCCCTGATTTGGCCTGGGCTGATCGATGGATCGAGGAGTACTAGTAAACCATGTCATGTGTGGATTCTGCAGCTAGCCATATATATATGAAAACCCCATGCATCATATATATCAGTTATTGGGATGTAGAAAATTTACTTGTTTTTTGTATGCTTGTTATTGCATAATTTTTATTTGTGGTCATGTATTTATTATCTAATAGAATGGAATGAATATTCAAATAGCTAATTTTTGGGTGTGAGTTGAGTAATATATATAAATTCCGTATTTAAAATACACTGTTAAAATTTAATCAAGCAAATCCCCAGTTGGAGATGAAGTGTGTTTGTTTTAAGTTTCTACATTGATGACTTTTGACTTTATTTCAATGTTGCAGGATTTCACTTTTCTTTGGCATATGCTGTTACAAATATGTTACAGCTTCATCTGTTAAGCATGTTCTTTCCCTTCTCAAGAAAATAGTCAAATTAGGAAGTTATATATGGAAAATGCTTAGGTTCTCAAAGTTCAAGGACCAACTTTGTGCTTATGACCAATCAAAAAAGCCCATGATAGGGTCTACCATCTTTCTTTCATGGTGGATTTGATCATGAGCTCATTTGATTGATTATGAGGACAAAGTTGGTTCTCAAACTTGAGAAGCATTGCTCGTTATATATTCAGGTATATGGTTAAACCTGAACAACTTCGGACTAGAAGGATTGATATATTATGAAATTTCAAAAAGAATTTTTTTATTTATTTTTGATATATTAGCATAAGTTATATTTTATCATTTCTTAGTTATAAAAACAAATTTGGAGAATTAGAATATAAGAGAATTGAGATTGGGTGTAGTTTGAAAAATTGGCAGTTTCGGGTATTCTACTTTGGGGTCAATTATCTTGAGTTTTATAACTCCAATTTGAATGATCTTTATATGGTTGTAAAGAAGAAATGCATAACTTTAAAACAAGTATATGTTTGCTGAATTTGAGTGAGATTTGATAAGGTAAAAGGCAGACCAAATTTGATAAAACAAATCTGGACCTTTATTGAACAAGTGGAACAATTAGTGGACCAAAACAGAACTTAAAAAAGATTGTGAACCAAAATTTAACTAGGTATAAAATAACTGGACTAAATCTGTAATTTCCTCTTTTCTTATTTAATTAATTATTTGAAAAAATAATAATTATGTGCATACAATGGAGAATTTTTAATGTGTAACTGATACACCACCACGTGGTATAACTAATCTAACTTGTAAGGGTATTGTTAGACGGTATGTTTATCTCTCCTAGAGTATAATATTAATAACATCCACTTATATTATGACACGTTGAATTGGTTATACCACGTGGCGGTGTATCAATCACACTGAAAAATCTTAACGTTTGTACTGCTTTGGTACAACTTAAAAAGTTTGTGGACCAAATTGATCTTTTTTATAGTTAGTGGACCAAATTGAGAATCAGTGTAAAGTTCGTAGATCATTTTTGTATTTAACCAAACTTTTTAATTAACTTATGTAAATGGGTTATTTTATGAAATTTTATTTATTAATTTGTTGTTATTTAAATGTTTATGTCATTTTAACTATGGATCAAAGTAACCTTATAAATTTATTTTTTTGAAAATTAGTGACTAAGAATGAAATCAGCCAAAAAAAAGTCATTGTTCAAAAACTCATCGAATTTATTGGCATCCAACCATTTCTTTCCAAGGTTGTCATGTTAATGAATTTTTGTAACTACTTAAAAATTGAGACCCAGGGTATAAAGGATAGTAGAATTGGGCACAAGGAATCACCAACAGGATCAACATATATATTTTGATAATCGAAATCGTTTACATTTTAGGTATTCATTCAAAGATCTTCTTTGCAAAAAATTAGTTAAATATATCGGAAATCATTTACCCATTTAATTAAATGGTCATATTTTCAAGTGTTTATGAAAATATTTGATTCGTCTATTTATTTGAAAAAATTTAAATAGTTTAATGGTTTCTGAATTGTCTAATATTTTGCAAGGATGATATTTGAATAGAGACCTAAAAATAGACGATTTGGATAGTTAAAATATAATGTGAAGTGTGTCTCACATTTGAATCCCACACTTTTTTTTTGGGCAAATGAGGATTCATTAAAAGGCCCAGCGAAGGGCAGAGGAAAAAAAGAGAGGGTGGGTTCTAGAGGAGGCCCATACATAAAAGATAAAGAAAGAAAGGCATATCTATTAAAACAGACAAGCTCCCTAAAAGAAACTGAAGATTTCTAGATCTGGAAAAGCTAAGAAACTGAGACGCACAGGTCAACCAAAGCTATAATCTTTAGCCTCCAAAACAAGTTAAGTCATCGGAGGGCATGGTAGCCCATCGCGAGACAACACAAAGACAAGGGAGGATGTGGGTCTTCTGACCCAGTGTTCAGGGCACATCCTCCGCCGAGCTAGGGTGGCGATGCAGTCTGCCGCCAAATTTGTATTCCTGGGAGTCCAAGACCAAACTGAAGCATTGAAGGAGAAAGAAGCTTGTTTAATAGCTACCAAAATCGGGTACAACTTCCAATTTCCTTTCTTAATTCTTTCAGAGACACAATTGATGAGTTCTTGATTATCATATTCAAAAATGACAGATGAATAATTGTTTTTTTGAGCAAGGATGACCGCTTCGAGGGCCGCCGCCAAAGCTTCTGCTTCAAGAGCTGACGCAGACAAGCATGATTTTGCTATTCCATCAACTAGAGTACCGTGGCAGTTCCGAACCACGACACCAATGCCTACCTCCGAGGTGGAAGGATCCCAAACTTCGTCAAGGTTGATCTTGATAATTCCAGGGGAGGGGGGAGACTAGTGAAGCCGCTGGTGCCTTTGGCTTTGGGTGGCCGTGGAGGGACAAGGTTGGTGGGAGGTTTGATTCTGGATTGCAGACCGTTCTCTTACTACAAGGAATTCGGTTGTAGCATTTTCCGCCATTCGAGCAACAAGAATTGGAGAAGGGGGGAGTCCCTGTAGACAAAGTTGCATCTCTCCTTCCAAATCTGCCAGCAGAGAAAGGCTATGTGTGAGAGTAGCTTATCCCGAGTCTCCTTTTAAGTACCTGCAGGAAAGGTTAGTGTAGAAAACCAGTGTGCAATATTTATGAACTCTTGAGAGTTGATTTTGTAATTTAAACTGCTGCTGAACCATGCTCCCCTGGCCCAGGGGCATAGAAATAAAGAATGCTCAATGATTTATGGGGCTTCACCACGTACACTGCACAAAGGGGATTTAATGATCCTTCTCTTGAAAAGGTTATAAAAGACTAGTAGGGCGTTATTGAGGCACTTTCAAAGGAAAAGATGCACTTTTGGGAGAGTTTTAATATCCCAGATCTTCTTCCAAACAGTAGGATTCAATGTAAAGGATGAGCCAATAGGCCTTGGGACCAAACGCATAGACCTAGAATGAATAACATGGTATCTCATGCGTACCGTATAAATACCATTAGTATTAGTAGGCCAAATCAATCTGTCCTCCACCTCCTCCGGGCCCAACAAAATGGAGCCGATAGCCTTCAAGGTAGGGGCATCAATAGCTGAAGAAATTGGGGCAAGGTTCCAAGTTCTATCCTGCCAGTCAATAAGCTCATTCGCCCAGTGAGAAGCTGTAGGGGGTGGTCCACAGTGATTCTACCCGACGGGTGATTCGGGATCCATCTATCATTCCAAATATCCACACTCTTGCGATTTCCAATTTACCATAAGGCTCATTCCAACAAAAGGTCCCTACCGCATAATAGACTACTCCAGGCCCAAGAGGCTTTTGAACCCTTTCTGGCAGATAGCAGGTTACCATGGGGGTAATAAATGCTCTTAATGATTCTTGCACACAGAGAATCAGGAAATTGCATAAGTCTCCAGCACTGTTTTTCCAATAGGGCATCATTGAAAGCCAACAAGGACTTAAAGCCCATCCCTCCAAGGTTTTTAGCAGAACACAAAAATTGCCAGGATTTCCAATGAATCCCACATTTAAAGCTCCCTATATATATATATGACTGAGCAAGCCCCAAGGTCAAGATCGCTGTGACCAACTTACCAAGTACCAACTCCTTCTTACACCATATATAATATGTTATGTAGCTTCAATTTTTGGGCAAATGAGTGGCCAAAAAAAGAAATTCTCGGGCAAATGGAGTTGAGAAAAGTGAATGAATACTGGAATCACAGGCTTACGGTCTCCCGTTCACCGTTTAATTGGCAGTGTTAGCGAAATCAAGCAGTGTTCATTTGAGTCAAGTTGCTGTCTAGGACTAGAACTCTAGAAGAAATGAACATGAGTGGAATGAAAGCTATAAATTAAGTGTATGTTTGTGGGTAAATCCACACCGATCCAACGGCCAACCAGGGCTGGACACGTGGCTGGTCAGACTTTGACCTCCACATCATCACAGCTCGGCACCTCCTCTGCCAGTTCAGATCGGATCTCCATGCCGAGTCCCCCACGCCCGATCCGACCCGAACCGATGAACTTCCCTGGGATCGAGTGTTCATCTTTCCAGTCATCGCGGCTCGGCTCGGCTCGGTGCGAACGGAATCCCGTGTCCGATCCGATCACACATGAGCTTCATGTATACACATAAGAACATGTGCTCGGGTCGGCTCGGCTCTCCGCCGCCATTCCTGGGAAGATCACGTTGGGATGAACCGCCACACTTAAATGCACCTGACAAAGGTCTTCTGACAAAAGAGACAATCCAGCCTGCATTCATGACTACTGAGGCAGTTCACCTGAATCTTCCATACTTGCATTCAATGCAGCATTGAATGCAAAGGAGGTGGGTAGCTGTGCATGCCACTGTTCACGACCGAACTCGTGGATCTTTCTCAACCAGCCAGTCACATGCAGGTAACTTACTCATCACAATCTCTTTTGCCTATATATATCAACTCATATGTGCAAAATGGGGATCCATCTACCTACCTATCAATCTTTCACTAGACAAACACTTACAAAAGAGCCTTTACTCACCCCAAGAGCATATTCAACTTGCTGAGAATAAACCCAGAACATTTGCCTTGTTCTTCCTATTCTCCCAAGTTCATCCTTTGTTCTTCCTCACCTACCATCAAACACACATCACTGACTTCATCATCGGAGCGTGTTTAGCTGGTACCACACCGGTCCATCTCCTTTGATCTTGTTTCTCTTACAGGAAGATCTCGCATCATCATTCAGCAAGGCTTCGGATCAGCCAAGTCACCACCTCTAAGTTGTTGCATCTCTCTTACGGAAATTTGCATCAACAGTGTATACAATGAAAGCTAGGTGCATGCTATATTGCTATGCTATCAGGACACCCTATGAAAGCTAGGTTCTCTAATTTTTTAATTTTACTCCGAATATCAGGAGTTGCGTAACTTGCTTGATTTTCAAATCAAATACACAAATAGCTCCTATTGAATAAGTAGTGTTTAATTAATACCCTTGGATTTAATATGAGTTTGCTTTTGGGTAACTTGTGGATTAACTTAATTTATGAATTAAAATGAATTGAGGTGCGATTAAATTTAGTATGACTTTTTATATGATCCATTGTGTTGTGTTGGGTTGGGTAATTGATGGACTAGGAATGACTCCTTAACAATTCCCAAGTCACGCATTTAAAGTGAATTGGCGATCTTAATTTGTTAGAGTTTTTTTTTTAATTTTTTTTATACGAAATTTGTGTTTCAGCAACATCTTAGAGCATCTTCAAAAGAAGAAGCAAAATTGGCTATTCAAATTGAATTTTGCTGACCTATGTGGCAATTTGAAAAGTAATATTTTCTACTTAAAATTTTTTCACTCCAACAAACTCTAACAGCTTCATTATTTTATTAATTTATTATATATTACACATTTTATTATTAATGTTTTTTATTGTTTCAAGGCATGCATCACCCTTAATATTTTAATAGCAAAATAATATTTGAAGAGCGAAGTTAATTCACCCAGCAAATTTGACAAGTTGACTTTGAGTCCCTATTTTGAAGAGTCCATTTGCAGAGGATGTACGCAATGATTTATCCAACGTGTCACAGCTAATTGAGCCGCCAAAGACATTTGCTGAGTTTGTTGGACATGCTCTTAGGGGCAGCTTTGGATCTTATGAACAAAAAATCAGTTTCGATTTTCTTTCATAGTTTTTTAAGAAATACATCCATTTTTGTTTTATAAAACAAAAAAAAGTAAAATTTATTTTAGTACCTCAAGTATATCATATTTTTCAAGTTGGTACCTCAATTTAAAAAAGTGGGATTTTGGTACCCCAACTATGAATTCGTAGCACATTCATACTTCCGTTAAGTTGGCCGTGAAGAGGTCTGTTAAACGATGATGTGGCCATGACGAGTCACCAACCGAGATCATCGTTGGACTCTAGGTGGCGCAAGGTCATACGCTCCCGCCCAAATTGCCCTCCTCAGTCCCGGTCCAAATTAAGTTTCCCCCCCCTCCCCCCAAAGAAAAAAAAAGGAATATATACCACTTTATAGCATGGAGCCTATGCGAAATTATTTTTTTCCCTCTGCTTGTAAAAAAAAAAAAAATTGGAAGAAACATTTGCTTGTCGATCTTGATGTAGCATGCAGACCTGTCCTATTGATGAAGCACCTGTATTTTACTCTTATCCGACATTATTTTCTGAAGAACAGAATTTCATTTTTTTTTTTCGACCCAAAAAAAAAAATACGAATTGAATACATTCAAGAGAAGAATACCATTAATACGAATTGAATCGAGAATTGATGAACATCAAAACGAAATTGAAACAATTAATAAACCGCCATCTACAACAAAAGAATCCTAAAATCCGAATCTTGATCAAGAATTTCAGATGATCAAGATTTACTGTTGCTCTGAATCTTAAGCCCAGAATCGCACAAGCAACGAAACACCCAACCGGAAACTCAGAGCAAAGACAGGGACCAGAATAGCACTGGCACAAACAACCAAGAACCCAACCGGAAACTCAAAGCAAAGGCAGGGCGGTGCAGCATCGGACCTCCACCGGGTCATTTCTCCAGTGGGCGGAACGCCTCCCTGCGGCGGCGGGTGCTCCGAATTGGGGCTGGGCAAAAGGTTAAGCCCGTCACCGTAAACCGAGTAATCAAGAATGGCTCCGAGGCCGTGGACCGCCACGGTGGTGGTGAGGTAGAGGTCGGGCTGAGTGAGCGGAGAGTCGTCGACGGTGAAGTTGGAGCGGGAGTTGTTGGTGATGAGGATGGACTTGCCGGGGAGCAGAGTGGGCAGGCGAGAGTTGGGCTTGAAGAGCTGGAGGTCGGCGAAGGTGAGGCGCTGAGGGACCACGTGGTAGGGGAACATCAATGGGTCGCTGGTGGGAAGGCGGTTCAGGGCGTTGTCTTGAGGGATGAAAAGGGTGGCGCTCAGAGGAAGCACCAGTGGGTTCGCGCCGGTGATGATGTTGACCCAGTTCTCGAAGTCACCCGCTCCGATGAGTTCGTGGCTTATGTTGTTCAATTGCTCTGGGGTTGCTGGCGGCGGAGGGGTTGGGGATGGCGGAGGGGGTGGGGATGGCGCTAGTGTAAGACATGAAAAGACCACCATGGTTATTTTGATGTCTGAATTGAAAGCTATTGGAATGGAAGTAATCGGTTGGATGAAGGTGGAATTGTTAATTCTGGGCATATAGACAAAGCGATTTGATGTCACTCGGAAGAGAAGCACGAGACTGACGCTAACCATGACGAACACAGCGGGAAACACATAATGAGACATCTTGTTCTCCATGTCAGAGAAGTTGTGCGTTTTCTTGATTTCTTGAGAATCAGAAAATGACAAGAGGGGGTTGGTTACTTGCTTTACAGTTAACTGCGTTTGTTATCTATATGTATGATGTATCTATATATACATGCTCCTTCTGTTGAAGTATACCTTAACTTATTTATGTTGAGGTATGACCTTGTTGGGGCCCACATGAGTCGTTTTGTGTCGATCCGAACCGTTCGCAAGGATCATCTTCATTAATAGATCATCCTTGCAAAAAATTAGCCAAATCGGAAATCATTTGCCTATCTAACTTTGATAAAACAAATGAACGGTTTCATCGAAAATATTTGGTTCGTCCATTTATTTGATCATAGTTAGATAGACAAATGATTTTCGATTTGGCTAATTTTTTGCAAGGATGATCTATCTATGGAGATGTAAAAATTGAACGGTTCGGATCGACACAAAACGACTCGTGTGGGCCCCAACAGGGTATACCTCAACATAAATAAGTTGAGGTATACCTCAACAGAAGGAGCCTGTCTATATATATATATATAAAGTGAGAAGGGGAAGTAAAATGGTTAAATTTGTCAATTCCAAAAATACCCCTATTAAAAAAAGAAATAACTCTAAAATATTCTAATATAATAAGGGCGAAACAGTAAAAGTCAACTGCGTTTGTTATATATATAAGTGATGTACATACTTATAGGTAAATCTTTTTTATACTTAACAGTTAAGCAACATGGCGAGCTATTGCAGAGATGAAATCATTAAAATGGGAACGCTACCAAGTCAAAAGGGCAGATCAAACTGGTTTTGTATCTCCACTCAATTCTCTTTTTACAAGCTTCAAGATCTCAGTTATCTGCAAAAGCATGGGAAAAAGCTGGATTAATACACAGACTTCTTTTTTTGTATATATATATATATATACATACATAACATACAAATAATTTGGACTTCAATAAGTGAAACTAATATGAAATGCAATCAATTTGATTTGGATTTACTAGCAATTAGCATTGCCTATTGTAAATTAAGTTTGTAATTAATGTCAAATTAGATATATTAACTGTTAGTTACTTTATTTAATGTAAATTAGATTTAAATTCATATGTAAAACGTTGTCCAAGATTAAAAACTAAATGAACCAAAGATGTTTTTTCACCTTAGTGTTAAAGTTGCCATCGGTAGTTCAGTACGCACTGTATTCACCATATGTCGTCCATTTGTCATTTGTTCATGAAGTTAATTAGTGTAATTGATGCATTATTGATTGATTTACCTTTTTTTTTTTTTTTTTTTTCACAATTTTCATGTTTCAATTAAGTCAACTTCCATCATTTCCATTGATTATTAGCAATATTTTCGCGAGGGAACGTTCAATGTCAATGGTCTCAATAGGCCACAGGGAGAGGGAACGTTCTCCAGAGAAAATCATGTCCACAATCCGAAATCTCATCCATCTCAAAAATGTCATTAGGTGGACCATCTCCGATCACCACACCACCACCACTTTCATAGTACATACTTGAGCTATTGTCTTGAAACTTTTATCTCTCCCCGAAAATAAGCAGAAGTGGTGATTTGTAGTGCTTCAAGTCTTCCCACAATGGCCTCACATGCAAAAAAGAATTATCAACTCCATGATGTATTATTCAGAATGTATGTTGTGTGAGAAACACATATTCAAGTAAATAACTAAGTACTATGGTAAGCAAGCTTACTGCTGCCTCCAAATACTTTAAGCAGACATAATTTCCGCAAGACTCTGCACATCTTAATGATGCAGCCAGCCCGAAACTATCTGACAAGATTGGGGATGAACTCTTAAGCTGTTCAAATTATTCATACAGTTAGAATTTTTTAACAAAATAAAGGCAATCGTATAATCCAAACACTATTTAAGGAGAAAAATCTTAAAATCACCGTGACCAACTTACCAAGTACCAACTCCTTCTTACACCATATATAATATGTTATGTAGCTTCAATTCTTGGGCAAATGAGTGGCCAACAATGGAAATTCTCGGGCAAATGGAGTTGAGAAAAGTGAATGAATACTGGAATCACAGGCTTACGGTCTCTCGTTCAACGTTTAATTGGCAGTGTTAGTGAAATCAAGCAGTGTTCATTTGAGTCAAGTTGCTGTCTAGGACTAGAACTCTAGAAGAAATGAACATGACTGGAATGAAAGCTATAAATTAAGTGTATACAATGAAAACTAGGTGCATGCTATTTTGTGTTTTTTTTTTTGTTTGTGCTAAGATGATCTTATATGACCTTATTTTGTATGTTTTTTTTCCTTATTATTTCATGCATAGTGGGCTGTTCTACAATCTAGCTTATCGTGCACACCAAATTATGCTGACAGTTTGACACTGACTAACTATTTCAAAAAAATTCCCATAAGAAATTTGGCATGTAACTGATCACGTAATCAAAGTCTAAAGACTTGGACTAGTTTGAAAATAATTTAGTATTGTTGGTAGATATAATCAAGGGTTTAAATTTCGAAAATTTCGGCGAAATTTTGCCGAAATTTTCAATTTGAGGAGGGATCGAAATCGAAACGTAGTTTTGTTAAATTTTTGAAATTTTTGAAATTTCGCCAAAGTTTTCGCTGGCAGCGGCAGGGGGAGATCGAGGGAGAAAGTGGAGGGGCGGCGGCAGGGGGTGGCCGGGGGGCGCAGCAGGAGGGAGATCGAGGGCGCGGCAGGGGGGAATGCGGCAGGGGGGAACGCGGCAGTGCGGCGCGGCAGGGGGGAGAAAGTGGTGAGGGTGAGGTGGCTTGGTGATGGATTGGGGAGAGAGAGAGAGAGAGAGAGAGAGAGAGAGAGAGAGAGAGAGAGAGAGAGAGAGAGGATGACGAAGAGATAAGAAAAACTGGAGATGGAGACTACGGGGGAAAGGAAAAGGAAGGAAAAAAAAAGGAAAAGAAAAAAGGAGAAAAAAAAGAAGGAAAAAAAAAGAAAAGAAAAAAGGAAAAAAAAAAGAAGGAAAAAAAAAAAGAAAAGAAAAAAGGAAAAAAAAAAGAAAAAAGAAAAAAAAGGGAAAGAAATAATAAAAAAGAGAAAAAAATTAAAAGGTTTAGGGTTGATTGGGGTTTGAGGCATTTGGGCAATTGTAAAGAAAAAAAATGGTTTTGAATTTTTTTTGACCATTTTGAAGTTTCGTTTAGTTATTTTTAAACCCTAAATCAATAAACTTTAATATATTTTTATATAAAAAATAATTAAAAATACCATAAAGGGCCTAAATCCTAATATCATATACCATATCCTAAACAATATAGAGTATAGATTATAAAATATATAGGGTTTAATGTATAGATTATAGAGTATAAATAATATACTAATTTCATTTATTCATTATACTAATTTTATTTAACAGTATTTGTCTCCAGCGCACATTATATTCATCTTATATCACATGAAGCCTACTATATATATAATTAGTTTCTTCAATGTTTTTTATCAATTGAGTAGATAATATGTTAAATAAACATATGGCAAAGTTTCATTCAAAATTTCCGTATTTTGATAGTAACTTTCATCGTTTCCATCTAATTTTTGTCGAAATTTAAAAATCTTTGAAATTTCCGTCGAAATTTCCATCGAAATTTCCATCGAAATTTCCTCGAAACCCGAAATTTTATTCCTTGGATATAATATAAAGCAGCTATGGGGAATTGGGAAAAAAAGGAGATAAAGAACAGAATTTCATTTCCTTGAAAAACAACATATCATTGATATTGAAAAACAACGTATCATTGAAAAAAAGTAGCTTGTCATGGCTTTATCAATTATGTGATGGGATGAGTAGGTCATGGCTTTATCAATTCTGTAAATTACTAAAGTGTGAGCCTCATCATCTCATCTCATAGTGGAAGGCCTCATCTCACATTTATTGGGGCTTAACTTTGATGTTAAGTTCTGCCTCATCTCATCGTTGGTGTTTCTTCTTCTTTTCTTTTTTTTATAGAAAGAAGGTTATTTTTGGTACAAAGAAGGTTAAAGAAGTAGAGATTGAAAATCCAATGCAAGCTACTACTCATTGTTATCTTATAAATGTTAAACAAAGTTTTAAGCACGATCTCGACACGTCTTGCATGCACTTAGGGTAGATTCAAATCAAACTAAACATGGTCACCCTCATCCTCATCCTCAATTGGTTTGCACCTCAAGGTTGTCTTGGTAACCAGGCCCAAGGAGAAAATTTTGAACGCCGTGAATATGATTTGAGAAAAGGCAGCAGAGTAAGCCATCTAAGCCATCTAAGGCAGCAGAGTAACGCTGGAAATCTAGTCATGTTGCTGATTCTAGATCAAGAGGTAGGGGTAGAAATACAAACTGGTCAATCCAAGGCATTAAGCTTTGGTTCTGATCATGAACTTGGGCTGTCTTCTGATGTGGATGATGATCTAAATGAAAATTTTGGATCGAGGAAAGGTAAATTCAATAAATCAGGTTATGGGAGAAAAGATTTTCAAAGGAGAGGAAATTTTGATGTTCAAGATGATTCGGTTTCTGGTTAGAGTGTATATCGGTTATACTTATACCCAATAATTTTTCATTCATATCGATCTTCCATTTACATGCATGTTAAGTACTCTATATATGTAAATTTTTTATCCAGGAAAGGTAAATTGAATAAATCGGGTTATGGGAGAAAAGATTTTCAAAGGAGATCGAGGAAATTTTGATATTCAAGATGGTACAATGTATATCGATTATACTCAATAATTTTTCATGATCATATTCTCCATCTACCTACATGTTAAGTACTCTATATGTGTGTGTGTGTGTGTGAATGTAACAAGAGATGACTATATACCACCCATGATTGATTGATTGTATGGATGATGTAGAAGGGGCTGTGGTTGCTGCATGTACGATTCAACAGTAGATTTGGATTCCGTTCAAGACAGGGAATAGAAATACCACCCGATATATGATTCGGTATTTCAATTCTGGAAGGAATTAATTCCGGTCAATTTTAGTCATGTTAAGTTGTTAACCAAACACTACGTACATATCCTTGAGTCGGTTTAAAATGCTTTCCTAGTTTTTGGTGAAAAGAATGGTTTCCTAGTTGGAAGAGGAAATTAATGTTGTTTATTAACAGTAGATTTGGATTCCGTTCAAGACAGGGAATAGAAATATCACCCGATATATGATTCGGTATTTCAATTCTGGAAGGAATTAATTCCGGTCAATTTTGATCATGTTAAGTTGTTAACCAAACACTACGTACATATCCTTGAGTCGGTTTAAAATGCTTTCCTAGTTTTTGGTGAAAAGAATGGTTTCCTAGTTGGAAGAGGAAATTAATATTGTTTATTAACAGTAGATTTGGATTCCGTTCAAGACAGGGAATAGAAATACCACCCGATATATGATTTGGTATTTCAATTCTGGAAGGAATTAATTCCGGTCAATTTTGGTCATGTTAAGTTGTTAACCAAACACTACGTACATATCCTTGAGTCGGTTTAAAACAGTAGTGCTAGATATACCACATTTTTATACCATAATTTCATACCACCTTATGTGGCAACTTACATGGCATTCCTACATTGGATACTAAAAAATAAAAATAAAAACCCAAAAAGAAAAAGAAAAACTTTGTCCAATAAAGTAATGACACGTGAGATGGTATAAGAATGTGGTATAAGAAATGTGGTAAGAATAGCATTATTCCGGTTTAAAATGCTTTCCTAGTTTTTGGTGAAAAAAATGGTTTCCTAGTTGGAAGAGGAAATTAATATTGTTTATTGTATGTGCCA
The DNA here is from genome assembly GCF_963921425.1 of Dryas octopetala. Classification (NCBI taxonomy): domain Eukaryota; kingdom Viridiplantae; phylum Streptophyta; class Magnoliopsida; order Rosales; family Rosaceae; genus Dryas; species Dryas octopetala. The sequence goes on from NC_141366.1 coordinate 7,642,190, forward strand.
TTAGGGTTGAATATAATGCTATAAAAGCATAAGCAAGCAACGTGAGGATGGTTGTGCCGCACCAATCTCCAGACTCCTCCAGCCGCTCAGCCACCGCTTGCCTCCACTTGCCTCCGGTCCATTGCACACGTCCCAGTTAGATACGTACAGTATACAATGGTGGCAAAATACTTGCCCTTGAATGTGCTGCTGGATATTCTTTGCAGACTCCCTGTGAAATCTTTAAAGCGGTTCCAATGTATTTGCAAATCTTGGAATCAAAACTTGAGAACCCCATATTTTGTCACCCAACACCTCCACTTCCAACGCAAAAACAACAACAATAATTGCATTCTTGTTTCCTATCATAATGCTGATAAGTATGACTCTCCCAAACCCAGGTCTTATTTCACCTTACTTCATTTAAACGAAACCACCGATGGTATTATTTCTTTTCAATGGCTAAATCTTTCAACTTGTTTTAAGGTAGGGGCTTTTCTTAGAGGTCCATTTAATGGCATATATTGTCTTAGTAATGGAAATCTCTTTGCATTGGTGAATGTTGCATCAAGAGAATTCAAGCTTCTTCCAGATCATCCAACTATCTCGCCTCGTCCTGGTTATGTCTCAATAGAAGTAATTGAATTTGGTTTTGATCCTAAAACCAACGATTATAAGGTGGTTTTCTTTACAACTCTCGTTCATATGAACAGGAATAGAAAAGAGATCTCCCAGCTGGCTCTAGTGTATAGCTTAAGTTCTAATTCGTGGAGAAAGCTAAATGATACTTTGCTGGATCCTACTCATGTTATTGTTCCATGTGCATCTTGGAGTGACACCTATGTTGATGGAAATGTTCACTTGCAGGCTCATGACGATGGTGTTGATAAATCCTTTATTCTTTCTTTTAGCATGGTTGATGAAGTATTTCGAAAGATAAAACTTCCAGAATTAAATCGGAGGAAAGTGTGGCAACTTGGAATTGTAGCGTATAATGGATTACTTTCTATTATTGTTTGTCCATATGCAAAATCTTCACCATCACGTCATGATAAATTTTTTGACATATGGGTTATGCAAGACTATGGTAATGATGAGTCTTGGACTAAGCAATTTAAGATTGGACCATTTGGACATGATGTAATTATGCTAGGACCTTGGCCAAATGACCGATTTCTTTTGGGTAATGACGATGGAGAAGTTGTTATATATGACCCAAGCACCCAAAAGGAGAAGAAGATTTTCGATGAAGACCCCACCGTGCAAGCTCGCATCTACTCAGAGAGCCTGGTTTCATTGATAGGGAATGAACGAAATGAGAAGAATATATTATTTGATATAGTTGAAGGTCATCCGTCACCCACAAACCCAGATGAAATTAAGGATTACATGCCAGTTGCAGGTTCTTATATTTAGCCTTTAAATAATTATTTTGTTCCCTTGAGTTGATATATATGTATGATCCTGGTTATTGATCTGGAGTTTAATTCTGATCTATGTTTGAATGTTGTGGCAGCTGCGTGGAAACCCTACTTGGGACAAGAAGGCCAAGACTGTCCCTGATTTGGCCTGGGCTGATCGATGGATCGAGGAGTACTAGTAAACCATGTCATGTGTGGATTCTGCAGCTAGCCATATATATATGAAAACCCCATGCATCATATCAGTTATTGGGATGTAGATCGATCAGTTACTTGCATGTTTTTTGTATGCTTCTTGTTGCATAATTTTTATTTGTCAGAAAGGTGGGTGCCAATTAGTTCTGTGGCAACTTTTCTCTTGTGTGATGGTGAAGCTTTTGCTTTGGATTTAGTAAAGTTGGAGTTTTTTTTTTTTTTTTTTAGCCACAGTAAAGTTGGGGTTTAGATTCAAAGGATAGTCTTTTTTCTTAGTCCCGGAGCTGATAAGAATAGTATTATTTTTGCTGTGTTGCCAAAAGTAGCTTGTTATGGGCCTTATGGCTTTATCAATTATGTGATGGGATGAGTAGGCCGGTCATGCATTATCATTATCATTAAGAATCTGTAAATTGTTGGCCTCATTGAGGCTTAACTTTAATGTTAAGTTAGTTCTAGGCTTCTAGCTGCCTCATATATTGTTGGTGTTTCTTCTTTTTTTATAGAAAGAAGGTTAAAGAAAGAGAGATTGAAAATCCAATGCAAACTATTATTCATTGTTTTGCACTCAAAACAAGTCAAATCCGAACACAACATGATTAAACTTGAATATTCAGGCTTGAACTTGGTAGATTCAAATCAAACTAAACTTGGTCACCCTCATCCTTAACCTCAATTGGTTTGCACCTCAATCTTGCATTAGTTATATTAAGAAGCTCTTGGGGTCAAGGTACATACCATTATGCTTATATATTGTGATCTTAGTCGTGATATCTATCCACGTGTTTGAAGCCGATAAGATAACTTTAAACCCAATCTTCCAATGACATTCTGCTTTGACCTCTCTCTACAGAGCTGAGAGCCTACTGAGACCCTGAGAGCTTAACAAAATAGGACCAAGGAAAATTCCTAGTTTGCAGTTTGCTCTCCATAAAAAGGGTCAATTACTCAGAGGCCCACATTTGCCACTGCCTGAGCGTCCTATCAACTCTCCGGTGCAGTTCCGTGGTCACCATCACCGGCAACCGGCAAAAGACCAGCAAGGAATTCGTGGAGGGCGTAATGGGCCAGGCCCAAGGCCTGCTCCAACTGGGCCTCTGTTCCGGTGACATCGTTGCCATTGTTGCCTTCAACAGGTTCTGCTTCACTTCTTCGCCAGAAACTGAAAACAATTTTCCACCAAAATGCTTTTCGAAAACACTTTTCAAAAAGACACTGCTACTGCTAAAAGTTCTGATATTTGATTTTGTTATGAACTTATGATCAGCGAGTGGTATTTGGAGTGGCTACTAGCAATTGCATTTGTTGGTGCTATAGCTGCTCCTCTTAATTACCGATGGGTACGTACTTGAACTTCAAATTTATATTAAATTATTAATCCTCACAATTACTTACTGCCCAAGTAAAACCAAATGTGACCCAACATTTGTGCTGTGCTTGTATTCATTGCAGAGCTACGAAGAGGCTGTTTTGGCAATGGGGGTAGTGAGGTCAGTAATGTTGGTGACTGAGGAGAGCTGTATCCCCTGGTATTCGAAGCTTCAACTTAGTGATGTACCTTCTCTGAGGTGGCATGTTTCGCTGGATTCAGCTTCGAATGGTATGTAGTTTCCAGGACATGAATTTTACACTAAGAAAGTGTAAATAATTTAAAGCATTTCCCTTTGATTTACTAATTGGATTAATGGATTACTCTGAATTCTTCATTTGGGCAGTGTTAACTACGGCAACGATTAAAAAGCATTCAGAAAAGGCTGTACCTTTGGATTACTCCTGGGCACCTGAGGGTGCTGTAATTATATGCTTCACTTCTGGTATAAGCTCTATACTCCATCTGTTCTTATGTATATATAGAGGGAGTACTAATGTTCTCTTGTTCAAATTAAAGTCACAGGATGTTCTGGAAAAAAAAAGGACATAAGATAGGTTTTCAGAAATAAGTTGCAAGATTATCTGGCCATTTGTTAATTATTTATTTACTCTTGTTGAACAGGAACCTCTCTGGAAGGCCAAAGGGTGTTACCCTAAGCCACTCAGCTTTTATCATGCAGTCCCTAGCAAAAATTGCCATTGTTGGTTACGGTGAGGATGATGTATGCATATGTTCTTTCTATACCTTGCAATATGACAATGTTTGTGAGTTGAACTGATGTGAGTAATACAGGTAAAGTCAAGGATGTTAAGATTAGAGTTTCACATGAAAGCAGGGTTTAACCACAACTTTAATTAGCTAAAGGAACTGAATGAGTTTGAATGTTTAATTCTTTGGCTATCTGCAGGTTTATTTGCATACTGCTCCATTGTGCCACATTGGTGGTTTGTCATCAGCCCTAGCACTGCTAATGGTTGGAGCATGCCATGTCTTTATACCTAAGTTTGAGGCTAAATCTGCCATTGAAGCCATAAGGCAGCATAGTGTGACATCTCTAATCACCGTCCCTGCAATAATGGCTGATTTAGTCTTTAAATTCAGGTAAATGATAAATCTGTTGTTAGAAACACAAGTATGTGGAGATTTCTTATCAGATTGTGCATAGAGAATAGCCATTATTTTGGATTCAATGTGTTCAAATAGAGTGAATCAATCAAAATGCCATATGATCTATTATTCAAGAAGTTATTTTTATGTAATGCACAAGTTCAAATAAAATCCACTTGGAAAGGCTTGTACTTTTTCCTCTACTAAATATTTAATTTTTCCAGTTATCTGAAAAGAGTGAGGCATGCATTGCAAAGCTTGGTGTTAGTGATTTTGCATTTATATTGTGCCTTGTGCACTTGTTTTTCTGAGGTCATGTTCTGAAAGCTGTCAGGGGGAAGGATACATGGAAAGGCATAGAGAGTGTCAAGAAGATATTAAATGGAGGTGGAGGTTTGTCAATTGAGCTTTGAATTGTTCCCACAAGCTAAGCTTTTCTCAGCTTATGGTAGGTCTCTCTTTATCCCAACCGGTTCCCTCATGCATATATTCCATTGCATTCTACATAGACATATATCTGTGTTACATTACACACCTCCAAAATTTGATCTGGAAACTTGTATCTATTTATAATTTTATAATGTATTGGTTTTGTTGAAAATTGACTTTGTGGGTGTTCATTTAGTTCCCCTTCAAAGATCCTCTTTTATAATATATGTGTGCTCTTACAATTTTGTTTCTCCTCTTACCTTCTAATGATGACGGAGGCATGCTCTTCATTAACCTTCATGACACTGTATGACCCAAGGGTTGACACCTCTGTCCAACCCCCTAAATTGCAGTCAGTTCACCAACCAAGAGGCATTTGTGTTGGCAAGCCTGCTCCTCTTGTCGAATTAAAGATCTGTATCAATGGCTCTTCTCATGTGGGGAGGATTTTAACTAGAGGCCCTCATGTGATGCTTAGATATTGGAATCAAAGTCCACCAGAGGCATCAGAGTCCAGCAATGAAGTTTGGTTTGACACAGGTGACATTGGGTCCATTGATGAATATGGTAATGTATGGCTTGTTGGACGAGCAAATGGTCGAATCAAGAGCGGAGGGGAGAACATTTACCCTGAGGAGGTGATCATATTCTATATTGACCTCTGTGCTGTTTTGATTATTGAGAAATCAATGACGAAAAAATGGTATGCGAGGTTATATATAATCTTTCACAATATGTATGTGGGTTTCACTGTTACGTGGTGTATGTTGTGAGAGGGAGATTATTTGTAATCATTCCATACAACCAAGATTTCTTTTGTTGCAGATTACACCAATTCAGAAGAGTATATCTTTGGTTGGTTCATTTATGGATATCTTATTTGTTTCATTGTCAACCAAATTCTTATGAAGTGTTGTTTAATGATATAGGTAGAGACAATCCTATTACAACACCCAGGAGTCACCAGCGTTGTTGTTGTGGGAATTCCAGACGCTCGGCTCACAGAGATGGTTGTTGCTTGTGTTCAAATAAGAGAAAACTGGCAATGGGTAAAAACAAGTATCAGACACTCTGCTGCAAAACAAATGCTTCACATTTCCAGTGAGATCCTTTGGCAATATTGTAAAGAAAAGAACTTGACCGGGTATTGCTCTTCTAAAACCCTTGAGACTGGCTATTGAGATTCCTCAGATTTCCATTCTTGCTCTGTTTCTTTATGGTGGTTCACTTTTTCTTTATGGTCTTTTGCAGGTTTAAGATACCAAAAGCATCTATTTTATGGAAGAGGCCATTTCCACTAACCACGACTGGAAAAATAAGAAGAGACCAAGTCCGGAGAGAAGCTATATCTCATTTCCAATATTTGACTAGCAATCTATGATTTTTTTTTCTTAGGGTATATGATTGTTAAAATGAAGGTTACACGCTTCTATAATTTCCAAATCCCACTCCATTGTAATTCACCCAGGGATCATAATCATATGCTATGAATCATGATGATCAATCCTGCAATCATTCAAAACAGAGGCAAACAGGCAACACAGCATTTCATCACTATTCACCATTGTTGCCATGGCAAACTCAAATGAAAGCTCTACAAAAGTCACAAAATTTAAGCATAGAAAAATCATAGAGCCATCTGGTTAGCTAATCGCTTTCCCGCGATCGGAAAATCCACCAACTGATTTCATTGGTGTCTATGCCAAGAGAAATTACACGTATGATGTATGGCGGCTACAATATCAGCATAGATGAAACGAATATATAAATATGTTAGTAAAAAATAAAATAAAAATCTATTCTGCTGGCACATATACAACACATACTCTAAACCTATACGAAACAGGGGAAATTGAAACAAAAACTTCCAGCCATGGAGAAGGCAATTGTGGTTTACTGCAGACACGAGGTTTATCTTGGCTCCAAGACAAAAAAAATTGCGTAGAGAACTCATTTCACAAAAAACAAACTCACTATGTCGCACTGCCAATATAGGTTGCAGCCATTTGGCATCTCTATCTCTTCATCAAATTTACTTCTCCAACATGTCTGACATCTCATATGAGATTATATCTTCAGGGCCAACTGTTTCAAGCATTTTCTTGGATTCTTGGGTCGTTTTTACAAAGGCAATCCTTTTCCTGACAACCACTCTGTCAACATTCTGCTGTAACACAAAGAAGCAGCTGTGAGACGATTAAGCATATGAGCCAAAAATATCAAACAAATAGATAAATAAAAATCTATAATCTATTCATATTTATAACAGTTATCAATGGTGAGCTATTGCAGAGATGAAATCATTCAAAAGGAAACGCTACCAAGTCAAAAGGGCAGATCAAACTGGTTTTGTATCTCCACTCAATTCTCTTTTTACCAGCTTCAAGATCTCAGTTATCTGCAAAAGCATGGGAAAAGCTGGATTAATACAGACTTCTTTTTTTGTATATATATATACATACATAACATACAAATAATTTGGACTTTAATAAGTGAAACTAATATGAAATGCAATCAATTTGATTTGGATTTACTAGCATTGCCTATTGTAAATTAAGTTTGTAATTAATGTCAAATTAGATATATTAACTGTTAGTTACTTTATTTAATGTAAATTAGATTTAAATTCATATGTAAAATGTTGTCCAAGATCAACAACTTAATGAACCAAAGATGTTTTTTCACCTTAGTGTTAAAGTTGCCATCGGTAGTTCAGTACACACTGTATTCACCATATGTCATCCATTTGTCATTTGTGCATGAAGTTAATTAGTGTAATTGATGCATTATTGATTGATTTACCATTTTTTTTTTTCACAATTTTCATGTTTCAAGTCACTTCCATCATTTCCATTGATTATTAGCAACATTTTCGCCAATATCACAATTTTCGTAGGTATGGACAACTGACGTTTCCAACACTTTCATCCTTGCACACAGGTGCCCCTAAAATTAAAGGAATATAAATCTAACACGACCAATCACCACAGCTCCCAAAATAAAAAAAATCACTGAATAGAAGAAAGCATCTTACTCCAGGATAATGCTGCAATATTGGTGAATAATGATCAAGGGCGATGTATATTTTCTCAACAAGACCCAATAGAGTGTCGACCTCATCCCCCAAAAGATCAACCTGAAATCCAAGGATATACACTATGTCATATATACTCCAAAAATAAAATAAGAATCTTATTTCTGTATATGTATAAAACTAAACGAGACTAACAAGAATACACGGTATCTGTTCATTTTTAATAAATCGTTATGATTTAGGGCACCAAAACTTTAAGAGATAAAATTATCTTTCATAAGTACACGTACAATCTTCCATAATATGGAAGATGGTACATGTTTAAAGAGAACACTATATAGTACAAAACTAAGGCTTAACACTGTGAAATGGAAGGCATATTATGGTCAGTAATGGAAGATAACGTTCAATCATATTTACAATACTGCTATGCCATCCAACAATGCATCTCAAACCAGCTTCTCCCATATAGTAAATGCAAGCATCAATTCAATTCCGTGAGTATCATAGGATGGAATACAATATGAGGCTGATAAATCAAGTTGAAATATATCAATGGATATTGCCTATCTGATTTACATACCTCGGCTTCAGCTTTTTCAAGGTCAGAACATTTCTTTTCAAGTCTTTGCTTGTACAGCAACCCTCTTCTTACAAGTACATTAGCTTTTTGTTTAAGCAATTGCGATTGAGAACTCAAAGTTTTCAACCTGAAACAAAACCACAGGTATATTATATATTTCAAGACCATTAACTCAATCCAAAATTCCATCAGAATCTTGCAAATAAAATCTGTTAATTTTAAATTATAATTAAGTGCAGCAAGAGGTAGGTATGGGGGCCGAAATGAGTAAGTACCTCGAACATTTCCTTGAAATATCTTGAGTAACTTTACATTCAAAATCATTAACCGCTTTCAATAACCCATGGATATAGACAGCTATTGATTCCATTTGCTGCTTGAGCACCCTTTCTTTTGCTTCAAACAAAGATACAGCATTCTGCTTCTCTTGGTTAACATCAACAAGCATTCTTCTCTCTTCATTAACTTCCCCCAACTCTTTCATTGCTAGTTCCAGTTCCTGATCTAGCTTGCATATGTCTGACTTATGTCTTTCAATTTGCTCCAATGCCTCAACCAATTTAACCTTTGTAGCATCTGACTCTTTAATGCTTTCTGAAATCAATTTCTGTTGCTGATATGTCTCATCCCTTAAATTGTCAAGCTCTTGAGCAGCTAATTCATATCGCTCCTTTTCCCTTTCCAATGCAGCTGCTGCATCCTGTGCCAACTGCCTCTTTTCTTCTGTCAGAAAGAGTACTTCTTGCTTTAATATTTCTTTGTGTGCAACCTCAACTTCTAATTGTTTCCCTTTTTCTAGTTTTTCCATTTCAAGCGAAACCCGAAGTTCATTTTCATTGATATATTTAATGTTCAGGTTATTGAGTTTCTCCTCAGCATCCTTCAAGGTTTCTTTTAATATGACTACATATAGTTCTTCCATGATGAGGAACTCCATATTCAAATCTTCAATTTCACATTGGGTAGCAGGTTCAGCATTGTGAGCAGCTTCGTTTAAAATACTTTTGTAAATTTCTTGCATAATATTATACTCCATCTGTGACTCACCACCAATTTGATCCACCATTTCCCTGAGAATACAAGCAAATAAATCATCACCAATTAAAGCTTCCATATGCGCATCTTCTATAGCTGATTTAAGATTTACAATTGTGTTTAACAACTTTGCCTCCGCCAGAGAGTGCTGTGACATTTTCTCTGCAGCTTCAGAAACTTGTAATGAAAGGCACTTGACTTCCCTCTTCTTATCAGTAAGCAAATTTCTGAGCTGGTGGTTTTCTAAGAGGAGTGATTCCAGTCTGTCTTTCAAACAGCTAAGACTTTCTTCATTGTTATCAAATGTAGCTACTTCCTCATTTTCCACAAGAATTTCATCTAATTTAGGAATAACCTCCGAGATTCTCCTCCTCAACGTGTCAAACTCCTTATTCCTCTTTGATGACAAAGAAGGCTCCCTTTCTCTCAACAATTCCCTCTTGAGGCTGAAATGCTGTTCAGTTAAATCCGCTATAGTAGACTCATGATTTCTCTTCAATTTTGTCATCTCATTATTATAATAGATTATCAATTCTTCTTTTGACATATGCATTAGCCGGGTGTGATCCACATGTTCTTGCGTATTTAATTCTGACTCATCATGTTTGCCATTTTCTTCCCAAAGAGACGATGATGACGATGTTGATGATGATGAAGATGTTATTGTTGTTGTTGTTGCTGGTAGTGAAGATGATGATTTAAGATTGCTCAAAACCTTGCGGTGGGAACGGTCACCCTTTTTATAATTATTACTGTCTTCTTGGCCTTCCAAGGATCCATGAGATGATAGCTGCCCATTGTCAGAAACAGATAGTGATTTAAAAATGACATCTAATTCCTGACGTAAGCTTGATATCTCTTCTATCCTTCCATGCCAGTTCACATTTTTATCACCACAAAACCGGTCCCAAATTTTTTCTTCAACACTCCAAATGCAATTCCTCATCACAAGTGCTTCAATTTCTGCTTTAAACTCCTGCTCCAGCTGCCACTCACATACTGATGCCTTTGACAAGTGAACCATTCCTTCTACCTGTTGATAGACAGTTTCTATTGTACTCTTTAGACTATCCACATCAATCCATCTGTCAGAAACTTTATCTTGCAGTATGTCACCCAAACCCAACTGAGAACTAGAGCCAATCCTCTTAATGGAACTACATCTTCTCATGCTATCAATTTCTTTCTTGAGCTTCTTGAACTGCTCTTTAGTTGATCCTCTTAAGCTGCCCAAAGATTCTTCTATTCTATCATGCTCTACAACGGCTTCAAGAAAGCTATGATGCATCCTGTCTTCGGTAGCGTTTATATATCGTCTGTCTTTGGTACCATTTGACTCTCGCTGCATTGCTAAAGACCCAAAGAATTCACTTTCATCAGCACCCACCTGGTAAATGTGTAGCCTTTCCTTCAATTGAGTCACCTCTAGTTCTTTCTGAGAAATTTTCTCAGCTGCCTCCTGTGCTACTGCATTCACCATACCCTTGATGACTGAGTCACTCACCATTCTTGATATGGTCAACCGGTCATTGATATCTTGCCAGTAAGATTCAAAATCCTCAAGAAAGTCCGCTTCCCGATTATCATTCTCATTCACATTCACATTATTGCTAAGCTGCACCAACCCAGCATTGCATGATTCAACACCGTTATCCATGACTTCTAAACTCTCCATGACCTCTGAGGTTCTTCACATATATAGAAAGAACATTACCACGGCAAACCAAAACGACTTTACAGAGGATACCCACTACAAATGTAAAACCCCCAGAAAGTTATCACTTCGCCATAACAAATGCCAAAGTATCATGCAGACTTGTCGAACCGCAAGAATACAGAAAAAAAAAAAAAAAAACAAAGGAAAAAAAAGTTCAGAAGAATACCCAGAGAGAATTGTAAATCACAGTTAAAAATATAAATCCAAATAGTTCTATTCTTGTCTACTCAACTAAATTTCTTGAAAAATGCGAACCAGATTACAAACGGGTCTGCTTGGGAGACTAGAAAAACGTGAGGGAAAAAAAAAAAAAAAAAGAAAGGAAAACCGGTATCTAAGCATAGTCTTTCCAATTTTGTTCATTTCTACTCGCACACAAGTCAAAAAAACAAAACAACCACACCCATCTTACAAACTGTCACCTTTTATCTTTCAAAGTTCAAACAGAGCCAAGAGATCATAAGGAAAGAGAATAGACAGAGTGAGAGCGAATTGCAGCTCAAAGACCAAAATGGACTATAAAAATTCAGCTTCCAACTATGCACGCTTTGCCCAACTTAAGCTTCCATTAAACCAATTCCACACAATAACAGCAAAAAAAATACAAATTAAGTACCCAAAATCCCAACACCAAAAAAGTTACTTACCAGTGAAGCAGCTGAATTCGCTGATGATACTATGATTGGCACAAATCAACGGTCAGGACGTGCTCGAAAATCCCGAGATGACCGTTGAATTTTGGAAAAAGCTGGTTTTTTTCCCACTTTGAACAGAAGCTTTTATGATTTTTGGGGTCTTGTTTTAGGGTTTATGCAGAAGATAAAAGTTCTGGGCTGGACTCAAAACTCTGGAGGTGGATTTGGTGAGCGGGAGAGGGAAGGCATGCATTTGCCCCAATTCTTCGCCGAAATTACGAAGATTGACCCTAATCTGACTTTAGCCTTGAAATTGCTGCGTAAATTTTGGTGTGACGTAAGCGTATAATAAATTTGTTTGTTTCTATTGGAATATCTTTTCTTCACCACAAATATTTTATTATATTTTTCATTCCTAATAATAGAACTCTTCTTTCTCAAGTCACATAATTTTTCTAAGATTTCAATATCAAGTTATCAACAACTGAATTTTATTTTCCTTAAACAGTAACTCAAATCATCAACCACATACAAGTCTCAAATAAATGATATAATAAATGAAGACCAAACACAAGTCAATGCATGGTGTTAAAACTTTAATATTTGGGCACCTCATTTTTTCAATGAAAATTAAGATGGTTGGGTAAACTGGTAAGGCATGTTATCATGTTTTTTTCTTTTCTTTTTTTTCCCATGAAGCTGTTGATGGGATGATTTAATGAATTGAGACAGTCCATCATGACTTAGACCAAGATTTAATTCGAGAATCTTTAAAAATACTTTGTCCAAGTGTACAAGCAAGGTTCAAAAAGAAAAAGAAAAGGGTTTAATTCATATTTAGTACCTAAACTTTGACCATTGTCTTAATGTGGTACCTAAATTTTTATTTGTCTCAATTGAGTACCTAAACTTTTATTTTGTGTCTAATAAGTACCAAAATGAATTTTTGTTAAAATTGTTAATAAAAATTAGGGGTAATATAGTCAAAGTATATTTTAATTATTTTCTTTATATGTTTAAAATTATTAAAAAAAAAACACACAACAAACAAACAAAATTAAAAATTAAAATTAAAATATAAATTTTTTGAAGTGACTATATTGCCCCTAACTTTTGTTGATAATTTTAACAGAAATTCATTTTGGTACCTATTAGACACAAAATAAAAGTTTAGGTGCTCAATTGGGACAAATAAAAGTTTAGGTACCACATTAATCAAAGTTCAGGTACTAAATATGAAAAAAAACCCAAAAGAAAAGTATAGGAGCAAATTAATTGTTTAATAATCAATCATGTTCGCCATCATCACTAGTGTTGTTACTTTAGTTTATTTACTTCTTAAATTGTTGTCTTTTGTCATGTAATTGATGTCTATTCTATAACAAATTTGAAAAATGTAGCCACCAATGAGAATTAACTTGATAGTTGAAAATAAATACGATGATGAGCCTCCTCCATGTTGCTTAGTACTTACTTTTGTGTGGTGTTATTTGTTTATTAGTCATATGACTCATATTGTACTAGATCATTTAATATGAATAATTAAATGAAATGTGTTTTGTCAACCCATACGCAACATGAATACAATAAATTTATACCAAAAAAAAATCTATATTTTGAATTCGTATGGAATACTTTTTAAACCTTTTGATCAACGCTCTGCTTTAATAATAGAGTTTATATGTGTAATGAGATCTGTTTATATAACATACAAATTCTTAATTTAAATTGTCATCCCTATTTAAAGCATGCATATAAATAGAACAACATATTTTTGGGATGAACTTCAGGTCATCTAGGATTAAAAATGGGACATGATCTAGTGCACCTGACAGATAAAGTAACTGGTACCACTTAACCTGCCATGCTTATTCTCATACAAATTTCCCAATTGACAGCTTTAATGAATCCAATTTTGGCATGCACCTAGATGATGATGGACCAAGCCTGGCCTGTTTGTTATATGTGATTTCAGCAATGTTAGTTTTGATGGGTCCTATTTTGCTTTTCAATTTTGGTGACTTGGTCACTTAAATTATAGGCTGCTGTGGGCATTATGATTCCCAAGTTCAAATTGACCTTTACCTCCACACATACTGCCCTTTTTCTAGCTTTCATGAGGCCCCATTCATGAATCGCTTTTGACTGGCAATTGTGAACTGTGATCTTTCAATGACACTATGGCAGCAAAGTTAGAGGAACATATCATTTTAAGTATAGTTATTTTATTCCACTCTGGACACCCACCTCCCAAATTGGATGAGATAATTTTTTTGTTTTTCAATCATAGACAAACTTGGAAGTTTTAAGCCAAATTTTCTCAGTCAAAAATAGGAGTCTGAGATCAAACTTAGATGTCCATAGAATAACTTTACTTGTAAGCATTAAGTATGAGTTTTGGAATGCCTGGGATCTGCTGTAGCAGTGTCAACTAAATGACGAATAGAATGTGCAATGGTCTCAATAGGCCAATTACAATTTACAGGGAGAGGGAACGTTCTCCAGATAAAATCATGTCCACAATCCAAAATCTCAACCATCTCAAAAATGTCATTAGGTGGGCCATCTCCGATCACCACACCACCACCACTTTCATGGCATATCTTGAGCTATTGTCTTGAAATTTTTCTCTCCCCAAAAATGAGCAGAAGTGGTGTTTTGTAGTGCTTCAAGTCTTCCCACAACGGCCCAACATGCAAAAAAAGAATTATCAACTCCATGAGGTATTATTCAGAATGTATGTTGTGTGAGAAACATATATTCAAGTAAATAACAAGTACTCTGGTAAGCAAGCTTACTGCTGCCTTCAAATACTTTAAGCAGACATAATTTCTGCAAGACTCTGCACATCTTAACGATGCAGCCAGCCCGAAACTATCTAACAAGATTGGGGATGAACTCTTAAGCTGTTCAATTTATTCATACAGTTAGAAATTTTTAACATAATAAAGGCAATCGTATAAGCCAAACACTATTGAGGAGCAAAATCTAAAAATCACATGTTCCACAGCTCTCCAGTATACCAGGTGTCTAGAAAGAGCTCCAAGTTATATGCAATATAGCAGAAGTACTACATGTTAATGCGTATGAAACTCTAAAAATACTGGCTGCTGAATGAAGGTACCCTTTAGCAACAAAATTATTGGCATGGACTGTGCCCTTTATTATTGTCAAACAAAGAAAACCAAATGCATACGTAGACGCATACACATAGAACACAAACAATGTATGAGCAAGTGATCTACTTTTAATCCATCCCTACTGGTCTTATTCGCTATTCACACAATGGATGAAACCTTGTAGAGACCCCACAACAACAATATCTTCTTCAATGTACTTCTTGTCTAACTTAACTTTAAACTTGGGCAACCTTATAAAACACATCTCCTACCCAACCATACACCATCAACTTTGTATAAGAGTTTGAAGAAGGATTTAACTAGCAACTATTGCTCTCTTATTCTGACAAGTGCAAAAAGAAAGGCAAGGATTCTGGCAATAACATTCAACACCACCACCTATCACTCATCTCAAAAAATATGGAGTGCAAAAATATCCCAGTCACCCCAATAGGATTCCACAAAAAAGTACTGGACAGAGGTATCTAAAAAATTAAGTAATACCACATACAAACCCAAACCATGACTATCCATTTCCAAATTTTTTGTTTTATCATTTGCCAAACGAATGCTGAAATATCTATTTATCCCAACAAGGTGCACAGGGGATTGCTCATTTAGATAGCAAATGAAAATAGAAAATGGAAAGGAGAGAGAGGCAATTATGAATTGAAAATATATCGAGGCAATCGTAATTGAGGCATATAACCAAGGCAACTAAATATTGAGTTCAGACATCAAAACAACTGAGGCAAAAATAACCGAAGCAACCATAATCGAGACATTTATGAATTGAGCGAACAACATACAGAGACAAGCTTGAATTGAGGCAACAAAAGTCTAGGCAATCGTAACAGAGACATTAAAATAACAAAGGCAACCGTAATTGATGCATCAAAATAACCGAACCATGATTAAGGCATTAAAATATCAGAGGTGACCATGAATTGAGGCAACAAAACTGAGGCAACCATAATCTAGACATCAAAATAACTGAGGCAACCATGAAATAAGGCCACAAATACCAAGACATTAAAATAACCTAGCCCATCATAAATTGAGGCAACAAATACCAAGACATCAAAGTAGGCAACCATAAATTGAGGCAACTACCGAGACAACCATAATCGAGGCAAAATAACCAAAGCAACCATGAATTGAGGCGTCAAAATAACCCAGACAACCAAGAAATGAGACATCAATATAATCAAGGCAACTCTTATCGAGACATCAAAATAACTGAGGCAACCATCATAGAGGTATCAATGTACCGAGTCAACCAACACCGAGGCATCAAAATAACCGAGGCAACCCTGAATTGAGGCAACAAAAACCAAGACATCAAAATAACCGAGGTAATCATGAATTAAGGCAACATATATCGTGGCATGAAATAATGGAGGCATCAAAATAACTGAGGCAGCCATCATCGAGGCATCAAAATAACCAAGGCAGCCATCATCAAGGCAACAATACTCCGAGGCTATTTTGATGCAGCCATCATCGAGGCATCAAAATAACCGAGGCAGCCATCATCAAGGCAACAATATACCGAGGCAACGATATTCCGAGGCAACAATATTTCAAGGCAACAATATCCCGTGAATTAAGGCAACATATATCGTGGCATCAAATAATGGAGGCATCAAAATAACTGAGGCAGCCATCATCGAGGCATCAAAATAACCGAGGCAGCCATACCGAGGCAACAATATACCGAGGCAACAATATTCCGAGGCAACAATATTTCGAGGCAACAATATTTCGAGGCAACAATATTCCGAGGAACCAATATTCTGCAACAATACTCCGAGGCAACAATATTCCGAGGCAACAATATCCCGTGAAGCAAGGCAACATATATCGTGGCATCAAATAATGGAGGCATCAAAATAATTGACGCAGCCATCATCGAGGCATCAAAATAACCAAGGCAGCCATCATCAAGGCAACAATACTCCGAGGCTATTTTGATGCAGCCATCATCGAGGCATCAAAATAACCGAGGCAACCATTATCAAGGCAACAATATACCGAGACAACAATACTCCGAGGCAACAATATACCGAGGCAACAATATACCGAGGCAACGATATTAACGATATTCCGAGGCAACAATATTTCAAGGCAACAATATCCCGAGGAAACAATATCCCGTGAATTAAGGCAACATATATCATGGCATCAAATAATGGAGGCATCAAAATAACTGAGGCAGCCATCATCGAGGCATCAAAATAACCGAGGTAGCCATCATCGAGGCATCAAAATAACCGAGGCAGCCATCATCAAGGCAACAATATACCGAGGCAACAATATTCCGAGGAAACAATATTCTGCAACAATACTCCGAGGCAACAATATTTCAAGGCAACAATATCCCGTGAAGGAAGGCAACATATATCGTGGCATCAAATAATGGAGGCATCAAAATAACTGAGGCAGCCATCATCGAGGCATCAAAATAACCAAGGCAGCCATCATCAAGGCAACAATACTCCGAGGCTATTTTGATGCAGCCATCATCGAGGCATCAAAATAACCGAGGCAGCCATCATCAAGGCAACAATATACCGAGGCAACAATACTCCGAGGCAACAATATCCCGAGGAAACAATATCCTGCAACAATACTCCGAGGCAACAATATTTCGAGGCAACAATATCCCGTGAATTAAGGCAACATATATCGTGGCATCAAATAATGGAGGCATCAAAATAACTGAGGCAGCCTTCATCGAGGCATCAAAATAACCAAGGTAGCCATCATCGAGGCATCAAAATAACCGAGGCAGCCATCATCAAGGCAACAATATACCGCGGCAACAATATTCCAAGGCAACAATATTTCGAGGCAACAATATTTCGAGGCAACAATATTCCGAGGAAACAATATTCTGCAACAATACTCCGAGGCAACAATATACCGAGGCAACAATATTCCGAGGCAACAATATCCCTTGAAGCAAGGCAACATATATCGTGGCATCAAATAATGGAGGCATCAAAATAACTGAGGCAGCCATCATCGAGGCATCAAAATAACCAAGGCAGCCATCATCAAGGCAACAATACTCCAAGGCTATTTTGATGCAGCCATCATCGAGGCATCAAATAACCGAGGCAGCCATCATCGAGGCAACGATACTCCGAGGCAACGATACTCCGAGGCAACGATATTCCGAGGCAACAATATCCCGAGGAAACAATATCCCGAGGAAACAATATCCCGAGGAAACAATATCCTGCAACAATACTCCGAGGCAACAATATTTCGAGGCAACAATATCCCGTGAATTAAGACAACATATATCGTGGCATCAAATAATGGACGCATCAAAATAACTGAGGCAGCCTTCATCGAGGCATCAAAATAACCGAGGTAGCCATCATCGAGGCATCAAAATAACGGAGGCAGCCATCATCGAGGCAACAATATTCCAAGGCAATAATATTTCGAGGCAACAATATTCCGAGGAAACAATATTCTGCAACAATACTCCGAGGCAACAATATTCCGAGGCAACAATATTTCGAGGCAACAATATCCCGTGAAGCAAGGCAACATATATCGTGGCATCAAATAATGGAGGCATCAAAATAACTGAGGCAGCCATCATCGAGGCATCAAAATAACCGAGGCAGCCATCATCAAGGCATCAAAATAACCGATCCAGCCATCATCAAGGCAACAATATACCGAGGCAACAATACTCCAAGGCAACAATATACCGAGGCAACAATATTCCGAGGCAACAATATTTCGAGGCAACAATATCCCGAGGAAACAATATTCTGCAACAATATTCCGAGGCAACAATATTTCGAGGCAACAATATTTCGAGGCAACAATATCCCGAGGAAACAATATTCTGCAACAATACTCCAAGGCAACAATATACTGAGGCATCAAAATAATCGAGGCATCAATATATTGAGGCAACAATATTATGAGGCATCAATATTTCAAGTCACCAACATTTCGAGGCTATCATCGAGACATCAAAATAACCAAGGCAATAATATTCCGAGGCAACAATATTTTGAGACAACCATGAATTGAAGCATCAAAAATCGAGGCAACTGTAATTGAAGCGTTATGATCAACCATTTAACCGTTATGATATATATAAGTGAAAGTATAGGCAAGTTATAACAAATAGAGTGAAATCAAACAGCACAAGAAGGCAAATTAAATATAAGGTAGGAGTCTAACTGATGGAAAATGAAATTCACTGATCTGAATGGTTTAAAATCTAGTGCAAAACTTCTATCCATGCTCTTGAAATCTACAAATTTCCACTTCTATGCTAAGGAATTGGATATGAAATAAAGCATTCTAGCGGCTGAACTACTTAAATAGTTAAGTTTTTTCTGAGTTCAGAAGAGTGGATCCAGAAATTTAGATTACAAATATGAAGAAAAATTAATAGATAAATAAAATAACCAGAAACTTTCAAGAATAGGGAAAAAAAACAAATGCATGAAAGTGAACAATGTTAAGGCTTCCTAAGCTTACCTTTTGAGAAAAGTGGCAAGCTATGAAAATATAACAGACTTTTGGTAGAGAAAGAACCCAAGAAAAAAAAATAAAGATATCCTGACCTGTATGGGGATCATGAGAACTAGCATCAATGATCCATAGATACCATGATACGAAAAGGTGCTGACCATATTCCGTGAAGTTGTTGACATGTTTGCTAAATCATGAGAAGGGCCTCGTTAGTTATATATTTATAATTCAAAAAAATGACTTTAAGATAAAGCACTCCAAAGAATTAGAGATGGCATTTCCATTGAGAGAGAGAGAGAGAGAGAGAGAGAGAGAGAGAGAGAGAGAACATAGACGTTAGAAACCTTCATTCTTTATGTTTAAGGGTTTCCACAGGAATCTAAAATTGCTGAGACTTTTATAGCATTTCTTAATGTATGATGATAACCAATCTACTTGATCTCTAGAGCATACCTGAAGTGCATAGCATCTGTTGACATCATATTTGTTATCTTCCCAGTTGGGAACTTCTTACGGTCCACATGATTTAGTCTTAAAGATCTACGAAATACAGCAGTACCTACAAGAAAGGAAAACCAAATTTTCATGAATCACACAACATGAAACAGAATTGGGCAATTGAACCGACCAAAACGGCATTAGAGGCTGAATGAGATTTAATACAAAATAAAAAAAATGAAAAACATAACTGAATTAGCTTGTTAATATACACAAAGAACTTTACCAAAGTTGACCTCAGCCAAAAACCGACCCGCATAACATTCTGGAAATACTGAGATTCACAGAGCACACCAAATGACTGGACAAAGATGAATAAACTTGGACAAAGATGAACAGTGCACACCAAATGTATCTTGCAATATTTTTGCAAATTTAACTCATCAGCTCTCATTTTTCATAAATTTAATTTAAACCCATTACAGGAAGCTCCTGGAGCAACTTCTAGCTCGAAAAGAATAAGCAGAGTTTTTCATGGTGCAGACATATACAGAAATTTGATGCAGTATTATTTCAAATATGCAGGGATGGCAATCAAATCATTACAAGTAAATAATATGAGAAATGCAAGTACAAAAGTCAACCTCATAACAAAATCTCAAAGGGAAATCCATCACACACAAAAAAGTGCCAAAGAAACATATACGCCTGACAAATCAGAAAACTAGACAAACTCTGCCTCTTCACACATGTAGATTTCTAATTGAGGCTTTGGCGAGAAAGAAACTAACCTGAAAGAGATGATTTAATAGAATGGGACCCGCAACCTGAGAAAGATCATCACCCATCTACAACATGTTCAAAGTAAAATTAGTAAACTTCTTAAGAGTCATCAAACTTTTAAATCAACATTGTTTCTGACAATGTACACACAAATAAACTTGCACATGTATTAAACAAAACATTAGAGCCATATATCCATGAAGAATTAAAACTTCATTCCCAACTCCCGAGAAATAATGTTTATATACAATATAAGTTCTGTTAATATATGCTTTTGAAAATATATTTTGCTTTTTAGACTTTGTAAACTGCGGAAAAGTTCATTACCTTGAAAAAGCCCTACCCACCAGAACCTACATACAACATTTTAACAAAAGCAATTAAAATAAGGTGGAAATGCAATTAGCATTTGTTGGGCAATAGAGAACTGATAATTGAGAAATTTATTGCTATGATTGAGAACTTATTCAAAAAAAAAAAAAAAATTCCTATTAAAATGGTAGTTCAACCATTACCTTCCTCCAAGGCTACAATTCAATACTCTTAGAAGTTAGAAGCCATGGCTTGGACTTTTGAGATTCTTCAACCCAACATTTCTGGAACCTGCAAATCAAAACTGTTATGCATGTTGTGCACTGGACACACAAAATTGTGTAAAAGCAACTGGGAGGCAACATGAAGTGGACCTTTTAATCAATTTCTCATTTGATCCCATGTGTCCAACTTCCAAACATCTGTTTCAGTGATGGGTTTTCTCTATCGGAATATATTTTGGATACATCGATCCAAAATATTTTCCGATAGAGATGCACAAGACAATAGTAAGTAGGTGTAGTCTGTAGAGTACATGGAATATCCACCTAACAATTAAGAAAATTAAAAATTACAGAATTACATAACTCCTGTCTAATCAAGATCAAGCCAATGGTAGAACATTCTCAGTTTATCCATTAAGCACATATATGCTCCTCCCTAAGCAATAACTCAAAGACTAAGGCCATTTCAAAGTTATAAAACTCTGTATCAACTGCGCCAAGTTTAAGAATTACTTACAGCATGCCTTGCAGGGAAAATTTTCTCTTCTCCAGGATAGTGCTTCATATTCAACATTGTCAAGAGATTCAGATTGCAAAACAGTGTAGCCGGGATAAGCATCCAAATTAGGAACATAAACAAGAAGTAGAATTCCAAACAACACCTACATCAGAACAATAACCACAGACCAAACTGTAATCTACACGATATGGAATGACTTAAAAAAAAAAAACTAAGATCTATATTCTCTACTAATACAACTGATGTATTGTATTATACTGTTACTAATTACTATAGACTTGGACATCTAAGTTTGGTACAAGAATAAGGTGAAAAAAGAAGAGGGCTGGAGTAAAACTAACTACTGATATCTTTTAAAATTGACATATGCCTAAAAGGGTTTGATTCAGTGATAAACATACAAGGCAAAGACTACAAACAGTAAAAACTGGAGGATAATAAAAGAAAAACAAAGACCAATAATGACACAAGAAAAACCAGATTTTTGCATGGTTCACACCCCACGTCACCAAACAAAAATCATAAAACAAAAATAAGCAGGGCTTCACATACTAAAACAAGTGTGACTGTGAAGTAAAACATGTGTCAAAAGTAAAACAAATTTGCCATGCCCAGAAAAACACAAACACAAACACAAACACAAACTCTGTCATATAATAAATAATGCAAGCGAATGAAAAAATAGAGAAGCACCAATGCACTATACATGCTTACCAAATACCTGGCCAATTTCAAAATAAAACGAAAGAAAAAAAGAAAAATCAGACGCACAAAATTCCATAAAATAAGACAGTGAAGTGAAGATAAACGTATGAGAAGGAAGGAAACTAACTAGATTAAAACAGACCTCGGTCGAAATTAGGGTTTCTTTATAGTGGAGGCATTGCGTTGCGTATGGGAATGGGAATAGGAATGGGCCTCTTGTCTTGGAATGGAAGCAATGAGAAAGAGAAAGGGAGTCGGAGAGTGAGTGACTTCTCCGAGAGGTCTGTGCGTGAGTGTGACTCTGTAGTTGTGTGTGTTAGTGAATAGTGAGTGAGTGGAGGTGACCGTTAATTTAGAGGCCTGCTATTTGCACACCCTAAAATTTCTTTTTGCACACTCCAAAATTTTAATTTGTGAAATGACAAAAAATACCTAAAACAAAATTACCCAAAACCTCATCCCCTCTATCTCTCCTTCCCTCTCTTTGCCATCTCTCCCCGTCACAGCCCCAACCACCTCAGCCCCGCCCCAGCCCACCCCAGCCCCGACAACCCCAGCCCCGCCTCTTCTCACCCCAACCCAGCCCCGACCACCCCAGCCCTGCCCCAGTCCACCCCAACCCAGCCCCGACCACCCTAGCCCCGCCCCTTTTGCTTGCAGCACCACCGCGCGCAGCGCCTTCCAGCCACCGTCGAAGCTCTCTCTCTCTCTCTCTCTCTCTCTCTCTCTCTCTCTCTCTCTCTCTCCGAGTAGCTGGTTCGGCGAGTACTTGCCGAACGGGTCCTTGATGTTCGGTGGGTACCTGCCGAACAACACTCACATCGTTCGGCGGATGACTGCCGAACGAGTGTGACATTTTCGGCGGACCAGTGTCGAGCGGATGCCCAGCTGCGCGAGGGAGGAGAGAGGGAGGAGGTGGTGCTGCGGGGGAGGAGAGAGAGAGAGGAGGGTGGTGCGGGGAGGGTGCGGGAAGGAAGGAGGTGGTCGGGTGAGGGGCTGGGTGGGTGGGTCGGGGCTGGGGTGGGCTGTGACGGGGCTGGGGTGGTCGGGGCTGGGTTAGGGTGGGCTGGGGAAGAAAGAGAGGGAGGGGGATGGGTGGTCCGGTGAGGAGGGAAGGGGTGTGTTTTTTTTTTTTTTTCTGAGTTGATGGGGTGTGTTGGATAAAATGGGGATATTATGGTAATTGGGAGGGGTGTGTGTATGAGAAAATTTAATTATGGGAAGGGTGTGAGGGTGTGAAATGAGAAAAAGTAAAAAAAGGGTGTGCAAAAAGAAATTTTGGGGTGTGCAAATAGCAGCACTCTTAATTTATTGATACTGAGGCGGTGGGTTAGCGTTAATTTTACGCCTCCTAATGGCGGTGGGTTAGCGTTGATTTTACGTTGGGCTTTACAATTGGATCCGGCCCATCCCAACTTTAATATTAGGGCTGGGCTTTCGTTTTAAAATTCCAACTCGGAGCCCAGTTTCAATTCTTCTGTTACTTTTTATTTAGAAACACCTTTTTATTAATGGTCAAATAAATTTTTTTTTTTTTAAACACCTTTTTATTTTTCTAAAAAATATTTAGTTTTGAAATTTCATCTAAGGACAGAATTGGAATTTTAGGGAAAGAATTCTGATTTAACAGAAAAGTGGACGTATGTGCCACATTGGGATACAGAGCAAAGTGTAAGTGGTTATTAATAAAAATAATTTTTTGGATAGTAAAATTAAAAATGCCCTATAATATGGGCGGTATTAATGCAACAAAACACTTTTCAACGATTAATTTCTTGTATGTCAATATGTGACAACATGTAATGGGTTATAAAGAGGAACAACTCCTTGCCAAACTGTTCGTATGACTAATCATCTCGGCATAACGACAAGTCACACAAGGCCCAACACCATGCTGTTTGGGCCTAGACCCAAAAGACTAAGCCCTTCCTGGGCTCCTAGCCCATGATCCACTAGGCTCCGGCCTCATGGGCCCCGGCCCCCTGGGCCCCGGCCTCTTAGGCTCCGGCCTCCCAAGCTCAAGCCTCCCGGGCCCCCGGCCCGTGTCAACTCACTCGGATCCTCGAGACCGGTGCCACGTGGCGCTCCTACAGTGCAAGTCACCACAAAGGACACGTGTCGTCACCGGATTGGTTGACACTCTTCCAAAGGTACTATAAAAGAGGTACCTTCTTGTCACAAAAGGACAAGGGAAATCATTATTATACTATTCACTCACTCTGCTCTCAGATCTCTCTGAACACTGACTTGAGCGTCGGAGGAGCTTTGGCCGGCACCACACCGGTGCCCTTCCCGCTCACTTTTGTGTACCTGTGCAGGGTGCTTGGATACCATTATCTCTCATTACTCACCAGTCGGACCCAGCTACCCGTTCCTGCCCCACTTCGACGTGTCATCCACTCAGTGGTGGGTCAACGGGCCTACGTGGTTCGACTCGACGTTGACTGCTTTACCATTTTTGAGCATCAACAGTTTGGCGCCGTCTGTGGGAAAGGTACAACTTTTCCCCATTGAATTCTCTACCCTCAGTTGAGGTGCAAAGACCTTCCGAGCTTCCGAGCTCCCTAGCTTCCGAGCTCCCTAGCTTCCGAGCTACCGACCCTCACAATGTCTGACGGAGGTCCTATCCTCGACCAAGTTGACAACACCCCGCTGGTTGACAAGCGAGGTAAGAAGACTGCCGAATCTGATCAGGAAGAGTACATCCAGCGTTTGGAGGCTCAGCTCCAACGAACCCAGGAACAGCTCGACCTCCAAAAAGGTGCAACACAGCTTTATGAGCGACTCCTCCGTGACAGGGAAGGACATACCCCTCCCCGGAGTGGTGAGAGGAGGAACCCCCATGACAGGGACGAACACACCACTCTCCGGAGTGGTGAGATGAGGGATCCCCCCCGAAGGGACCAAAATGTTCCCCGCCAATTGGATGTAGGGCAAGGTAGCCATCCGCCCCCAGGTTTCCAAAAGAGACTTGTCCACCCGGTCAGCCGGGCTCGATCTGGCGAGCATCCTACCCGCTCTGAGGAGTTCCACATTTACCGGGACTGTCGTCATCTGCTCGACGACAACCGCTCTCGGCGAGAAGAGCAGCGGACGAACCGGGGCGAATCCAACCCGCGTGCCCGAGACTTGGAGGAGGAGCAGGGGCGATCCAACCCGCGCCCCCGAGACTTGGAGGAAGAGCAGGCCCCCCGTCCCAAACGACGACGGGGAGAAGAGCAGGTCCTCTCGACTGGGCGCCGCGCAGAAAATAACACTTATATAAGTGAACAAGTCGCTGACTCCGGTAACAGCGGCTCTCTTCCACCAGACCAGCTCCAGCAACTTCTCATGGACATCAGTGAGCGCCTGAAAAGAGTGGAAGGAGGAAGTCGGGGTGGGCACCCATCTTTAGAAACAAGGGAGCTGCCTGGACCTTTCACAGCTCGCATCCTATCCGCTCCTCCGGTTGGCGACGTCCGACCTCCCAAAATCACTCCATACACAGGGAAGGAAGACCCATATGATCACCTCATGAGTTTCAGATCCGCTCTGGAATCTAAAGGTGCTGATGACATTACGAAGTGTCGAATCTTCCCTTCCACCCTCTCTGGCAGTGCAAGGGACTGGTTCTACCAACTTCCTCCGGGCTCGGTTGATTGTTTCAATGAGCTCCGAGAGCTCTTCCTGGGCCAGTATATCATCCAGACCGATAGAATCTACACCACGGATGACCTGACTCGAGTCCGACAGGGCAGCAGGGAATCCCTCCGGGAGTACATCACTCGATTTCAGCTAGAACGATCCCGGTGTCGCGACTGTGATGAGAAGGTAGCCTTCGCTGCTTTCAAGGGTGGTCTCCAAGAGGGTAGAAAGAGGGCAGAACCATTTTCCTTAAACAATTAACAATGTAAACAAATCTTGACCAAAAAAAAAATATATATATATATATAAATACAATGGAATTTTGGTTTTGGGTTTGCCTATTGGGCTCTGGACCTCTGGTTATTGCCTTGTTTTGGAAATTTGGACTGTCCTTGATGGCCTTGGATTGTAGTCCCTAGTTTTTGGTTATTTTACAGATCTGGGTTTGTTTTTTTATTTCCTTGCCTTTGGCCTTTTGTACCTCCTTTGCCTTTCCCCCCCCGCCAAAACAAAATCTGGACAAGAATCAACAAGAAATCAAAACTAGAAACCATGGCTAAGATTAGTCAACCACCTTTGGTTTTTCTTCTTTTTGCAATAATACTACCAAGTGGTTTTAGCAATTAAAAGACAAAAAAGATTCATAAAATCGGACAGCAATTAATTCTGATTAAATAATCAAGGTTGTTGGTGTATCAAATCTAAATTATATACTTTTTTGTGGGTCTCTTCTGAAGTCAATTTAGTTGGATTTGATTATTTTAACCAAATTTGTTTTCCTGTATATAGTGGACTCTGTACTAGAGCCTCTAGACAATGATTGATTATTAAGCTGTGATTGCATGCATTGAGCTAGGTGGAGTGGAATCATAAAGTCGGTTGCATTAACATTGTGGTGCTTGTAAATATAATTGTGAAATTTTTCCAAATTTTCATAAAACAAAATAAAATATCTTTTGCACCAACTTAATGAAAAAAATAATAATTGCAGATAATATTGTAATATAGCCAAATGCCAAATGGGATTTCTGTAGTAAACTTATTGAGTTCGTTCATATTTTTTTTTTGAGAGGGGACTTCGTTCCTTCTTCATCTATCATTTCTTAATTTTTTCTTTGTATGATTGGGAATGGCTTCTAAATTGCACCTTCAATGAATATCGGTTTAGAAATAAAAGAAAATGCCACGTTGATATGTCATCTGCATGCAGGAAAACCCTAAAACACATTTTCATCATCCATTTCTAAGCTACCTATGCTTTAATTAAGAAATGCCTGGCTAATAAGGGCACCAAGAAAGGGTGTACTATAATTTTCTTTGGGGATGGGGGTCTAAATAAAAGGGGTTAGTATTTAGCTAACCTAAGAGCCGACGGTAAGAAAAAATTAATAAATATTTTGTATGACCCACATGATTTGGCCTATACATGTGGCATATAAATAGTGCACATGTACTGTAAAACAATATGTAAAGAGGTCAAGAGAGATCAAGAAACATATTCTCCTCTATATTGATGACTCACCTACGTACAAATTACATTCATATTGGTTTATTCTTAAGTTGTTAAATCATGAATAGTATGTAGCTTATAGCTTAATAGAATTTTTGCATTAAGTTATTGTGAAATTATGTGGATAGTGCTAGTTCTTTCTCTATCAAATAATTCAAATTAGAGAAAACTTGTATAAATATGTTCTTGAAAGAGTATTTAAATCAAACAAGTAAACATTTTATGAAAGCTCGTACATCAATTATAGCCTTTATAGGCAAACATTTTGTCAAAGAATATTAAGTTTTGGATGCAACTTATACCTACAAGTCTTTGTCTTTCAAAGCTCATAAACCCTTTTTGTTCACTATTCAATTGATGAGCTGTGTATTCAATTGTTTGATGACTTCCATATATTAGATGCTATGTTGATTTTGTTTTTTTCCTTTTTTCTTTTGCATTAAAAATATACTTCTTAAAATAAACAATATAGGAGATCCATGAAAAGAAAAACCCTATTAAGAAAATAGGTAATGTGAATACAGTGCACAAGGACAGCAGTAACAATGATAAAGACTTTCTTACTATACTTCAATCATTTCTACTCTTAAATAATTTAACCTATACTATTATGAAGACAATAATCTTTATCAATCATTATAATATGGAAAAATGTCAATTCTACCGTATTGATTAAAATTTTGTTACATACTTCTGTTCTCATTTTTTATGTAATCAGCAATATGGATTTCTTTTTTCTAACAGTCTCACCATTTTTTTTTTTTCCTTTTCACCAATTAGTTAAGAAAATAAGATATTTTGCCCTTTGAGATGACGTTTTAGATTGTTTAATAGTTATTTATTTCCATGCATTTATGTATATATCATACATGTGCAGATAACGCATGCATCAATCTACGTATCCATTTAAATATTTATGTACATACTGAAATCTGTATAAAATAAGTAAATCATAATTATTTTAAATTTTAATATAGATTAACTTAGTATCACAACTAGAGATATCTTTAGGAAAAAAATTTGATTTTAGAAAAAACAGCAAATCACGATAACTTTAAGAATCGTTTATTCGTAAAAATGGTTCAACAAGAAATTTTTTTTTTTTTTATATATATTAAATAATTTTAGTCAAAAGAAATGCTGAATGGCCCATTTATGTATTATTATTTTTGTTGTTCGAAAGAGTGGGTGCACTGCTAGTTTCAAAACCTATCTGGCTGTCTCCATAGTCCATTCAAGATGAAATTAGACAAAGCCATGGTCTGCGCAGATGAACATAATATAGTAAAAAAGAAGGAAGGTTCATGGAAGCAAGAAGAAAGAGAGACAGAGGAACAGAGAAACATGGCTGAATAAATGGCAAGAAGATGATGAACTACTGACCAAAATTCACAGAGTTCCAAGGACTCTTTAGGGGTACTTTAGGTACGGACAAGGACACAAGTTACAGACTTACAGTCCTTGCTAATAATTGGACAAATATAAGGGGTAGTATTGGAATGCCTCAAGAATAATTGTATGAATACATTATTATTGCATTTGTGCTGTTTATCATATCCGGATATCCCAGACATGAGCATGTGACCCACTTCATAAATAATGGAAGCCCATCTCAGGCAGCCAACAGTTGCCATTCTCACTCACATATATATATATATATATAAATATAAAATAGAGATTTTGAAGAAAATAAAATACTTCACCAAAAAAAAAACTTGCATAAAGAAAACACCACCTGTTACAGCAGTTACAATAGAAGTATAGAACCATAATTAATAAAGGTGCAAATTTAATGCTGTCATTTATCAGATTCTTGGCTCTTTTGGAAAGATACAAGACAAAGCAAGATGAAATGAACTTTTCCAATCTGTTTCCAACAACAACCCATGTTCCTTTTTCTTATTTTACCTTATTCAGAGAGAACCCCATTTCAGAAGCACAATCCTTTTTGAAGTTCTTTCTTTTTCCTTCCCCCCTGTTTTTCTTGATTTTGAGTCTCACTGGTGAAAAAAATTTGTCATCTTTGCAATCTTTTGCTATCCCCCTTTGCCCCAAATCTTGAATATCTTCTTGCTTCAGATCTAATAGCTAATTGGGTGTGTGGATTTCTGAGAGATTAGTACAAGAAAAAGTTGCAGGTGGGTTTTCAAAAACCAGTCTTTCTCCAAATGCAAAGATGAGTGATGAAGGTAACTTGATGTTTCTGCTAGAGCATGAATGTTCTTCAAGTTATTGAATTGAGACACCTACAAACTTGTGTTGTTATCTGAGTGTTTTTCTTATGTGGCTTTGGTAACTGGAAACCCAGGTCAAGATTCTCGAAGATGATGCCCTTCATGTCATTTAAGAGTTGGTTTTCCATGCTTTAGTACAAATTGTGCTTGGTTGATATTGGGTTGGTTCTTGTTTTTCCTTAGGGACCCTTTCCTTCTTTTCTTGATAAGCACCAAAAAAAGAACTCTTGCACAAATTGGTGATGGCGGTCCTAGGCAGGGAGTTCTTTGGACTGCTTTTTCTGGTGATAGTCTTTGCATTTTTAAGGACTGGAGAAGCTCAACCAAAGTCTTTTCTGGTAAACTGTGGTACAAATTCCAGTGTAACTGTGAGTGGTAGGAAATGGGTTGGTGATTCAGCCCCTAACAACAACCTCACCCTCAGTTCCACTGGCATTGCTGCATCCACCATTGATTCAACATATGGGCCGCTCTACAAAACAGCTCGAATATTCTTTGATGGCTTCAACTACACATTCCAAGGTATTAAGGGGAACTATTTTGTTAGGCTCCATTTCAGTCCTTTCTCCTTTGATAATTACAATGTAAATGAATCTTCATTTGAAGTTGTGGCAAATGGTCTGAAACTGGTGTCGGAATTCAATGTTCCCGGTGAGATATCACACAAGAATACGTACTTGCAGAGTTCAGGAAGCAATTCAACTGCTTCATTGATTAAGGAATACATTTTGGCCATCAATTTGGATGTACTTGTCATTGAGTTCATCCCAGATAAGGGGTCATATGGATTTATAAATGCAATCGAAATTGTTCCAGCTGTAGATACACTCTTTGCAGGAGCAGCTAGTAAAGTGGGTGGAAATGGTGCTAATCAGAATATAAGTTGGCAAGGAATTGAAACCATGTATAGGTTGAATGTTGGGGGTTCTGAAATTGATCCCAGTCAGGATTCAGATCTTTGGAGAACATGGCAAGTGGATTCTAGCTACATGATCACAGCAAATGCCGGTTTACAAATAAATAACAGTTCTAACATCACCTATTCGTCTATGAATGAATCGTCAGTGGCTCCTCTTCTTGTGTATGAAAGTGCAAGAACCATGTCCAACACTGAAGTCTTGGAGAAAAGGTTCAACATGTCATGGAAATTTGGGGTGGATCCTAATTTCGATTATTTAATTCGACTACATTTCTGTGAGCTAGTTTATGACAAGGCAAACCAGAGGATTTTCAAAATCTACATAAACAACAGGACTGCAGCAGATAATTTCAACGTCTTTGTCCGAGCAGGAGGGATGAACAAAGCATATCATCAGGATTTTTTTGATATGGTGTCTCCGAGAGTCAACACACTATGGATTCAATTGGGTCCTGACACAACAGCTGGGGCTGCAGGAACTGATGCTCTCTTGAATGGCTTGGAGATTTTCAAGATCAGTAGAAATGGGAATCTTGCTTATGTGGAGAGATATGATTCAGGTGTAAATTCATCAAGGAGTTCAAAAACTCCAATTCTTTGGGTTGGAATTGGAGCAGGTATAGCTTCTGTTGCCATTCTTGCCACTCTCATTTTTTGTTTCTTCAATAGACGGAGAGCAAAACCAAGTGACACCAAAAACAACTCCCCAGGGTGGAGGCCATTATTCCTTCATGGTTCCATTCTAAACAGCACTCCCAATGCCAAGGGATCAGCAGGAAGCCAGAATCCATATGGTTCTGTGGCCTCTATTAGAGCTGGCAAGCGGTTCATGTTAGCAGAGATTCGTTCAGCAACTAATAATTTTGATGAAAGTTTAGTGATTGGACTTGGAGGCTTTGGTAAGGTGTACAAAGGGGAGATTGATGATGGCACTCTTGTAGCAATCAAGCGAGCCAACCCCCAATCTGAGCAAGGCCTGGCTGAATTTGAGACAGAGATTGAGATGCTTTCGAAGCTTAGGCATAGGCATTTGGTCTCCCTGATTGGATTCTGTGAAGAACAAAATGAGATGATCTTGGTCTACGAGTATATGGCAAATGGGACGCTTAGAAGTCATCTCTTTGGGAGTGATCTCCCACCGTTGACTTGGAAGCAACGAGTAGAAGCATGCATTGCTGCTGCACGAGGACTCCATTACCTTCATACTGGAGCAGATAGGGGGATAATCCACAGGGATGTTAAGACAACCAACATACTGCTAGATGAAAATTTTGTAGCAAAAATGTCTGACTTTGGATTGTCTAAAACTGGTCCTGCTTTGGACCATACCCATGTTAGTACTGCAGTTAAAGGAAGCTTTGGATATCTTGACCCTGAATACTTTCGACGACAGCACTTGACAGAGAAATCCGATGTCTACTCTTTTGGTGTAGTGTTGTTTGAAGCTGTCTGTGCTCGGCCTGTTATAAACCCAACCCTGCCAAAAGATCAGATCAATCTTGCAGAATGGGCAATGAGGTGGCAACGGCAGAGGTCACTTGAAACCATCATCGATCCTCGTCTTGAAGGAAACTATTGTCCAGAGTCACTGGATAAGTTTGGGGAGATAGCAGAAAAATGTCTTGCTGACGAGGGGAAGAGCCGGCCAACAATGGGGGAAGTTCTATGGCACTTGGAGTATGTCTTGCAACTCCATGAAGCTTGGATGCGTACCAATGCTGGAGAAAATTCTTTGACTAGTAGTCAGGAGGCTTCTGGGGGTCTAGTTGAGGGAGAAGCAGAAGAGAGGCAAGGACCTCTGAGTTTAGACTTAGAAACCGGTTGCACCGGGAAGTCTACGACAAGAGGATTCACTGAATCTACAGATGCGGGTGCTTTGTAGCTCCAGTGGTTAAGAGCATTCACCTCCCCCAATGTTGTTTGATAAAAAAAAATAAAAATGAATCTACAGATGGGAGTTCAGATGCATGACCAGTGAGGAAGAGAAATTGTATTCATTATATTGCATTATAATTTTATAGATTCTTTCAATTTGTTTTACTTAATTCTATATGAACTTGAAGTTTTCTGTTGTAATATCGTTGTAGGCTTCAAATCGTTCATTGTAATCTAGCGTGCTATATTCAGTTGCCTTATTGGCCATATATTTTGAGAGTTCTCACAGACTATTCACTTAGCTACTTTCTGAGGTTTTGCGGCAATTGCTTTGGACTTTGTTCTGTTACTTACCATGTAGAAAAATTACTCATTTCCTACCGTATATAACTATTATATCATCAAGTATCCAAAAAGTTTGTTCAGAAACGTCAATGGCGTAAACACATGCTATAACAAAGAGCAGAAGAGTTGAAAAGCAGCACTTTTGAACAGAAAGTCGGAAACCGTTGCAGATATCAAGGTTGGTATTCATTAAGAATATGTAAATCAATTAAATGCCACAAGTTATTTCTCACACCTTTTCTCACATTATCAATATTCAATAACAATTAGACTTTATTGTTTCTCAAAAGATGCCATTTTATGATCTTCTTGGACGGGCTGAAGTTTTTACCAAAAAGGAAAATCTGTACTTGCTGAGTGTCTATACAGAAAGACAACTCGTGAGTTAGCAGAGAGAGAGTTTCTGAAGCAATGAAATTATGTTTCCTGAATCATCTTATCCATCACTAGTTTAAATTTATTACACAAAAATATACCATTTCATCCAGATCACAGATGTATGCGCTGGTAGGTGGCTAAGATAGATAATTAAGAATCAAAAATTTGTTTGATTCCATTTATCATTATCCAATAATGAAGGTATGCTTGTCATTACCATAATCCAAAAGATACCAACAATAATCAATTAGTTCCAACCCCATAACGCTCAATAAGCAGTTTAAAGGGGGTAAACAAAAGCTACTCTTTTACACATCTGAACAAGATTACATCAAACAAAAAGTACCTAAACAAATCATAATATTCCATTAGCAGCATGTTTGTCATGCTTTACAGTCATCAGAGCTCCCAAATTCAAGCAGCGAACTTACTTGCAATGCTGCAACAGAGCTGCTTCACCGCTTGGAAACCCTTATCATCAAGGGAGATGGTACTTAGCTGTTTTAGCAGAGCCCGCTCAGTAGCTTGATCAAATTCAGACCTTGATTTAAACAAGAAGTATCCCCCGCACTCCCAAGCTGAAAGGGTACAAGAGGTTTTTGATGTCTGTAGCTGCATAAAATATATTCCCATTAAGTATGCAAATCAAATGTGTAACCAGCAGAAAGTAAATTAGATTCTCTAGGTGAGTCATCAAACTTAACATGGAGGGCATATTTATGGACATATTTATCAATAAAGATAATCAATTAACAATGCTTATAAACGTAAAAGCATCTCCACACATAAACAGGCAAAGCTACATAGTACATGCTGTACTCCTACCACAATAAGTTACAGAACTGGACACGGACAATAAATGGCATGGATAATGTTTTTAGCCAAAAATAAAACCATATGCCATTTACCTGAAAAAATAAAAATATCCTTGTGCCATGATCAGATATCAGCAGATTATATGAAACGAGCATTCCCTGTAAACATGAACATATCTCCGCAAGAACCTCCATCACCATCTCTAAGTGGTTGCTCTCAAATACGAGGGTCTTAATGGGGTAATCTGCAACAGAAGAGATGCGCATCCCCTCTTTCCCATTGCCAAAAAATGTATCAAAAGGCATGAACTCAACAGGTAAAGGGATTTGAAGGTAACAGGCCTGCAGACAAATGAATCTTCAATTTATTGGCAAGAACAAGAATGAAATTTTGATATGAGATATAAACGCACATTTGTCAAAAGATGAAATGCTATACATCAAACTTCTATATCTTTGAACATAAACTTTTTTAACAGTATAGTGTATTGACAAGTAATGCTTTGATGTTGCCATATTTGTAACACAGGCAACTAAAACACTTCAGCTCACCCAAGAATATAACACGTATCTCTTTATATGTGGCACTAAGCATGTGGTCTCAAATAAAAAAGCCATATATTGCCATGAAGGGACCTTAACATACACAAAAAAGGAAGCCATCCATTCCCTAAAGATCAGAACCAGTTATGTGAACAAAAGAAATTCAAACAATTGGATCAATCAAAATTACAGATAAATTTAATCGGTAACTTTTATCATAAATTTCAGATCCACTACTGCCATAGACAATCGCCTTTTTGAGTTTATTTGAAGTTTAAACCATCAAAGATGAACAGCTCTCCAATTCTCATTAGTCTATTCTTCCTTGTGTTAGCAGAAAGGACACAAGCAATCATCAACATATACAGCTTTCTTGAGCAACACCACACAAACAAACCAAAAATAGAAAAGCCACCAGATTTTATCAAACCAAAGTAACATCTATGTCCCAATTTAAATCTGAATTGCACAAAGTGAAGAAAAGCAGTATAAGGAATTCCATACCTGGAAATATACATGAGAAGCACTAGGTGAATAGTCATAGAACAGGCGAAAAGAACAATTATTTACTTCAACAGCAACGCGCAGAGCCAGTTCCAATGATCTTGCATCCAGGAACTGGTAAAGAGTGTTAGAGCTATGTGGTACCAGAAAGACATGGCCATATTCCACAGGGAATGCCTGAAAAATAAGCGAAGCGTCATTACTTCTTACCTAGGTAAATCCGTAAATGGCCAAATTCCACAGGGGAGCCAGTTTCATGGTACCAAATATAAATAAGTCACTGCCTTACATTGATAGTAACCAATAAGGCACAGTCAGGAACAGCAGCTGAAAGAATAAGCTCAGGGTTTGACTTTTCACCAATTGCAACACAAAAGAGTAACTCCTCACTGCGTGCCATCCAACTAAACTCAAACACATCTTGGTGGCAGATTTTGTTCTTCTTGCCCAGCTTTGGCATATAATCCATACTCCATCCTTCATTAAACTGAGCAATAAACTTTTTCCTGCCACCAACAACCTGCATAAGCCATGAAGTATCTAGAGCTATAAGTGCCTTCAATTATCTACGCTAAAGAAACATCAAACTATGCAACAACAAAGACCTTAATTTCAGAGGTTGTCACATCATATTTGAACAGACCTTTCCACATTCGATCTTCCCACTGCAAGTTAGGAACAAGCATATAAGTCAAGGGCCGAAATCTATTAGTATCAAGGTTGTAAATTGTTTTGTTACCATACCTGCGCAAGAAGAATAGAATCTAACAAACTTTGTTCTTCTTCTTCTTCTTCAGGGATGCATGAAATTTGTCCAACGGAACCGTTTTCCAAGAGAGACTTGCTTCCAAAGCGGTAAAGAGGGATCCTCATACCTGAGAAAATTCCTTTAATACTCAAAACAAGCTATTAGAAAGATAAAAGTATTATAATTTTAAGTCCTGATGATGCTATAGAGCGACCAACTCAGTAAATGAACAATATAAACATGAGAAAAATCAAACACTCTCCAAAACTCCAAAGCAAAGCACAATGACCCAATGACAGTCAATCAAAAAATTACAAACCTTTCAAAGCAATCAATCAAAAAAGTACAAACCTTTCAAACAAAATGGATGGCATTGTGAGGAGAAATTGTCATCCTGAAGCTGCTGGACAGTAACCATGGCTAAAATTGAAGTATTTGCAAGCTGAGAGAAAACCCAGAAGGGGAAGTTGGGTGGCGGTCGTGGGTTTTAGCAGCAGCAGCAGCCGCCGCCGGCGAGGAAGGTGAGATCGGAGGGATGCCCACCGGCCGAAGGTAGGGCACCGCGACCACCGTGAAACGACGGGCGTGCAATCAACAACGACTTAGGGGAAGCTTCCATGCATTCTCTGCACCTTGAAATCTTAATACTACTGCGACTTGCTTTTCTTAGAGCCGTGATTACATCAACGAAGGCCAGCCCTTGCCGGACCAGCGATTCCAAATCCTTGATTCCGAGAATTACTCAAACAATCGAATGAAAATACGTGTGTGTGTGTATATATCTCTCTGTTTTATTTTGCTATTGATAACGATCAAGGGTGTGAGAGAATATTTTGATCGAAAAATCTCTGTATATCTATTTCTCTGTGTCAGGCTCTTCTTCTTCTTCTTCTTCTTCTTCTCTTTCTCTCTTGTAAGATTCTATCTCATGAGCCGACGTCGTTCGATTTCCCAGATGGAGCTTCGAATAGGAAGATGATACGTATGTTCTGGTTTTGACCGATCTCAGCCCTTCATTCGTGTATAAGATCTTTTACGTAATGCGATCCTGTCTGTGATGTAAAATCCAAGCTCCACTGTTGTTTGGGTGGCCTTTTCGGTTTACAAATGGAGCCATAGGCCATATATAGAAACTCACTCGACATAAATGAGCCTATGGAACAAAAATTAGTTAAAATCTCACCCACTATTATCTCTTCGAATTATAAGGTTAAAAAACTTCATTTCACCCTTCCTCTCTTCTCCTTCTTGTCGGAATCCATGCGTATAACTTACTCTTAAAAGTTGGTGCTCAAAGACTTGTATACTATTCTAAGATGTTCTATTTTTTCAATGTTGGATGTTTGGATTATAATAATTTCACTATATGAATATAGGTTCGATGATAGTCATTTCATTTTTTAGACAATTTTTACTTATATGTTAGTATTTAATGACTTAATATTATACTCGTACATAATATTTATGTAATTTTAATCAAGCCTATAGGTCACTAATTTCATAAAATCCGGCATAATTGCATGGTAAATCATAGTCTGATACCAATTGATAAAGAAACCATAAACTTCATATTGAAAACTAACTTATAAGGAAAGGATGCCCAGCCACTTATATACAATTTCAAGACTGTTCTAATTTTTAAATGTGTGATATTTCAGTCTTCAAATTGTTTAGCCGATAGCTAGGTAATAATTTTTATTTTTTAAATTATGATGCAAAGAAGAAAGATTCTCCAAGACTGAAATAGTGTAAAGTTTATTTATTTATTTTTAAACTTTAAAGTCATTTAATTTAGTTGTGAATTGAATTACCCAGGATTCAAATTTCAAGTGGTGAGATAGGTGAGATAAATGTTAGGATTAAACTAAGGGCCCGTTTGGATTGAGAATTTGGATTTGGATTTGAATTTCAAATTCATGTATTTTAAATTCATGTATTTCAAATTTATGTATTTCAAATCCTATTGTTTGGATAAAAAAAATAAAATATAATTTCAAATCCTATTGCAACAACTCGACCGCCAGAAGGCCAAGAAAAGGAACAAGTTTCAGCCCGGCCCAGTGTCAGAAATTAGCTCATAATATACCGATTCGAAAGGAACGACGAGACAAATGACCGATGACCTATTTTGGCCAAATTCCTTCGTTTAGGGCTTCAAATAAGCAATTTAGTGTTTTTGAATAAGTTTTCTAAATTGCACTTTATTTCCATTTTTATTTCCGTTTTGAATTTCGAACGTTTAAGGTTCTGAACGTATTTAAACAACCTTTTTGGTTGTTTGTATGATTCATTGATTATCATTTTTCAATCAGAAAACCTTGAGATTTCTCTCATTTCTCTGGTGGACTCCAGATTCTTCCTTAGAGTTAACGCTGGTTTTCCCTAATCTCTTTTATTTGCGTGTTACTAGGCTTCACCAAAAAGCTCAAGACCCGAAGCTCGCCCGGCCCATTATGCCCGAAGCTCGATTTGGCCAGGCCCGACCCGAAAGTCTCTTGGGTTAGGCTTGGGCTATCTCCTTGAAGCCCATGGGCCGCCCGTAGCCCGGCCCATTTAGGCCCGCCCAACCCAAAGCCCAATTTGGGAATCATAACATATTTAATAGGTTTTTCGTTTATTTACTCTAATAAATTATTAATACGCTTATTAAGTTATTATATAATACTATAATGTTAGTAAATAGTAATAGTATAAACTATAATACCATAAATAATAAAGTAATAAACTTTTAAAATTATATACAACATTACTACTATAATAAAACATAAATGTATATGTGTATATACAACTTTTATAATACAACTACAATTAAAGTTATTAAACCATG
Organism: Dryas octopetala; assembly: GCF_963921425.1. Lineage (NCBI taxonomy): Eukaryota > Viridiplantae > Streptophyta > Magnoliopsida > Rosales > Rosaceae > Dryas > Dryas octopetala. The sequence goes on from NC_141366.1 coordinate 7,680,632, forward strand.
ACCGTCAATTCATTAATTCAACGATCTGAACCGTTCATTTTCTATTTTCATAGTCAAATATCATCCTTACAAAAAATTGGCTAAATCGGAATTCATCTACCCATTCGATTATCATTAGAAAAACCACGATTATTCATTAATTCGACCACTGTTACGTCACTTTTGCATCTCCGATTAAGCTAATTTTTTGCAAGAATTCTCTTTGAGTGGGGAACATAAACTTGAACGGTTTGGATCGTTGAAAACACGATTGATATGTGAGCTTCTACATATAAATACACTTGAAGAGTATAATTTTAATAACTTTTCCGTTGAAACCTTGTTGTTTCCATAATTATGAAGACCACAACGTGATTTCAACAATCTGACCCGTTCATTTTCTATGTTCATAGTCAAAGATCATCCGTACAAAAAATTGACTAAATCGAAATTTATCTACCCATTCGATCATCATTAGAAAAAACACGATCGTTCATTAATTCGACCACCATTATGTCACTTTTACATCTCCGATTGAGCTAATTTTTTGCACGAATTATCTTTGAGTGAGGAACTAAAATTTGAACTGTTCGGATCGTTGACAACACAATTGCATCGTTTGTTTATAAAAATATGTAATAAAATATATAATAAAACATATGTACATTTATGTTTTATTATAATTGTAATGTTGTATATAATTTTAAAAGTTTATTATTTGTGGTATTACACTATTACTAACATAATAGTATTATATAATAACTTAATAAGCATATTAATAATTTATTGAAGTAAACAAACGAAAGAGCTATTAAATATGTTATGATTCACAAACTTGACAAATAAACTAGTCAGCTTAGTTGGTTGAGAGTTAAAACTTGTTATGTGAGGTCTCATGTTCAAATCACAACATAGCCAAAATCGTATATTTTTTTGAAGATATATATGTGTCTAAACAGGCTTTGGGCCCATTTTGGGCCGCCCGTTCGGGCCTAGCTCGGCCCGACCCTCCAAGCCCGCAAGCCAAAGCCCGATGGGCGGGCCTTGGGCTTCTGTATTAAAGCCCAAGCCCGGCCCGGCCCGAAAGCCCTATTGGGCTTCTATAATTCAAGCTCGAACCCGAAAAATTTTTGCCGACCCCTACGTGTTACGGTGCGTCAAGTGGTATCAGAGCAAAGAGTTACTTGGCTTGATGGGTGATCATCCCGAAGGAGGAGATCGCGGACTTGATGCCCTATGGGAGGCTGTGAATAAACAAACCACGAAGACTACTCAGCTATCGACTCAACTTGAACATATTCGACAGTTGTTAGTGGGTTTGAACCTTCAGGGTAACCTTAACCCTAACGGACAGGGCAATCCCAGACAACAACCAGTTGACGGAAGACAAGCCATGAGATTTTCCAGTGGTAACAACCGGCGACAACAACCTGAGAGTGACGATGAATCCGATGAAGAAGATGTAGTCCCGAATATTCGAAACAACGAACGGCCGCGAAACAACCACAACCAGAACTTTGACGACTACAGACTAAAAGCTGATATTCCCTACTTCAATAGGTATATGCAGGTAGAGGATTTCCTTGATTGGCTTACATAAGTGGAAAGGTTCTTCAAAATCATGAAGGTTCCTGAGGGAAAGATGGTGAGGATGGCCGTTTTCCGTTTGAAAGCCAGTTCGGCTGTTTGGTGGGATCAGTTACTTGGCGGAGAATGAAACAATTGATGATGGATAGATTCCTACCTCAGGACTATGAGCAATATCTTTATCGTCTCTATCTGAACTGTACCCAGGGTGTGAAATCTGTTGCGGATTACACGGATAAATTTTTGTGACTAGCAGAACGCAACAATCTGGCGGAGTCAGAACATCAAACTATGGCAAGATATATGAGTGGTCTGAAGCCATCAATCCAAGAAAAAATTTGATTGCAAGCTCTCTGGAGCGTTCATGAGGCTCATAATATGGCTTTGAAAGCGGAACTCATGGAAAGGGAGAGACGACCCGGATTTGGGAATAATACATATCGAAGGAACATACCAGAGGTGTCAACCTCTAGTTCCATTGATAAAGGAAAGGGGATTCTACCTAGCCCTGCGATCCCTCCAAAGGTTCAGAGTCAACCTTTTAAACCTACCGAGAGCGGTAGCAGATTCCCAGATGGAAATCAGACTTGAGCTCAGAACCAAAGGTCGAATCCGTATGCCAAACCAACAACGGACATTTGTTACAGATGCAATAAACCAGGTCATCGATCAAATGTGTGTCCAGAAAGAAGAACTGCAAATCTTGCGGAAGCTGATGGATTTGAGGATGACGCTGAAGAAACCCAACCTGAAGATGAATATGAAGGGGTTGAGTTTGGTCAAGAGGATGACGGAGAGCATGTTAATTTTTTCTTGCAGCGAGTTCTTCTTTCACCCAAGTAGGATGGGCAACGTCATAACATATTCCGCTCACTTCAATCCATTAGAAACAAAGTTTGCAACCTGATTGTGGATGGCGGCAGCTCTGAAAACTTTGTAGCTGAAAGGCTGGTGGATTATTTGCAGTTACCAATAGAGAAGCATGCAGCCCCATATTCCCTATGGTGGGTCAAGAAAGGCCCTTTAGTGCAAGTAACCGAAGTTTGTCGGGTTCCTCTCTCCATTGGTAAGCACTATAAAGAAGAAATTATGTGTGATGTCATTGATATGGATGCGTGTCATATTCTCTTGGGTCGACCATGGCAGTTTGACGTTGATGTCACCCATAGAGGTCGAGATAATGTATACTTGTTTGCTTGGGGTTCTCTCAAGATTGCATTGGCACCAATAAGTCAAATAGGGAAGACTGAATGACCAAGAATGGAGTTCGAATTTTCTGGCTATTTCTAGTAGTGAACATGAACTTGTGAAAGCTGCAGAAGAGGCCCATGCAATTTATTCGCTAGTAGTTAAAGGTTTGCTGATAGCCGAGACAAAAGAAGCGACGATTCTGGCTGAGGGCCTATTTTGGCCAAATTCCTTCGTTTAGGGCTTCAAATAAGCAATTTAGTATTTTTGAATAAGTTTCCTAAATTGCACTTTATTTCCATTTTTATTTCCGTTTTGAATTTCAAACGTTTAGGATTCTGAACGTATTTAAACAACCTTTTTGGATGTTTGTATGATTCATTTATTATCATTTTTCAATCAGAAAACCTTGAGATTTCTCTCATTTCTTTGGTGGACTCCAGATTCTTTCTTAGGGTTAACGCTAGTTTTCTCTAATCTCTTTTATTTGCGTGTTACGTTGCGTCAATATTAGTCTTGGCTTGCTTGGTTTATTACTTTGTGCTGATGCAGCTATATGCTATGTGGGAAAATCTTTATTTATTCGAAGGTTCCTTCTTATTTTTCAGAGTCAGCTAACTGAACTAATTTACATTTCCTCATGTGGGTCTCTCTCTTTTTCATGTAATATACATTTTTCCTTTTCTTCGTTATCTTATTCTTTTTGGTATTTCGGAATGTGACTTGGTTGAGTTGACTCTACTTTTGCCCCTGCCATTTCTAGAATTTGGGCATTTTGGTATTTGGTTCCTCACCATTGAACTAATTGAACTGCTTTATTTATTTGTTTTTTTTTTGTGGTATTTTGGAAGATGACTTGGTTGAGTTGACTCTACTTTTGCCCCTACCATTGCTAGAATTTGGGCATTTTAGTGTTTGGTTCCTCGGCATCAAGTTTCTGCTAATTGAACTGCTTGGTGTGTTTTCTGATGCACTGTAAAAACTCATAGGTGGGAACGGTTGGAGAATGGACAATCTCAACAAGATCTGTTTTTCAGGTATGTCTGACCCATTACAACATCAAATGCTGCCTTTTGGATTTCGAGCAATAAAAAATTCCTATTGTGATTGTATACATGCATATGCATGAATATGTTAGCATAGTTCCATACTAACTATAAGCTTAGTGTGATAGTAAATGAGTTGTAGCTTAAATACTTTTGAGTGCAAATGTTGCAAATGTTGCAAATGTTTTGTATATGGACACACACAATTGTCTCACCAACTGATATAACCTTCTTTTGAGTGCTGTTTGCTTTATTAAGATATGAACAATATCTTAACACAACAATTAGCATGTTAAACTTCTCATCCACTCATATTTTGTAAGTTAAGCATGGCAGCAAATGTTGATATAATTATAAGTTTAACAATTTCGTTGATGTATTTATATAGCCATGTATTTCTTCCATACAAGTTTAAAAAATTTATATGCGTTCTATAAATTTAAAACACCTGCAGCAACGCGTGGGCAGTTTTGATAGTGAGTGTCTAAAGAATGAAATCATCCAAAGAAAAGTCATTCTTCAAAACCTCACCAAAGTTATTGACATGCAACCAGGGAGTTAAATTTTGAAATTTTCGGGGGAGTCGACCCCAAGCATCGAAGGAATTAGGGTAGGAATCAAGGAATTGAACCCAGATAAAGCCTGTTACCTGTTGCCGATCCGATTACCGATTCATAGGATTAACTAGAAGAGAAGGAAGTTAGGACCGGCTGAAAGAAGGACAGCGGGGAAAGTTCTCTAACCCCTTAGAATCTGTCTTTTTTGGGACGGAAAGGGCGGCGCGAAAACTCTTCTTCGGCCTAAACCGAGATGGTGCAATACGAATGACTACTTGTGAAGTACCATGGAATTGGGGGGCATGGCACCAACACTCAAACAAACTATTCAAGACATTTCGCCGAAAATTTCGTTTTTTGGGGGTATGAAAATTTTAACACTAGTTCATGAATTTTTCGACAATATTTCGCCGAAATTCAAAATTTCGCTCAGAGGAACAAACCCATTTTTTCTGTCTGTCTTCCCCATGTTGGCAGTTACAAACCCAGCCATCGGCGTGATTGGGGAGGGAAGAGAGAGAAGAGAAAAGAGATCGGGGAGGGAGAGAGGGGAGGGACTTGGGAGAGAGTCACTGCGCTGGAGAGGGAGAACGGAGCAGATATGTTGACCCAATCAGGTCTCTCATTGATTATATGTTGACCCAGTCAGGTCTCTCATTGATCATATGTTGATATGCCACACAGTGGCGACTGGGAGAAAGATACGTGAAAGGGAAGAAGAAAGGAAGAAGTGGAAGCTAGGAAGGAAAGAAAAAGAAAGAAAAGAAAGAAAAAAAAAAAAGGGTTTAGGGTTGATTAGGGTTTGAGGTCTTTGTGCAATTGGAAAGAAAAAAAAGGGTTTGAGATTTCGTTTAGTTATCTTTAAATCCTAAATTATAATACATGTCTATATAAAAAATTATTAAAAATGCTCTAAAAGGCATAAATCTTAATATTTTATATTATATCTTAAAAAATATAGAGTATATAGAGTTTAATGCAATATTAGGACATATAAAGTATATGGTTTAGTATATAGATTATAGAGTATAAAAAATATACTAATTTTATTTAACAGTATTTGCCTCCAGCGCACATTATATTCATTACATATCACATAAAACCTACCATATAATTTGGTTTTTTCAATGGTTTTTATCAATGTAGTAGATAATATGTTAAATAAATATATGGTAAAGTTTCATTCAAAATTTCCGTATTTTGATAGTATTTTTCAACGTTTTCGTCTAATTTTTATCAAAACTTAAAATTTTTTAAAAATTTTTATTGAAATTTTCATCAAAATTTTCATTAAAATTTTTTCAAATTCCAAAATTTTATTCCTTGTATACGACCATTTCCTTTCAATGTAAATGCTTGATAATTGAGACTCAGGGTACAAAGGATAGTGGAATTGGGTCACACGGAATCACCAACAGCATCAACATATATGATATATCCCATTTCGGTCTAGGCATACTAGAAAAGACAACTCAAGAGGACCAGAACCCCTCTCGCAAAAACAAAATATCCTAACATAAGCCAGACAGAAATGCATAAAAAAAATCTAGCATCAGTCCTAGGTACAGTTCCTCTAAAGCTCGCTGTCAGCCACTACACTTGGATCTCCTGGGAGTGTCAATGTTGTTAAAGGACCAACTTTTTTGACACAATTTTTCTCTTTTTTGTCGCAATCGATGAAGTTATACCCATTCCGATCTAGGCATACTAAAATGCCTGTTATTAAATTCCTACCGTCGCTCGTCCGTGGCTTGCATTGAATGGTCACATTAACATGACAGCTTTCCATTATAGCTTTTATGAGATCTTCAAGAACATAAATCCCATCTCCGGGTGTGATTCTCTTACTTCCTAAAGTTTGAAGGAGTGACCGGCCACATCTGTTATATAATTCAAGGCCTTTAGAAAGATATTCAGAAATGGAATGCCAAGGGTTGCCTCCTGACACCATTAAAGAACCTTTCTTTCTCCATTGATGTGACCACTGGGCAGCGCTTGCCTCTGTTAAATCCTCCACAACTCCATTAGTGATAGCTGGCCAATCCCTCAGCAACTTATGCAACATATCTTTGCTAAGCTAAAAAAAAAAAAAAAAAAAAAAACTGAATAAAATTTGTTCTCATCCGTAAATTGTATAACTTTCATTTTGAATTACCTACTTTTGTATGCCATTGCGCGGGTAGTTGGACCTGACTGCCCAAATGATTTGAACCTCGGCATTCGGGCCACACGCCATGTATAAGAAACCTTTGCTGTATGGGCTGTCTGCACTGCTGAAAGCCAATAGATTGGCAGAATCCACTCGGCCAGGTCAAAGCTAAGACGTAATGTTTCAATTGGGGATGTTTAATAGGCTGTCCACTGGCCCCATAGAGTAGGACCAGTAAAACAAGTGCAATCATCTTTTTAGTCCTGTAAGAAAACAGAAAATCACAATCATAATTAATTATTTTTATCTTATGTAATTAATGAATTAAAAATACCACATCAGTATATAATATGCATATAAATTCGTTAATTTTAGGTACTAAATTATAATATTTTTTTATTTTAACTATTAAAATATTTATGTCATTTTACTTTAGGTACTAAATTTTAGTTTAGGTACCAATTTTAAAAAACATAGTTATATAAAATTGTGACTGTCTAACAGTCATAACGTTTTTATTGATTTGTTGTTTTTTCAATATTTACAAGGCTTAAACTTTAATATTTAGTCTTTGAGTTATATGACTTCATCCCTCAAACTTAAATCAAAAGTATTAAACTCTTAAAAATTTTAAATTTTTATAAATTTGAAACAGTTACAGTTTAATCACAACTGTGACTGTTCGATAGTCACAACTATATAACAAACTGATTTGTAACATAATCCAAAATGTCTTACTCTAGATTAGTACCTAAACTAAAAAAAATTAATAGCTTGCTGCTTTATTAAAAAACTATTAATATTTAATATTTAATCCTAATTTTCTATACGCATATTGTGTATTAGTGTATTACTGAGATAATATGGTTTGGTATAAGCTGATGTGGCTTATCTATTAATACTATTATCCACCTTTCAATCTTAAATTCCTAATTTTCTAATAACTATTTAATAAATAATAAACTTTTCCTTTACACCAAATTGAATTTAAATATAGATGAATCAAACCTGACGCGCAATATCGCACAAGCAACCAAGCATATGCAAAGGCAGGGCGGTGCAGCATTGAACCTCCACCGGGTCATTTCTCTAGTGGGCAGAACCCCTCCCTGCAGCGGCGGTCGGAGCTGAACCCGCGGCGGCTGCTCTGAATTAGCCCTGAAATACGAATTGAATCCCATATCCAGAATCGATCATGATCAAAACTAAATTGAAACAATTAATAACCGCCATCTACAACAAAACAATCCTAAAATCCAATTTTTATCAAAAATTTCAGATCATGATTTACCAAGCGTTCCTCTGAATCTTGAACAAGAACCCAACCGGAAACTCAAAGCAAAGGCAGGGCGGTGCAGCATCGGACCTCCACCGGGTCATTTCTCCAGTGGGCGGAACGCCTCCCTGCGGCGGCGGGTGCTCCGAATTGGGGCTGGGCAAAAGGTTAAGCCCGTCACCGTAAACCGAGTAATCAAGAATGGCTCCGAGGCCGTGGACCGCCACGGTGGTGGTGAGGTAGAGGTCGGGCTGAGTGAGCGGAGAGTCGTCGACGGTGAATTTGGAGCGGGAGTTGTTGGTGATGAGGATGGACTTGCCGGTGAGCAGAGTGGGGAGGCGAGAGTTGGGCTTGAAGAGCTGGAGGTCGGCGAAGGTGAGGCGCTGAGGGACCACGTGGTTGGGGAACATCAATGGGTCGCTGGTGGGAAGGCGGTTCAGGGCGTCGTGTTGAGGGATGAAGAGGGTGGCGCTCAGAGTAAGCACCAGTGGGTTCGCGCCGGTGATGATGTTGACCCAGTTCTCGAAGTCACCCGCTCCGATGAGTTCGTGGCGTATGTTGTTCAATTGCTCTGGGGTTGCTGGCGGCGGAGATGGTCGCCTTGGCCTGGATCTCGGTGGCGGAGGAGGTGGAGATGGCGGCGGCGGAGGTGGGGAATCAAAGAGAGGTGTGGGTGCTTGTGGGGGAGAGGCTGTGATGGGTGTGGAGTTGATGATGATGATGGTGATGAGAGTGGTGAGAAAGATAATGGGTAGAGAGGATTGGTGGTTGGGCGCCATGTGAGAAATTCAGAGAGAAGCTTGAGAGTTGAGTTGATTGGGCTTTCTTGATTTCGAATGAGGATGAGAAAATGGAAAGAGGGGGTTGGTTACTTGCTTTACAGTTAACTGAGTTTGTTATATGCTGCTAACAAACTCTTGCCGCCAAATCCCTTTGGACTTTCACTTTGAAGAAGAAAGCAAGCTTGTAATTCGATTATCAGGTAAGGGTATTTTCGGGTTTTCAGGACTAGCGGGCATCCAAATCCCGCAACCCAATTCAATAAGTTAGGCCTTTTCTAAGCCCAGTAAACTGGCTAATTGGGCCGACCAGCGAATGTTCATTAGACGCCTATTCTCTGATCACAAGGTTTAATTAGTTTATCCTTTTTTCTTTCTTTTTCTTATTTAATTAATTATTTGAAAAAATAATAATTATGTGCATACAATGAAGAATTTTTAATGTGTATCCGATACACCGTTACGTGGTGTAACCGATCCAATGTGTAAGGGTATTGTTGTACGGTATGTTTATCTCTCCTAGAGATAATATTAATAACATCCACTCATATTATGACACGTTGGATTGGTTACACCACATGGCGGTGTATTGGTCACACCGAAAAATCTTAACGTTTGTACTGCTTTGGTACAACTTGAAAAATTCATGGACCAAATTAACACTTTTTATAGTTAGTGGACCAAATTGAGAATCAGTGTAAAGTTCATGAACCATTTTTGTATTTAACCCAACTTTTTAATTAACTTATGTCAATGGGTTATTTTATGAAATTTTATTTATTTATTTGTTGCTATTTAAATGTTTATGTCATTTTAACTATGGATCAAAGTAGGGAGTAAAATTTTGAAATTTTCAGCGAAATTTTGCAGAAATTTTCGTTTTTTAAGGGTATGGAAATTTTAACACCAAACTAAAAAAATTTCGTCCTAATTTCGTTGAAAATTTCGAAACTTTCCCGAAATTCTCGAAATTTCGGCCAAATTTTTGGCTCGAGGAAGCGGAGACCAGAGGGAGATAGGGTAGGAAGAGGCGAGCTGGCCTCGTCGCCAGCCGTCGCCGAAGGCAGCAGATCGAAGAGAGAGAAGAGATCGGGGAAGGAGGAAAAGAAGGAGAAAGGAGGAAGAGAATGACGGAGGAGAAAGAGGGAGAAGATAGAAGGTCTCTGGGCGTGGGTCTGGTGGCTGAGCAGTGGAAAAGAAGAAAGAGAAGGAAAAGAAGAAGTCACGGGAAAAAAGAAAGAAAAGAAAAAGGAAAAAAAAAAAGTTTAGGGTTGGTTGGGGTTTGGGGTCTTTGTTCAATTCGAAAAAAAAAATTTGGGATTTCGTTTAGTTATTTTTAAATCATAAATCCTAATACATGCATTTATATATAAAAATAATTAAAAATATCTTAAAGAGCCTAAATCCTAATATTTTATATCATATCCTAAAGAATATAGAATACACATTATAAAGTATATAAAATTTAGTGTATATATTATAAAGTATATAGGATTTAGTGTATCAGTAGTGCTAGACATCCCACATTTTTATACCATAATTTCATACCACCTTATGTGGCAACTTACATGGCATTCATGCATTGTACACTAAAAAATAAAAACAAAAATCCAAAAAGAAAAAGAAAAACTTTGTCCAGTAAAATAATGACACGTAAGATGGTATAAAAATATGGTATAAGAATATGGTAAATATAGCATTATTCTTTAGCGTATAAATTATAAAGTATAAAAAATATTTTAATTTTATTTAATAGTATTTGTCTCCAGCGTGCATTATATTCATATTATATCACATGAAATTTATTATATAATTTAGTTTCTTCAATGTTTTTTATTAATATAGTAGATAATATATTAAATAAACATATGGTAATTAAAGTTTCATTCAAAATTTTTCGTATTTTGATAGCAATTTCCGTCGTTTCCGTTTAATTTCTGTCGAAATTTAAAAATCTTCGAAATTTTCGTCGAAATTTCCATCGAAATTTTCTCGAAACCCGAAATTTTATTCCTTGGATCAAAGTAACCTTATAAATTTATTTTTTTTGAACATTAGTGACTAAGAATGAAATCCGCCAAAAAAAAGTCACTGTTCAAAAACTCACCGAATTTATTGGCATCCAACCATTTCCTTCCAAAGGTTGTCATGTTAATGAATTTTTGTAACTACTTGAAAATTGAGACTTAGGGTACGTATAAAGGATAGTAGAATTGGGCACAAGGAATCACCAACAGCATCAACATATATATTTTGATAATCGAAAGCGTTTACATTTTAGGTTTTCATTTTAGGTTTTCATTCAAAGATTTTCTTTGCAAAAAATTAGCTAAATATATCGGAAATCATTTACCCATTTAATTAAATGATCATATTTTCAAGTATTTATGGAAATATTTGGTTCGTCTATTTATTTGAAAAAATTTAGATAGTTTAATGGTTTTCGATAGACGGGTTGTATAGTGTTCGTACGACTAATCATCTCGGCATAACGACAAGTCACACAAGGCCAAACACCATGCTGTTTGGGCCTAGACCCAAAAGACTAAGCCCTTCCTGGGCTCCTAGCCCATGACCTCCTAGGCTCCGGCCTCATGGGCTCCGGCCCCCTGGGCCCCGGCCTCTTAGGCTCCGGCCTCCCAAGCTCAAGCCTCCCGGGCCCCCGGCCCGTGTCAATTCACTCGGATCCTCGAGACCGGTGCCACGTGGCGCTCCTACAGTGCAAGTCACCACAAAGGACACGTGTCGTCACCGGATTGGTTGACACTCTTCCAAAGGTACTATAAAAGAGGTACCTTCTGTTCACAAAAGGACAACTGAAATCATTATTATACTATTCATTCACTCTGCTCTCAGATCTCTCTGAACACTGACTTGAGCGTCGGAGGACCTTTGGCCGGCACCACACCGGTGCCCTTCCCGCTCACTTTTGTGTACCTGTGCAGGGTGCTCTGGATATCATTCTCTCTCATTACTCACTAGTCGGACCAGCTACCCGTTCCTGCCCCACTTCGACGTGTCATCCGCTCAGTGGTGGGTCAACGGGCCTACGTGGTTCGACTCGACGTTGACTGCTCTACCATTTTTGGGCATCAACAGTTTGGCGCCGTCTGTGGGAAAGTTACAACTTTTCCCCATTGAATTCTCTACCCTCAGTTGAGGTGCAGAAACCTTCCGAGCTTCCGAGCTCCCGAGCTTCCGAGCTCCCTAGCTTCCGAGCTACCGACCCTCACAATGTCTGACGGAGGACCTATCCTCGACCAAGTTGACAACACCCCGCTGGTTGACAAGCGAGGTAAGAAGACTGCCGAATCTGATCAGGAGGAGTACATCCAGCGTTTGGAGGCTCAGCTCCAACGAACCCAGGAACAGCTCGACCTCCAGAAAGGTGCAACACAGCTTTATGAGCGACTCCTCCGTGACAGGGAAGGACATACCACTCCCCGGAGTGGTGAGAGGAGGAACCCCCATGACAGGGACGAACACACCACTCTTCGGAGTGGTGAGATGAGGGATCCCCCCCGAAGGGACCAAAATGTTCCCCGCCAATTGGATGTAGGGCAAGGTAGCCATCCGCCCCCAGGTTTCCAAAAGAGACTTGTCCACCCGGTCAGCCGGGCTCGATCTGGCGAGCATCCTACCCGCTCTGAGGAGTTCCACATTTACCGGGACTGTCGTCATCTGCTCGACGACAACCGCTCTCGGCGAGAAGAGCAGCGGACGAATCGGGGCGAATCCAACCCGCGTCCCCGAGACTTGGAGGAGGAGCAGGGGCGATCCAACCCGCGCCCCCGAGACTTGGAGGAAGAGCAGGCCCCCCGTCCCAAGCGACGACGGGGAGAAGAGCAGGTCCTCTCGGCTGGGCGCCGCGCAGAAAGTAACACTTATATAAGTGAACAAGTCGCTGACTCCGGTAACAGCGGCTCTCTTCCACCAGACCAGCTCCAGCAACTTCTCATGGACATCAGTGAGCGCCTGAAAAGAGTGGAAGGAGGAAGTCGGGGTGGGCACCCATCTTTAGAAACAAGGGAGCTGCCTGGACCTTTCACAGCTCGCATCCTATCCGCTCCTCCGGTTGGCGACGTCCGACCTCCCAAAATCACTCCATACACAGGGAAGGAAGACCCATATGATCACCTCATGAGTTTCAGATCCGCTCTGGAATCTAAAGGTGCTGATGACATTACGAAGTGTCGAATCTTCCCTTCCACCCTCTCTGGCAGTGCAAGGGACTGGTTCTACCAACTTCCTCCGGGCTCGGTTGATTGCTTCAACGAGCTCCGAGAGCTCTTCCTAGGTCAGTATATCATCCAGACCGATAGAATCTACACCACGGATGACCTGACTCGAGTCCGACAGGGCAGCAGGGAATCCCTCCGGGAATACATTACTCGATTTCAGCTAGAGCGATCTCGGTGTCGCGACTGTGATGAGAAGGTAGCCTTCGCCGCCTTCAAGGGTGGTCTCCTGGAGGGGGACTTCTTGTTCGAACTCAACCGCCGCAATCCACGCACCTACAAAGAACTTATGCAAGAGGCCATTGCCTATGCTACTGCGGAATTCAAAACATATGGGAAGAAGCCGCCCACCATGGATCGCCCAAGTACCGACCAGGCCATCATAGTGCCACCCCAGCCCAAGCCCTACTCAGGTAGCCAGCATGGGGGGTCCGGGAAAAAGTTCAGTAAATTCACCAAGAAGCAATTTGGTGATGGTAGAGGTGGAGGACAACGAAGGGAGGAAACCTATCAGACATCCTACGCCTCCAGGTTCAAAGTCTATACAATTCTCAATGTTACTTATACAGAATTGTATCCTCAGATCAAGGACATCCTTCCCAAGCTCCCACCCCGCCCACCACAAACACGGTACCGGGCCAACAAGAACTTCTTTTGCCTTTATCATAATGACCATGGCCATGACACCGAGGCATGCAGAGCCTTTAAAGAGGCAATAGAAACTTTGGTACAGGAAGGAAAATTGGATGGCTTTATAGACAAGGAGGCCACCGAGAAGGCCAAGGCCGAAGGACAACGACGGGGGCGGGTCAATACCATCTGTGGGGGCCCGACCCTCGCTGGCAACTCCAACAGGGCTAGGAAGGAATACGCCCGAAGTGCTCAGCAATGCTCCGGCGTTATGGCTGTAGACCTCCACCGTGGAAAAAAGACTCCTAAGCTCGGGTGGTCGCCCATTTCCTTTGCTGAGGAAGAGGAACGTGATTTGATCTTCCCACACGATGACCCCTTGGTCATTGAAGCCACCATAGCTAATTTTGATGTGGCTCGGATCCTTGTTGATTGTGGTAGCTCCGTCAACATCCTCTTCGCCTCCGCCTTCACAGCTCTTGGGATTGACAAAGAGAGGCTTGACCGGTCGGTCGCTCCTTTACTTAGCTTTTCGGGCGATGTGGTCACCCCTCTTGGCGGGATCTACCTTCCACTCACCCTTGGGAGGTATCCTTCGTCCGCTACCACAACCACTCAGTTTTTGGTGGTCGACTGCCCCACAGCGTACAACGTCATCCTGGGGCGACCAGCCCTTAACCAACTGAAGGTTATGATTTCCACTCACTTGCTTCTGATCAAGTTCCCGACCCCATGTGGCACAGGGGTAGTCAAAGGCAACCAAGTGTCAGCCAGGTCCTGCTATACGACTTCCGTCAAGAAGAAGAAAGAGGCCATGCCCTCTATGGCTGTTTCTGTCTCCCCTACCTGCCCTACCCCGGACCCTCCCGAAGATCCTCGTGATTCATCTTTCAGAGCTATCGCCCAACCGGATGACAATCATGTGGAAGAAGTTCTCATCTCACCTGCCTACCCGGACCGCAAGGTACGGGTCGGAACCCAGCTCAGTATTGCTCTCCGAGATGAACTCATCAACTTCCTTCGTGCCAATGCTGAAGTCTTTGCCTGGTCCTATGATGACATGCCTGGAATCTCTCCGGAGGTGATCTCCCATCGCCTAAGTCTTAATCCACGGCACCGCCCCGTCCGCCAAAAACGCAGGCAGTACAAGCCCGAAATCTATGCTGCTATGAAGGAAGAAGTCGACAAGTTACAGAAAATAGGTTTCATCCGCGAGGTTTCCTACCCGGATTGGCTGGCCAATGTTGTGATGGTCAAAAAATCAAATGGCAAGTGGCGGATGTGCGTCAACTTCACCGACCTCAATAAGGCCTGCCCCAAGGATAGTTTTCCTCTTCCTCGAATTGACCAACTGGTTGATGCCACAGCAGGCCATGCCCTCCTTAGTTTCATGGACGCCTACTCCGGCTATAACCAAATCCTTATGCACAGCTCCGACCAGGACAATACGGCCTTCATTACTGACAGGGGCCTATATTGTTACAAAGTCATGCCTTTCGGACTCAAAAATGCCGGGGCCACCTACCAGAGTTTGGTCAACTCCATTTTCTCGGAATATATTGGTAAGTCCATGGAGGTCTATGTGGACGACATGCTTGTTAAGAGTGTCCGGGCAGAGGACCACGTCCACAAACTTTCTGAGATGTTTTCCGTGCTAAAGAAGTACCAAATGCGCCTGAACCCTGCCAAGTGCACGTTCGGCGTATTTTCGGGAAAATTCCTTGGCTTCATGGTGAGCCAAAGGGGGATAGAGGCCAACCCTGAAAAAATCAAAGCCTTGATCGATATGCAATCTCCCAGAACTCAGAAGGAAGTGCAGAGCCTAACGGGCAGGGTCGCCGCCTTGACACGATTCATATCCAAGGCCACCGACCGTTGCGCCCCATTCTTCAAAACCCTTAAGGCTCGGACAAAATACATTGACTGGACTCCGGAGTGTGAGAAGGCCTTCCAAGATCTAAAGGAGTACATGGGCAAATCACCTCTACTTTCTAAACCCGAGCCAGGGGAAGAGCTACTCCTCTACTTGTCCGTTTCCCTGACAGCCACCAGCTCAGTCCTCATTCGACTTAAGGATAGGGTTGAGCACCCGGTGTACTATACCAGCAAGGCCCTGCAAGATGCTGAGACCAGGTATCCAGAGATAGAAAAATTAGCCCTTGCCTTGGTCACATCAGCCCGGCGCCTCCGCCCATACTTCCAGGCTCACCCTATCGTGGTTCTCACCAATCAACCACTTAGGCAAGTATTGCAGCGGCCTAAGGTCTCTGGCCGACTTATCAAATGGTCCATTGAGTTGAGCGAATTTGACATTTCCTACCGCCCAAGGCCCGCAATCAAGGGACAAGCCATTGCAGACTTCATTTCAGAGTCTACATTCCTACCCGAGGCTGAGCCCTCCTCCGCCATTGTGTCGACCACCGATCCACCAACTTCTTCTACTCCGGCAATCAGGCCGGATCGCCCAATCTGGTCTTTATATGTTGATGGGTCTTCTAATCAACAGGGCAGTGGAGCCGGACTCGTTTTGATCGCCCCTGACCAGACCACCATTGAGTATGCTCTTCGCTTCGGCTTCCAGGCATCCAACAATGAGGCTGAATATGAGGCCCTCATTGCCGGCTTATCTTTGGCACTACATATGGACGTGGAGCAACTCCGAATCTACAGCGATTCTCAACTTGTGGTGAACCAGGTCACACAGGAATACCAGACCAAGGGTGAGCGCATGACCGCCTACTTCACCAAAGTTCAAAGCTTACTCAACCAATTCTCAGCATACCAGCTCATACAAATCCCTAGGGCGGACAATGAAAGGGCGGATGCCCTAGCTCGCCTTGCCTCGGCAGCCGACCATGAACCTGGGAGTTCTGTCCCAGTTGAGTTCTTACCTCAGCGCAGCATTGATGTTATGGAAGTCTGCCAATCTGCGCAACAAGCTAGTTGGATGGACCCTCTTCTTGCATTTCTTAAGCATGGGAACCCGCCCGCGGACAAGGCTGAGGCTCGGCGCCTTCGCCATAGAGCTTCCCGGTACACCATTATCAACGACAAGTTATACAAGCGGGGCTTCTCCCTGCCATACTTGCGCTGCCTTACCCCCGAACAAGGCGACTACATCCTCCGGGAGATCCATGAGGGGGTGTGTGGCAATCATGCAGGAGCCCACTCTTTGGCCCACAAGGCCATCCGCCAAGGCTATTATTGGCCGACCCTCCGCGCTGATGCAAGGAAGCTCACCCAGAAATGCATCAAGTGCCAAAAATTTGCACCTTTTCTGCACCAACCACCCGAGCCCTTAACTACCATGAACAGTCCTTGGCCCTTTGCCCAATGGGGCATTGACTTAATCGGACCAATGACCGAAGGGAAGGGCAAGGTCAAAATGGCAGTAGTCGCGGTGGACTACTTCACTAAGTGGGCAGAGGCCGAGCCCTTGGCAAAGGCAACCACCCAGACCATCAAGAGCTTTGTATGGAAGAACATAATTTGCCGCTTTGGTCTCCCTTACGCCATTATCACTGACAATGGCAAGCAGTTCGACAATAAAGAGTTCAAGTCTTTTTGCTCCGCCTTCAACATCAAGGTTTTCTTTGCCTCTCCTGGTCATCCTCAGGCCAACGGGCAGGTCGAGGCAGTCAACAAGACCATTAAACATACCTTGAAGACCAAGCTTGATGCAAAGAAGGGCAAGTGGCCTGACCTCCTACCCGAAGTCTTATGGTCCTACCGGACGACTTGTCGATCCTCAACCGGGGAAACCCCCTTTTCTTTGGCTTTTGCTTCTGAAGCCGTCATCCCCGTTGAGGTCGGGCTTGCCTCTTACCGCCTCGACACATTTCAGCCTGAGCACAATGCTGACCAGCTAGCCCTCAGTCTCGACCTAGCTGAAGAGCATCGGGCCCAGGCTGAGCTACACAAGTATGCCTACCAGCAACGGGCCACTCGATACTACAATTCTAAAGTTAAGCCTCGCCACTTCCGAGTGGGGGACTGGGTCCTGCGCAGCACTACCTTGGCCAAAACGGGTGCTCTGAAACCTAATTGGGAAGGACCGTATGAAATTATTGAAGTCATCCGCCCAGGCACATACAGGCTCCGCGCCACAACCGGCAAGGAACTCGGCCACCCTTGGCACGCCGAGCACCTCCGCTACTTTTACAAGTAGACAAATGTTGTACCCCCCGGGGACTTTTTTCAATTTTATCTATGTTATCACTTTCAATAAATACAAGTCCTACCACGGACACGTTTTTCTTCATTTTTATTTTAAGTGTTAAATGGCTGTATGGACCCCCGGGCCATCAGACATCCGACCCTGCCCATATCCGCCCCATGCATTCAAGGGAAGCTAAGTACCATGCATTCAGGGCGCGGCTATGGCAAATGCATTCAAGGGAAACTAAGTACCATGCATTCACGGAAGTCCTACCACGGACACATTTTTCTTCATTTTTATTCAAAGTGTTAATTGGCTGTATGGACCCCCGGGCCATCAGACATCCGACCCTGCCCATATCCGCCCATGCATTCAAGGGAAGCTAAGTACCATGCATTCAGGGCGCGGCTATGGCACATGCATTCAAGGGAACTTAAGTACCATGCATTCAAGGGAAAATCAATCTCATGCATTCAAGGAAAACTAAGTACCATGCATTCAGAGAAAAATCAATTTCATGCATCCAAGGGAAACTAAGTACCATGCATTCGATAAAATTCTGCAATACCATGTATTCAAAAGAAGGGCATCCTACCCCATAACGGGTCGGACACCCTCCAAATCATCCAAATAACAATTAAGTACAAAACTTAATAATCAAAAGAGTTTGCAAGTTGGCACGGGCCACATCCGACCCGACCATACAACTCAAATCAAAATAGGGTAATGGTCCGCCCACCCCTGCCCCCGGGCCATAAGTGCAACAGATGCCTATTTGGGATCCTCTCCCATATCACGCTCTCTAACTGGGGATGCTATGTCCTCATGCTCTACCTCCTGGGCACCTTCCTCCGGGACGTTGCCAGGCACTTCGTTGCCAGCCCCTAGCAGACCACGCACGCGGTCCCAGTCAAAGTCAGGGCACATCTCCTCGAGCTCCAATTTGCAATCGCTAAAGCCCATGGCATAGCCGCTGTTGTACTCATTGTCCAACTCCTGCCTAGCCTGGTCCGCCTCTTGCTTGGCTTGGCTCAGCTCCTGCCCGCTCTGCTCCAACTCCTGCCTAGCCTGGTCTGCCTCCTTCCCGGCCTGCAGCAGCTCGGCCTGCAACGCCTGGTTCTGGGCAACCAGGGTACCGACCCTCTCCTCAGCTGAGAGCGCTCTGTCCTTCCACACCACGAAGCTCGACATCTCGTCCTTCATCTTCTCCACCGTGGCCAGGACCCTAACATGTGCCTGATAAGTGAAGAACAGTGCCTGCCAGGTCGGATGCCACGAAAATGTTATCACAAGCTATAAAGTTTAAACTTTGGACATCTCGTCATACTATACCACTTCCCCTTACCTGGGACTGCTCAGTAAAGGCCCGCTGCAAGACGGATAATGGCTCAACCTCATCGCCAATCACCCGGTCATCCCTCCCCTTCTTCAGGGATCCTCCAAAGTCTGTCACTGCCTGCTGTGCCAGACGATCCTCCTCTGGGACTGGATCAGACGCAGTGGCTGTGGCTGCCCTCTTGCCCTCTCTCCCGGGCTCGGCCGCATCTAATACCGTCTTCCTTTTCCTCCCGGGAGAAGCCACCTTCGGAACCTGGGTGTTGGTAGGCCCACTATGCCTCATACCCCCGGGCACCGTTGCACCTCTACTTGCATTCCCCTGGGACGAGCCACCCCCAGCCAACAGTGCCCCCATCATCATCCTCCTCTGGGCAGGCGGGGCATGACCAACCGGTCTACTTGTTTTCTTCGTGTTGGCCATCTTCACTGAAAGACCAAAATAAAATTCAATGAGCACAAATTATTATCTCATCAACTAATATTCCAAGATGGGAAGTACAGAAGCTCACCTGGGACTCCGAAGCCGTACTTGGCCAACTTTTCAGGAGACAAGAGGTAGGCAGCGCTCAACTTTCGAGCAGGTCGGCTAAGCACCCTCCGCACCTCTTCCGCGCTATCCTCCGACAATGGAAGCCTCTCCCACTCACCCCCTGCAAAATCAAACAACAAAAGCCGACTATCAGTATAAGCATAACATCAGCTAATAATCCAAGTGTACATAGACCAATGCATCGGCTCAGCCAGGCAACCTATTATGTGGAAATTTGTCGGCACCCTATTTATGGTCCTCCTCTCACTCCGGCCAAACTCCCAGGCTCCGCTCGCAAAGAACCATTTTTTCTTCCACTCCTTGTGAGCGTCTGGGTGCCCTACCTGTATTTGGCGAGTCGCCCCATCGGTGAACTGCCCGTTCGCCAACTGCGAGCAGTACACCCAACCCCGCAATTTGGGACTCGACTTAATTTCAAACAAGTGTGAAAATTGAGCCATACTCGGGGCACCATACCCCTCATCCCGGAACATCACATACAACCCAATTAATGTTCTCCAACTATTGGGCGTCAGCTGAGCTGGTGCAATCCCTAACTTCCTCAACATATACTGGAAATAGGGGTGGAGAGGAAGCCTAAACCCATGGTGGAAACTCTTGGCAAAACACAAAATATGCCCCTCCGGCGGGTCACTCAAGACATCATCCTCTCCTGGGAGGCTCAGGTGGATATAATCGGGAATGTGGAACTCTACCCTCAATTTTTCAAGGTCCTCCTCCGTCATCCTATTCTCACACAACCCATCCACGGACCAGTAAGGCACACTGCGCCCACCCACATCATCACAACTAGTGGGTGTCTCTCCATCATCGCTGTCCTCACTACCAGTGCCTTTTCCCTCACTTCCCATCACCATGGACAAGCTCTCCTGGACGGTCTTGAGCACTTTGCCCACCCCCATATTTCCACACCCCATCCGGGGTCGAGGCATATTTGGCCTCATCGGCGTCCCATCACTTGTGGACACCCGATCAGACTCCATAGAACTGTTATCATCTGAGGAAGCCATGGAATGTCCGACCTCAGCACACCTGCTCATCCAAGACAACACCATGGACATATCAGATCAATACTGGTTTCCCACCCCCCCCCCCCCATATGTGCTCTTCTACCCCCAATTTGGGACCATTCACCCTATCACCTTTTCACATGCTCAGTCACCAATCATTTATCAAAGCAAATATTCACAATATCAATTCAAGCAGACAGGCAATAAAAACACAAGCCTTTACCTGTATTGCGCGGCTCCAACGGCTCAGACGGGTTCCGACCCACTTATCTTGTCTCCTCCGTACCTAGCCACAAACCACAACACTTAATAAATTACGAAGTCAAAAAATGAAGGCATGTTGCCTACCCAGTGCTCGGCAAGGCTCCGACACACTTGCACCTCCACCTACCCCTACTCACATTATCCACAAAATTCCCAAACAGAATTCCAAGGTCCGCCTCCGGCTGGACGACCACAACCTCTCAAAGTTCTCAATTTTTTCAAAGGCACAATCAATATATCAAGTGGGTAGAAAATTTTCTATTTGAATTTCCTACCTCAAAACGTGAAAATCAAGCTCCGTGCAGCACCACCCAACCCGAGCCCGAGCAACAGCTCGCCCGTGCCGAGCACCCCTTGCGCAGCTCCTCCAAACCGACCCGCGCCTCCACTGCAGACCCGAGCTCGGCGTAAAGCACTCCGACCCGAGCAGCAACACCACACAGCCGCGCCACCACCCGAGGTCCCCACCTCTACTCCGAGCCGCGCACAAGCCCTCCCCTGCTCGTCCACCCACCGCGCCAAAAAACTCCGGCCCGAGCCTCTGCGCAGCGCCTCCGAGCAGCAAACAACGCGACCCGATTCGCAAAGAGAGAGCAGCTTCGATCCAGCCCACTGCACCCGAGCCCACTGCTGCAAGCACCCCAGCCCGAGCCGACCCTCTCTCTCCGACCCGAGCTCGACGAGCAGCGCACACCACAGCTCCGACCCCCTCACAGCCCCGACCCGCGCTGAGCAGCAACCCAGGCCGAGCACAGCCCCCCGCCGCGCCTTCCCCTCGTGCAGCAAAGCCGAGCCTACTCGGCCACCCCTCTGCTGCGCGCCTCAGCCCCGAGCAGGATCCGACCCGTGCAGTAACTCTCCGACCCGAGCACACCTCGTGCAGCTCCTCTGAGCCCCGACCCGAGCCTCCGCCCCGCCTCTTGCAGCACCCAGAGCAGATCCGGGCTCCGTTTCCACTCGACCCGAGCAAGAACCCAGGCCCCTTTGCTCCTTCTCCGACCCGCGCACGAGCAAAATCCGGCCACCCACTTTCTTCCGGCCCGAGCACTTCAGCCTCTCCGACCCGAGCAGTCCCTCGCTCCCCTCAGTCCGGCCCGAGCACTCTCCTCTTTGAGCTATCTAACCTTTTTCCTTTTTGTTCCTTTCAAAGACACAGCAGTCACGTGTTTTTTGGGTTTAAGCCAATACCCACTCTCTTCAAAATACCTATACAATCACAAATGTGAGATATGGGGTGGGTCTTTTATACCTGAGCTACACTGCTTAATCCCAGATTCTTATTTACAGAGAGCAACATCCCACCATACAGTGAACGGGGTTCACTGGGTCTCTTGCGAAGTGTCTACTGCTCGGAATACAGGGTGATCAGAAATTCAAAAAAAAAAAAAAAAAAAAAAAAAAAGGGGGAAATCTTTCATATGTAACCCCCAAGCTTTCCTGCAGTACAGCTTTTCTTGCTAAGGAACTTGGGGGACTTCTAAACAGTAGCTTAAGCAGGAACAAGTGTGAACAAGTGTGTGGTTACTTGTCGTTCTGCTCGGACTCTTTTGTGTACAAAGTTCCCAACCAAGAAGTATCTTTTGCTCGGAAACTTGGGGGACTTCTGTTCGTACGACTAATCATCTCGGCATAACGACAAGTCACACAAGGCCAAACACCATGCTGTTTGGGCCTAGACCCAAAAGACTAAGCCCTTCCTGGGCTCCTAGCCCATGACCTCCTAGGCTCCGGCCCCCTGGGCCCCGGCCTCTTAGGCTCCGGCCTCCCAAGCTCAAGCCTCCCGGGCCCCCGGCCCGTGTCAATTCACTCGGATCCTCGAGACCGGTGCCACGTGGCGCTCCTACAGTGCAAGTCACCACAAAGGACACGTGTCGTCACCGGATTGGTTGACACTCTTCCAAAGGTACTATAAAAGAGGTACCTTCTGTTCACAAAAGGACAACTGAAATCATTATTATACTATTCATTCACTCTGCTCTCAGATCTCTCTGAACACTGACTTGAGCGTCGGAGGACCTTTGGCCGGCACCACACCGGTGCCCTTCCCGCTCACTTTTGTGTACCTGTGCAGGGTGCTCTGGATATCATTCTCTCTCATTACTCACTAGTCGGACCAGCTACCCGTTCCTGCCCCACTTCGACGTGTCATCCGCTCAGTGGTGGGTCAACGGGCCTACGTGGTTCGACTCGACGTTGACTGCTCTACCATTTTTGGGCATCAACATATAGTTAAAATATAATGTGAAATGGGTCTCACATTTGAATCCCACACTTAAAGCTCCCTATATATATATATATATATATATGATGAGTGATGACTGAGCAAGCCCCAAGGTCAAGATTGTTGTGACCAACTTACCAAGTACCAACTCCTTCTTACACGGTTACACTATATATAATATGTTATGTAGCTTCAATTCTTGGGCAAATGAGTGGCCAAAAAAAGAAATTCTCGGGCAAATGGAGTTGAGAAAAGTGAATGAATACTGGAATCACAGGCTTTACGTTCTCTCGTTCAACGTTTAATTGGCAGTGTTAGCGAAATCAAGCAGTGTTCATTTGAGTCAAGTTGCTGTCTAGGACTAGATTTCTAGAAGAAATGAACATGAATGGAATGAAAGCTATAAATTAAGTGTATACAATGAAAACTAGGTGCATGCTATATTGCTATGCTATCAGGACACCCTATGAAAGCTAGGTTCTCTAATTTTTTAATTTTACTCCGAATATCAGGAGTTGCGTAACTTGCTTGATTTTCAAATCAAATACACAAATAGCACCTATTGAATAAGTAGTGTTTAATTAATACCCTTGGATTTAATATGAGTTTGCTTTTGGGTAACTTGTGGATTAACTTAATTTATGAATTAAAATGAATTGAGGTGCGATTAAATTTAGTATGACTTTTTATATGATCCATTGTGTTGTGTTGGGTTGGGTAATTGATGGACTAGGAATGACTCCTTAACAATTCTCAAGTCACGCATTTAAAGTGAATTGGCGATCTTAATTTGTTAGAGTTTTTTTTTTTAATTTTTTTTATACGAAATTTGTGTTTCAGCAACATCTTAGAGCATCTTCAAAAGAAGAAGCAAAATTGGCTATTCAAATTGAATTTTGCTGACCTATGTGGCAATTTGAAAAGTAATATTTTCTACTTAAAATTTTTTCACTCCAACAAACTCTAACAGCTTCATTATTTTATTAATTTATTATATATTGCACATTTTATTATTAATGTTTTTTATTGTTTCAAGGCATGCATCACCCTTAATATTTTAATAGCAAAATAATATTTGAAGAGCGAAGTTAATTCACCCAGCAAATTTGACAAGTTGACTTTGAGTCCCTATTTTGAAGAGTCCATTTGCAGAGGATGTACGCAATGATTTATCCAACGTGTCACGGCTAATTGAGCCGCCAAAGACATTTGCTGAGTTTGTTGGACATGCTCTTAGGGGCAGCTTTGGATCTTATGAACAAAAAATCAGTTTCGATTTTCTTTCATAGTTTTTTAAGAAATACATCCATTTTTGTTTTATAAAAAAAAAAAAAGTAAAATTTATTTTAGTACCTCAAGTATATCATATTTTTCAAGTTGGTACCTCAATTTAAAAAAGTGGGATTTTGGTACCCCAACTATGAATTCGTAGCACATTCATACTTCCGTTAAGTTGGCCGTGAAGAGGTCTGTTAACCGATGATGTGGCCATGACGAGTCACCAACCGAGATCATCGTTGGACTCTAGGTGGCGCAAGGTCATACGTTCCCGCCCAAATTGCCCTCCTCAGTCCCGGTCCAAATTAAGTTTCCCCCCCTCCCCCCAAAGAAAAAAAAAGGAATATATACCACTTTATAGCATGGAGCCTATGCGAAATTATTTTTTTCCCTCTGCTTGTAAAAAAAAAAAAAATTGGAAGAAACATTTGCTTGTCGATCTTGATGTAGCATGCAGACCTGTCCTATTGATGAAGCACCTGTATTTTACTCTTATCCGACATTATTTTCTGAAGAACAGAATTTCATTTTTTTTTTTCGACCCAAAAAAAAAAATACGAATTGAATACATTCAAGAGAAGAATACCATTAATACGAATTGAATCGAGAATTGATGAACATCAAAACGAAATTGAAACAATTAATAAACCGCCATCTACAACAAAAGAATCCTAAAATCCGAATCTTGATCAAGAATTTCAGATGATCAAGATTTACTGTTGCTCTGAATCTTAAGCCCAGAATCGCACAAGCAACGAAACACCCAACCGGAAACTCAGAGCAAAGACAGGGACCAGAATAGCACTGGCACAAACAACCAAGAACCCAACCGGAAACTCAAAGCAAAGGCAGGGCGGTGCAGCATCGGACCTCCACCGGGTCATTTCTCCAGTGGGCGGAACGCCTCCCTGCGGCGGCGGGTGCTCCGAATTGGGGCTGGGCAAAAGGTTAAGCCCGTCACCGTAAACCGAGTAATCAAGAATGGCTCCGAGGCCGTGGACCGCCACGGTGGTGGTGAGGTAGAGGTCGGGCTGAGTGAGCGGAGAGTCGTCGACGGTGAAGTTGGAGCGGGAGTTGTTGGTGATGAGGATGGACTTGCCGGGGAGCAGAGTGGGCAGGCGAGAGTTGGGCTTGAAGAGCTGGAGGTCGGCGAAGGTGAGGCGCTGAGGGACCACGTGGTAGGGGAACATCAATGGGTCGCTGGTGGGAAGGCGGTTCAGGGCGTTGTCTTGAGGGATGAAGACGGTGGCGCTCAGAGGAAGCACCAGTGGGTTCGCGCCGGTGATGATGTTGACCCAGTTCTCGAAGTCACCCGCTCCGATGAGTTCGTGGCTTATGTTGTTCAATTGCTCTGGGGTTGCTGGCGGCGGAGGGGTTGGGGATGGCGGAGGGGGTGGGGATGGCGCTAGTGTAAGACATGAAAAGACCACCATGGTTATTTTGATGTCTGAATTGAAAGCTATTGGAATGGAAGTAATCGGTTGAATGAAGGTGGAATTGTTAATTCTGGGCATATAGACAAAGCGATTTGATGTCACTCGGAAGAGAAGCACGAGACTGACGCTAACCATGACGATCACAGCGGGAAACACATAATGAGACATCTTGTTCTCCATGTCAGAGAAGTTGTGCGTTTTCTTGATTTCTTGAGAATCAGAAAATGACAAGAGGGGGTTGGTTACTTGCTTTACAGTTAACTGCGTTTGTTATCTATATGTATCTATATATATATATATATATATATATATATATATATATAAAGTGAGAAGGGGAAGTAAAATGGTTAAATTTGTCAATTCCAAAAATACCCCTATTAAAAAAAGAAATAACTCTAAAATATTCTAATATAATAAGGGCGAAACAGTAAAAGTCAACTGCGTTTGTAATTTGTTATCTATATAAGTGATGTACATACTTATAGGTAAATCTTTTGAGGAAATTACAGATTTAGTCCAGTTATTTTATACCTAGTTCAATTTTGGTCCACAATCTTTTTTAAGTTCTGTTTTGGTCCACTAAATGTTTCACTTGTTCAGTAAAGGTCCATATTTGTTTTCTCAAATTTGGCATGCTTTTTATCCTATCAAATCTCACCCAAATTCAACGAACATATACTTGTTTTAAAGCTATGTATTTCTTCTTTACAACCATATAAAAATCATTCAAATTGGAGTTCTAAAACTCAAGATAATTGACCCCAAAGTAGGGTACCCGAAACTGCCAATTTTTCAAACTTCACCCAATCTCAATTCTTTTAGATTATAATACTCCAAATTTGTTTTTATGACTAAGAAATGATGAAATATAACTTATAGTTCAATTATAATTGAAGAAAACACAACCCAAAGGATTTAAAGTCACAAATCTGGACTTTTACTAAACAAATGAAACAATTAGTGGACCAAAACAGAACTTAAAAAAGATTATGGACCAAAATTGAACTAGGTATAAAATAAGTGGACCAAATCTGTAATTTCCTCTAAATCTTTTTTATACTTAACAGTTGAGCAACATGGCGAGCTATTGCAGAGATGAAATCATTAAAATGGAGACGCTACCAAGTCAAAAGGGCAGATCAAACTGGTTTTGTATCTCCACTCAATTCTCTTTTTACCAGCTTCAAGATCTCAGTTATCTGCAAAAGCATGGGAAAAAGCTGGATTAATACACAGACTTCTTTTTTTGTATATATATATATATACATACATAACTTACAAATAATTTGGACTTTAATAAGTGAAACTAATATGAAATGCAATCAATTTGATTTGGATTTACTAGCAATTAGCATTGCCTATTGTAAATTAAGGGCCCGTTTGGATTGAGAATTTGGATTTGGATTTGAATTTCAAATTCATGTATTTTAAATTCATGTATTTCAAATTCATGTATTTCAAATCCTATTGTTTGGATAAAAAAAATAAAATATGAGGATTTCAATTGAAAATTTTTAATTTAAATATATCATTATGGTAACATATGATAAGCTTGCAAAGATAGCTTATAAATGAGGCCCATGACTTATAAATTTAAAACTAACTCATTTTAAATTGTACTTTATATAGAAATCACTACATATTGTTCAAAAAAGGATAACAAATCGTTCAAACCACATAGGAGCTTCATACATATGGTTCCAAAACAGATACAATATTGTTTAAAATAATATCAAATATTATTCACAAAAAGATCCAACACCATCAAAGAAATGTTGTTCTAATATGTTTTCCATAAAGAGCTTCAAACATGCAAGGGCTTCATCTTCTACCACTTTAATCATTGGTTTCCCATACCTGAAAAATACACTCAAATCACCTAATCAATATAGTTTATATGAAAAAAAAAATAATAAAAAAAGGTAAAATTGATAATGAAGAGAAATTACCTTCAGACTGACAAATAAGCATCCGTACCCACTCGGTCTTTTCGGCATCAGAAAGCGATTTCAAAAGTGAAAACTCTTCTGGGTTACTAGCCATCAATATTCGTACGGCCTTAAAAACTTGCAATCTATTAAGGTTCGGTATATCTGAAACCACTTTATGTACTTCCTCTCCTCTGAGTTGTTTGGTCACTTGACTTGCCATAAACTCCTTTAGGGTGTTTGCCACATCACCAATTGCTTGTGCCACTGGATCTTTTTTCTTTTTCTTATATGGATGTGAGTCACAAGTTGAAGTTGTGGAGGTCCTGAAATTATATCAAACATGAGAACCAACAAGTGAGTAATTTGTTGCACAATATGCATGTAGTTTGGTACTAAGAAAATAATTGCAAACACAGACAAGTCAAGTATATTAACAAGACAATAAATACATAAACCTACAAGTCCAAGTTGTCATCATCTTGCTCTCTGTTTCGGTAAAGTAGTGTTCTTCAAGAACAAGAAATAACCACCATATATCTATATATGCCAATTACTTATAAAAATATTGTCCTATAATAATGTTCTTTCTTCTTTTTCAATACAACCATTTGTACGCTCTCTCTGGTACTGTCTCTCCCCCTAGATACATTTAGTTTACCAAACTTTCTAGGTAATAGAAATTAGTTTTTTCAATTAATGTTGATTGGGTGTAATTTTTCTTCTAATTTGTCTCCTTCAGTACTTTAATCTCCATCCAATATTAACCATCACAAAAGCACCTGGTAATCTGTAATTTACTGCCACAGTAATTCAAATTGCTACCCTGCATTAAGAGGATATATCCAGGAGTTGATGATTTTCTTTCCAAATCATTTGCCTTGCTTGCTTTGCACAAGAGATGATTAATATTCAATCAAAGTCCATCCCCTTAATAAATACAAGATTAAGCCCACTAATTAAACCCCAGGTTGTCTTCTTCTTAAAGTCCTTTTGGTTCAACTCACATGCATTCTAACTCTATCTCTGTAGTGGGTCCACATCAAATAGTTATGCTTGTGCACTTTCACCTAAACGCATCAATTCAATGTCAATATTAATGTTATGCAAAGCTCCATATGGGTTATAGCAGGTCTTAATTTGCCTAAACTGAGTTTTTAAACTTTTACATATACAAGCAACATCTAGTCAGTTCAAGCTGAAAGCAGCCGCAACCAAAATTGACAGGAGTTGATTAACAGAGAAGGAGGACACTACTTTAACCACACAGTCAGCACTATTAACAGTAAATTGTTAACATAACTACGAAACTGTTCTGGGCATGGAAAACCCATTTGGATTCTTTCAACAAAAACTCAATGATGGGCAACATTAAAGACCACCTTTGAAAAAGGTGCAGACTCGTAAACTCATGTCCAACAGGCAAAACCCACATACACACAACAGACAATTTGAAGCACAACCAACATTGAATCAGAAAACTTAAGAAGAAATGAGAATAGTACCTTTTGCAAATACGGTTGATGAGAGTATGACTTTGGTCCGATGGAGCTGATCGACACCGGCAGGAGCAGATCGATTCTGGGAGGTGGTGATTGTGTGGAGGCGAGGTCGGAGTTTGAGGTTGTGGTAAGACAACTTTTTGGCTGGAGAAGTCGAACCCGACAGAGGTGGCCGGCGCTAGAAGGAGCTCGTCGACGCCGGCATGAGCAGATCGAAGCCTGGAGGTGGTGGCGCGGTTGGGTTTGTGTGGAGGTGAGATCGGGTTAAATTTTTTATTGGACTGAGGATTTCAAATACCTACACTGAGGAGTGATTTCAAATACATGGTTTTTGGCCTTTCAAATCTACCCTGGATTTGGGCCAAATCCAAATCCTTACTTAAAAATTAGCCCAAACAGGTAAATTTGGATTTGAGAAGCCCAAATCCAAATCCACCTCTTGAAATACAGGTTCCCAAACGGACCCTAAGTTTATGGTTGGATTCTCTTTTTTTTGGCCATGAATGGTTAGATTCTCTTTAATCAACTCTAAAACTAACTTGTTAGTAAATTAATACAAAACTAACTATCATGTTGGGCTCACTGCATAATGTAATCTTAAAATCTGAACCGTCTATTTTTTAGGCCCTACTTCAAAAATAAAATCTCCACAATCGGAAGTCATTTAGTCATTTGATTATAACAACAACTATTTCCATGCTTTTATCGAAAACACTGATCGTCTATTTATTTGATCTGAATTAGATGACTACATAATTTCTGATTTAATTAATTTTTTGCAATGATAATCTTTGAAATATGAACTAAAAAATGGACGGTTCGGATTATAAGATTAGTTATGTGGTGGACCCAAAAACATTGTTAGTTTTGTATTAACTTACTAACTAGTTAGTTTTAGAGCATTCCTCCTCTTTAATATAACAAAAAATAATTTATTTATAGAAAATTATGTTTAAATACCAAATCTCAATAATTTTTTGGTATAGCATGAAGACTATATAATTTTTCAATTGAACTACCAAATTTAAATGTAGTTTTTTAGATTAGGTCACAAATATATTGGCCCATTTGATTTGAGCCTTTTCCATTTGACATTTTTATCCTTTGGCCCATATATGATGAGTATTAGTTAAAATTTATAAGGTGTTGACAAAATTGTCCTTGAGACTTTTATATTATCTTGAAAATTTGCTAATGTAGTATCAACTTCACATTTAGTTGTGACTGTACGACACTCACAACTTCAAATTCAGTTACATCTAAGTTGTGAGACAGTTACAGTTAAGTTGTGACTTAATTGAATTTTTTTTAGAAAAATTATATTACAATATAATATAAATAGAGGTCAAAACAATACTTTTACTCAAAATAATATATAGTATAATGGTGTGAGTTGTATCTTTCAATTTATCAAGATAGTTACAGTTAAGCTGTGACTGTATTGATTTTTTTTAATATAATATAATATAAATTAATTTAATATTTGTGATGTAATATTATTTTTATTTTTTTATTGTAGTGGCATGTGATGTAATATATGTAAATTCTAATACCTTTTACTTTATTAATTTGTTTGACTTTTCAACTAGTACTTAGTATAAAATGCTATTTAATTTTGTTATCTAAACTAAAAAATTATTTAAATTTAGTAATTAAAATCAAAGGACCTATTTATTTATGGTGAAATAGTATAATTTATTTATTTATATATTTTAAGAGGGTATGGAAAATAAATAGGAGGTGAGACTGAGCAGTGCCGCCAGTGCGTTGGGCTAACCCGAGTGCGTCCTCAATAGCTCACTAGGGTTCGAACTTCGAACCGTTGGGTATAAAACAGCTCAGAACGGAAAACTGAACATTCTCACTCTCTTGTCCTCCTTAAACCACACCAGCACCTCACTCCGTACAAAACCCTAGAAACTCCTCAGTGGTTCACTTCGCCTCGGTCTATTGCTCAGAAAATGCCTCCCAAATCTGCAAAAGCCAAGGAAGCACCAGCTGAGCGAGCCATCCTTGGCCGATTCTCGTCTCACCTTAAGATTGGGATTGTAAGCTTATATCACTGTTTGCTGATTATGTTTTCCCAGTTATTTTCTGTTTGGTTTCCCAGAAAACTAGAACATGTTGAATTAATTCATGTGTTGTGGATTCATATACTATCTGACACCACTACTTCTTTCGGTTCACTAATTAGCAATTTTGTATCTAATTGGTTCAATTTACTTCATTAGCGTGTTGGACAATTGAGTGATACGAACTCTATATATTAATTTTTGGGTTGAGCTGTAATGCCCGTTTAATTTCTATATTTAGTATGCATTCTATGCATGTTCAAATTTTTAAAAGATTTATTCATTTATTTGTTTTTAAAGTGGAGCATCATTGTATGGAACGATTATAAAAGTTTATCTCTAAAGTTTGGGTTAAATTTGATATTTTACACGAAATATGGAATTATTGGGTTGAACTGTAATGCGATCTTAATTTTTGTATTCTTTCTGTTGTATTTGCAAGTTCACATAAATTTTTAAAAATGATGGAATGATTGTAATCTAAGCTTTTGGTTTGGTTTGGTTAGGTTGGATTGCCGAATGTTGGAAAATCTACTCTTTTTAACACTCTCACAAAGTTGTCAATACCTGCTGAGAACTTCCCTTTCTGCACAATTGAACCCAATGAAGCCCGAGTCAATATTCCTGATGAGCGATTTGACTGGCTTTGCCAATTATACAAGCCGAAAAGTGAGGTTTGTTTCTTATTTTTCCAAAGGCTTCGATTCAGGCTTCTAAGGGTATATATAACTGCTGTATAGACGATTCAATCTATGTTGGAAGGCTTAATGCTATGGTTTTTTTAGGTTTGTTCTTATTTGGACAGCTAATATGAACTGTTTGCAAGTATTGTTTCGCATCTCTTGCTTTATTTTCTATGGTTTTTTGGTAACTCCTGAGATCAGATTTGGCTGGCTCGTAGCTGTAGTTTTGGTATCTTTCAAATTATGATAATTCTTATAAATCATGATATATGGTGGGCTGCCTGCTTGTGTTGCCATTCAGACTGTTGATTCTTGTTAGACCTATTTTTGCAAACACAATCCTTCACGCACATTCCAAATTGTCCCAATGCAAACTCAACCTCCAAAATGTGGGTCTAGCTGTCGATCAGCACTTAGGTGACTGATCAATTTTCCCCATACCTTTTGCATTCTATTTATATCTTTAACATTGTCATTTCTGCCATCTCCTCCATCATTTTAATCCTTACCGTCTCTTGCATCGTACTATCATTGTTCCCCTTATTGTGGTTGCTGGCATCTCCATCACTTAATCCTTACCATCTCTTGCATCTCATTATCATTGTTTATATTTCTGTTGACATCTTTTTCATCATTTTAATCCTTATCATCTGTTGCATGTCACAGTCATTGTTCCCTTCATTTAACCTGCTCGAGTGTTGGCTGTCAAGCAATAGATGCTCTAGATGGAAGCAACAATTTAGAGAGAACTAGGGCATAATTTAAAACTTTTAACGTTGAAAAAAACCAACTAAGAAAAATTCAAATACTGGGTGGACATTGACAATAGGACCCCAAGTTTAATGCCCCTTTCTTAATTGAGATTATGGGCAACGGGCATGAATGTTGAGAGGATTGTAGGGGTTGAAATTGGAAGGGACCATCTACCTGTTTGATTGCTAACCAGAATTTTAATTACCTAATTCTGCAACCAAATATGTTTGTATGAATTTTAATATTATTTTGCACAAAGGCAATTGTGTTTCTAATTCATTAGGCAAGGTTATATTTTGTTGGTACTAAGGGGGCCAAAGCCCAAGTAGGCAAGTTTATTGTTTATGCATTTAACATTGTTATTATTTATTGAACTCTTTCTTAATATGTGAAATTGATTTTGATATACAGGTCTCAGCTTTTTTAGAAATCCATGATATAGCTGGACTTGTTCGAGGTGCCCATGAAGGACAAGGGTTGGGAAACAGTTTCTTATCCCATATCCGTGCTGTTGATGGCATTTTTCATGTTTTACGTAAGATGTTTTTATTATAATGCATTACATACTTTAATGTTGCTATCTTAGATTCTTAGAAGACATACTGCTTTGATTGTCAAAACTATATTCGTGTGATTGTAATGGTAACTTGAAGAATTGAGGAGAGACTTATTGAGATTTAGTCAGTCTTGACTAGTATCCTATTTATTTCATGTCTATCTTCAGGATGTTGGGCAAAGTAGATAAAGGTTTTTGAAAAATCAATAAGGTATTTTGTTGATGAAGGGTGTGGAGAGGGGAAAAGGGATCATTTATGGCTTGTTTGGGAGTGTTTCTGTAAGCGCTTTTATTGAGTAATGCTTTTGTTAGAAGCACATACTAAATTTCATTGAAAACTCATGTGCTTCATTCAGAAATACTAACAATAAAAAAGCACTATTATCGATATCATCCAATGGTTACAAAACGCGTTTGGTTAATTGGAAGCACTTTGGACACTATTAAAAGCACAGCCAGACACACCCTTAGTTGGGATCTTGTGTAAAGATCAAAGGAGAAAGGACTGTTAACTCCTGGGAATTATTTGGGCTTTTTGCTTGTATGGTCTTCTTTTCAATTATCTTATCTGAATGTATTGTTAATGGGAAATTCACTATATTCTTTAACCATTTTGTTTAGGTGCATTTGAAGATCCGGATATCATCCATGTTGATGATACTGTGGATCCTGTTAGGGACTTAGAGGTTATCAGTGCAGAATTGCGTCTAAAGGTGTGCTTCACTTGTCTATGGTTTTCTAACCATGGTTGATCCTTGGTTGAGGTTTTTGGTCTTTATGTAAAATCATCTTTGTGATTCTCTTCCTCTGTGTGACTGTGTCTGTGAGGTTTGATGCTTATAAACCCTGTTGCTCCACTAAAAGTTTTATTGCTACTTCTCAAATTCCTAATCTCATTGCGCTTGTTGATATTTCTATCTTTAGAGTTGCAACGTATCCATCTATATAGATTTTTAAGAGAGCTATATCTTATGTTTTGCAGGATATTGAATTCATGGAAAGGCGGATAGAGGATCTTGAAAAGAGCATGAAGAGGAGCAATGACAAGCAGTTAAAAGTAGAGCATGATTTATGCCTAAAGGTTTGTGTTATGGGATATGATTTAGTTTTAATATTCTTGACTTTCGTGCGCAACCTTTCTTTGTGTATATTGTAGTCTTGTACTTATTTTCAAATTCCTAATAACTTTTTACTGTTATCAATTAAAGTACCCAGAATATTGTAAAAAAAAGAAGGCTTGTTACATATGTCTTGTCCACTGCTCTAAGCTTTTACATTGGTGGACTCATGGTTCTTCTGGTATTTGAACTAGGTTTGTCATACTTATGATTTTAAAATTTATAATTTCCTCTACATGCTCGGGAACTCTATATATTGGTACTGACGTGATATGACAAGTTGTTGCGAATGCATTGATATTTTTATTTCCTGCAAGAAACTTGGCTAAAAGCATTGCATACCATTTGAATTAGTTTTCACTAGCATCAAAAGATTTTCTGGAGCCAGACTTTCCAATAATTAGCAACATTGCACTAATCATGAACTCATGATTAATTGATTTACAACTTTTGTGTTATAGTGTTTTGTATGAAAAAAGGAGAGTATTTTTTCTAATATTTTCAATGATGTGCCTTTGGTTCATTTAACAGAGACCCAACAGTTAATTAAGTATCTTTGAGGCATTAGCAACAATAGATGCCTTCTAATTTCTACCCGTTTATTTTTGTATGGGTACGATGAGTGGGATGGAATTATGTATTAAGAAATGATAGTCATAAAATGTACAAGGGAGAGGGGAAATTACAAATCAGGTGAAAAAATGAGGTAGGTTCACATTTTAGGTTTCGAAAGTGGAAGGGACTTCACCTATACCTTGATTTCACAGCTTGATTTTTATTCAAGTTGGGGGGGGGGGGGGGGGGGGGTGGTCTATATTTATTGTCTTCTCATGATTGCATTTTTCTGATTCTTTCATCTCTAAAATGGTGACCTAGCGTGCACATATTTGGAGTATTTTACTGATGTATTTTTTAAAAAAATTATTTACTAATGATGAATAATGATCGTGGATCTACAGATCAAGGCATGGCTTGAGGAAGGAAAAGATGTGCGTCTAGGGGAGTGGAAAGCTGCTGATGTTGAGATCTTGAATACCTTTCAATTGCTAACGGCCAAGCCTGTTGTTTACTTGGTAATGTCACTCTTGCAAGAACAATGACCATGGTGGCTTTGTAATATCTCTGTACATGTTGCATGTTAAATCTATTCTTTATAATCAGTATCCTTGCTTATCATCCTATAAAAATCAGTGATCTTTTATACTTGTTCTTTTTGTGAGAATATCATGTTTTCTTTTGGAGACTCCTGGTCCACTAGTCCTGTACTGTTTTTTGGTAGTAATAAAATTTGCTGCAGTGGGACATTTGAATAAAATATTAGACCCAAACAGTTATAGTATTGATTGTGTTTTCAGAAATTCAAATGGACAATAATTACCCTATGTACTCCTGTAAATAAAAATTGGTGAACCTGTATAAGTTGCCTGTCACCAATATCCATCCTTACGGGTTGACTGCTAGTTCCAATTTCCTACATTTTGATTATACAATTTCATTCTGTCAAATCTCACAAATGTTGTTACTACCAAGCCTTTTTGAGCTCTTACTACCAAGTCTTTCATTTTGGCCTTCCAAATTTTGGTTTTTCTTTTTGAGCTGTTTTAAGTGTCTGCATAAGGATGTGATCTTATCTGTATCTATATT
This sequence comes from Dryas octopetala, assembly GCF_963921425.1. Classification (NCBI taxonomy): domain Eukaryota; kingdom Viridiplantae; phylum Streptophyta; class Magnoliopsida; order Rosales; family Rosaceae; genus Dryas; species Dryas octopetala. Next base: position 7,716,573 of record NC_141366.1, read on the forward strand.
ATTTCTACAGGTTAACATGAATGAGAAAGATTACCAAAGGAAAAAGAACAAGTTCTTGCCAAAGATCCATGCTTGGTATGACCAACTTTCTGAAATATTTATTCTCTCTATTCACTCTCTCTTGCTGTGTGTATGTGTTTTACTGTTTGTTTTTGTGCTTGTGTGTGTGTGTGTGTAGGTAGGTAGGTAGGTATGTTCATACAAGAAAGTGTAATTGTAACTTTTTTGGTTTAACCTTTACATTCTTGTCTATTTCCACACATTTGACTTACCATTCATCCTTACTTGAACAAGTCTGTATGAGCCTATCCTATAGGATTCATTCTAGCAGTTAGCTAAGCAAAGGTCTTTTCTATGAAATACTGAAAATGCATGGTTATACATCATAGATTGATTTTCGCTGTTTACGAAGGATTTAGTTTTATTGGTTCTGTTTTAATCTATTCCTGCAAAATCTGCCTAAATAAGTTACATCTTGAAAGTAATCATTGTACTGAGGGCGACATTGTCCTTTCCTTGTTATAGGGTGCAGGAACATGGAGGTGAACCAATTATTCCATTCAGTTGCGCATTAGAAAGGAATCTTGCTGATTTGTCACCAGATGAAGCAGAAAAGTATTGTGAGGAGAACAAGGTACAAAGGTTAGTTCAACCTTTGATATGTTGCGCCAATGAGGAATGAATGACTGTACATCTTCCTTTATTTTATTAAGGAATGGTACTTAAAAGCATTTATTTCTTGGAAGAAAAGTATATTTGTTTCAATGCACAGACACACAGCACCGTTTCTTCTTTGTGCTATCCTCAAAGGGAATTTTTCCTATTTTGCATTTTTATGTTGTGTTGATACTGTAGGTGAACATTCACAATCTTTTACTGTGGGTTGAACCGTGGACTATTTACTTTTATCCTGAGTTACCTATATACTTTGGTTGCATATATAGTGTAATTTTCTGATGTCAGTATAATCATTTGTAGTTGGAGTTCCTTAGCGTCCATATGTACTGTCAATAAGTCCTTAGAGTTTTGCAGTGTAGGAACAGAGTAGATATGTAGTATCAAATAACTATGCTGACTGGATCAATTCTGCTACAGTGCCCTTTCCAAGATTGTGAAGACCGGATTTTCAGCGATTAATCTCATATACTTTTTCACGGCTGGCCCTGATGAGGTAAAATATTCAAGTTTACTCCTTTTTCCATTCGTCCGACTTGCTTACTCGTTTTCTTTTTGGACCTGGTCCTATTTACTTACTCAAACCATAGGTTCTATCAACATAGGAAACAATGACATGAAATTAACTCAGTACCACTATCAAGTTCAGAATTGTTAAGTTTTAAGGTTAAGCCTTTATTATAATTGAAGTTAAACATAGTGCCGCTTATCTAGGCTTAAATTTTAGCATGAGCTACTTTTCCATGTGATTGAGCCTAGTCTACCAACTGCTATTGCCTTTGGCAGGTGAAATGCTGGCAAATTAGGCGGCAGACCAAGGCTCCTCAAGCTGCTGGAACCATCCATACTGATTTCGAGAGAGGGTTCATCTGTGCTGAGGTTGCTCCTAGCTCATATATTCAATCTTTTTAGTACTATTTTTACTAGCTCTAATTCCAGTGTAGGAAGTACAAATATAAGAAATTCAATGGATCTCTAAACACACGCATTAGAAAATAAAAGAAAAAAATAAACATTTGAGAAGCCTCAAAGTTATGAATGTAAAAAGAAATTAGTGAAACAAATTTAAATGTACAATAAAAATTATTTTCTTAGGCATGAATGCTGTTCTTCTTTTCTGAAATATCATCAGATGTATCAACAAAATGATTCCTTGTACAACGTATTGTCAAAGGCCAATAATAACCGCTATCATTCTCTTGGCCCTGTAATATCCAACTTTGTGTGATACCTTACAGCTATATATATGGACTTATGTTGAAGGCTTGAAAGTTGAAACACCATTCATGCCTGTTTGGTGTGGTTTTCATGAGTGGAGTTTTTCCTAGTAAGTGTTGTCTATAGATTTTGCAAATATGTTGCTACGAAGAAGTTGTACACCCTTTGGATATTCAAAGGGCACAGGTATAGTTTAGCTAAATTATAAAGGTGATACTGGTACTGAAATAATTCATTAAACAGTCCTGTTAGCAATGTGCCTACACTTGTTTTAAATTTGGATTAATCATTAAAATAACAATCCTTTATATTACTGTTATCACATTATTGCGTGGTCACCCTAAGCACCATCCCATCCTTGTATGCTATCACCACTGCTTCTGCCTGTTTGGAGTATAGAGGATGTACTGAATCTCTGAAGTCCATTGACTTGGGTTCTTTTTTAATTTTTTTTAATTTACAGGTCATGAAATTTGAAGATCTGAAGGAACTTGGTAGTGAGCCAGCTGTTAAGGTATGTGCTGTGCTCTGAACATTGTCATATATATGCTTTAAAACTATTTCTTGATCATAACATTGTTTCCATGATATTGTCTTTAAGATCATGATCCAAATCATAGAATCACTCTTATGAATTCCTGACCCTTGATGGCCCAAAGTCTTTTCATATTGCCCTAAAGATCGCCCAGTATTTGAAGTTGGTAGGACTGATGAGATTATGGAATCAGTAAGATTGTGATGCCAAGTTACCTTGGTTTTGGGCTCTCTCCCCCTCATTCGGCGGAATCATACACGAGCAAAAGACTCAAATCCACTTTCCTTAATTTTGTAGCCTGACTTTTACATAGTTCATTAATAGTTACTTGCTCCAGATTCCTTCTAATTGAGGTTCACCTTTTAACAACCTTGACTGGTCACCATTAGATTAAAAGCTACGTGACTAGAAAAGGAGAAATGACACGTAAACCTAGTGTACTAGAATATGAAGAAAAATGGTATATTTTATTTTGTTGATGGCATATAGTTCACCCCATGGCATTTAGCGTCAGTGGCTTTAAATTTTTAAAGGAATAAATAATAACTTTTAAATATGACACTCTGATGTTTTGGACCTATTTGTTCTATTCTTGGAAGAATTATCATGGGTTTAACTTACTATTTTATTTCATTTTTTTTCCTTTGTTGTCGCAGGCTGCTGGTAAGTACAGACAGGAGGGGAAGACCTACGTGGTCCAAGATGGAGATGTAATATTTTTCAAGTTTAATGTTTCTGGTGGTGGGAAGAAGTGAGTTATACATCTCCAGCATCTATAAATTTGCTGATTCTGAGAGAGCATTTGGGTGATGGCTCATTCGTATGATTGTATACTTGCATCGTGAAAGTGATAAAATACCTGTAACAGCATGTTTTGTGTTTTCCGGGAAATTTTTTTGTTCTTCTAGTTCAGTTGTCACTCTTTAAATATGTTCCGAGTTGATTGTAGACTTGTGGAGAGCGAATGGATAATGCAGTCATAACACACTTTATCAGAAATTATATTCTAAATTAGATTTTCTCATATAAATAGTGTAGATATCATGGACCAGAATGATAACAAGAATCAATGATACAGCCTTCCATGGCTTTGGGGTTGTCTCTTGTTTAAATTTATATCATGGTTTCTGGCCATGGCTTTGGGGTGAGGAGGGGGAGGGATACTTAAATCTGTATAATGTTTTTGAGCTTGAAAAATAAATAGAGTATATATAAATGAGAGTGAAATGAAAAAATTAGAGAAGTTTTTGAGAAAGAGAATGCGTTGAGTATCTTGGTGGGGACAATTATAGATATTAAAACTTAAATTGGCTTCCCTATAGGCTATAACCAAATATAGTATCCAAGAAAATAATTGAAGTTTAAAAGGAAAAAAATTGAATTTTGGAGTGAACTTTCCAACCACTCGGCTTCAGTAAAATTATGGATTAATCATCTTTTATGTGCATCTTTATGTTAATTTAAAGGATGAAACAATAATTCTTGTATGTTTCATAGGGTGCAGATCTCATAATTTATACAAGGGAAAGACATAACAATAAGGAAATACAATAGTTAAATAAGCTAAATAAGGCATAATGGAGGAAATTAAAGTTGACAAATATTGATCGTGGAAATCAAGGTTGATATATGCTGATGGATGTTGGTGGAGATGATCAAGGCATGCATAATGGCAATTAAGACCATAAACCCTAATTTATGGGTTCGAAATCTTACTGATATTGAAAATCACTTGTGAACCATTGATCAGGATAAATTGTTTTAAAAAAATCATCACATATTCGAATTGTTCTATGAATATTAAGGGTTTTTATTATTATTATTATTATTTAATCTTACATCAATTTTTAACCTATAATCTACCTTTTGCACACCTTAAGTTAAAGTTGATGCACATACTCTAAATAGTAATTACTGAGTTACAATCCTTCCAAAAGTTTCAAGTAGCTATCGTAGAAAGCTGTTGGTTACTACTGAAACATACCCATCAACCATAAAGTTTGCACGATTGAGCATTGAGATTACCCAACACTTTAGCGGGTTTGATTTTTGTGGTTATTTAACTTATTTCTTATCCGTCCAAAAAAACAAAATTAACTTTCACCAAAAATACAAAAAACAGATTAACCACAATACTATTCTCATGTGGGCCTGTGGCTCTGGTCATACATAGTTAATGCAAGAGTTTACTTGGTATGACCTACCTTGGCATGTGTTGAATTGCAGATAGTGAAAAGCAAACACACTTAATGCTTGTTGCTTAAGGTGAAAAATAAATAAATTAATTAATGTACACAATGAATTAACATTTTGCAGTTGGATGTTCCTATTAATTATTATCCTTATCTGCTGATTCTACTGTTGTAATAAAACCACAGAGCACTGACAATTTGTTTGGCTTTGTCCAAGAGAAGAGAGGACAATGCATGCAATCTTCAAGTTGGGACCGCCTTTGCCCATCTGCTCTGTGATCCCTTGTGGTCCTCTGGATCTAAATACCCACAACAACTCACACAACCTGTGGACTCACAACATAGCGACTATGCATCTACGTATGTAGTGTCAATTTTGGGAGTAAAATTTGGATGAGTGAGATTCACATATAGATTAAATTAAACAGGAATTATACTTGCCTTATCTTTTTATTTTGTAGTGTAATATTTTTTTAAACCTTCCGCCCTTTTGATAATAAATAATGACTAAATAATTTTTCGAGGTTAATTTTAAATTTTTGATATAGTTGGAAAATTGAAATGTTGGATAGAGAATGCAGTTGCAGACTTGCAGTATATATATTAAATTTGTTTTTTCTTCAGCTGCAAAAACAAAAGGAAGTAATCTTATTCAGATGTCTTTGCTACGTGTCATTACCAGCTTGGCCCTGATGGAATACCTAAGGGTCCCACTGCCACAGCCTATCATTATGCGTCCACCTACTCCACCTCTCATGTATCTTATTGGGACTTGAAAGAAGTGAGTGACCAGGTCAAAGGGGCAGTGGTGGAGTCCTCAGTCCTACGTGGCCTTGCCCACACAACCCTCCACGCCTTTACAGACTCTTTTTAAAGTCCCAAAAAGTGAAAACATTAAACTGGATTTAATAAATCCTTTGACGTCCACTAGGAAAATAAGAGATTCCGTCCCTTAATTTGGCGGGTAACCCCCAAAATTACACCCAAAAATTCCCTTTACACTTTCCCGCTTACTTTCTCAATTGCTAGCACAAATCCCCCATTAAAAAGAAGTAAGATGGTACAAAAGTAACAAAACTAGGGTTTTTGTTTAATCACCCAATGCAGAACAATTTGGTTTTTTCTATACCGTCTTCACATGCTCCCTCTTAAAAATGCAAAGAGAAAGACTACAAAGGTGTTGCCTTTTTAAGGTTTTGTTTTTACTTTCATTAAAGAAATGTTAAAGGGTTTTGGACTGTTTGAGAAGCCAATGGTACTTTTTTTCTAGGGTTCTTATGGTTAAAATTCTTCTGGGTCCCTTTCTTTAATGCAGCCTGGTTGGTAGTTTTGAAGACCCACTTCCAGTTTGTTCATGGGTTTGTTGTAGCTGATTGCACTGAGCTCTGTGAAGCAATGTGGAAGAGGTATGGTGTTCCAGCCCATTTGTAATTTTGTTGCAGTTTCATGTTATGGTTTGTTCCAAAGCTTGAGTCTTTATAGAGGGATTGCTTGTACAGGACCACATTGTTCGTAAAAATGGAATCTTTGTAGGAAAATGCTGTATTTTCTGTAGTTAGATCTCTCTCAAGGTGACTCAGCTTGCGTTGTTTGTTCTGTCATTTACTGATTTGAGTCTGTGTAGTCTGAAACTGTGCTATATCAGTGAAATCATTTTCTTTTGGGGAGGAGAACCGGTCCCTTGAAGTTCTGCACTTTAAATATTTGGTCTATTCTTTGGAAAAAATGTTATTTTGATAAACATATGGGGGTTCTGGTTGCATGTTTGATTCTAACTTTCTGTTTTGCTTTCTGAACTCGTGGTCACTCATGGTGTTCGGGAATGACTGTTGCATGGACCCTTTTTTTTTATATTTTTTTATTGCAAATTAGTTATGTTTCTTTCACTGTGTGTTTCGAGAGCTCAAAACCTCCATTCCTTCACAACATTGATAGATAATTCTCATTATATTGAAATTGATTACAGGGTTCTGTATTGTAGTGTAATTTGTCTTGAAATATTGTCGGGCCTGCTTGAATTTTTTGGTTGCAGAGGCTTTAAATTTTACTTCTTGTTCTAACACTTAGCTTTTCTTTCACTTGGGTGAAGCCATTAATAGGACAAGTATGAAGCTCTGTCGTCTTTTAGTGCTGTTGCTTCTTTTTCTTTCTGCCATGGGGCAGCTTCCCTCACAGGATATTTTGGCTCTGCTTGAATTCAAGAAGGGTATCAAGCATGATCCCACTGGTTTTGTCCTCAATTCCTGGAATGATGAGTCCATTGACTTTGATGGTTGTCCTTCTTCTTGGTATGGAGTTGTATGTAATGGTGGAAATGTTGCTGGAGTTGTGCTTGATAATTTGAGTCTCTCTGCGGATGTGGACTTGAGTGTATTTTCGAATCTAACAAAGCTAGTGAGACTTTCCATGTCCAACAATACGATAACAGGGAAAATTCCAGACAATATAGCTGACTTCAAAAGCCTCGAGTATCTTGATCTCTCCAACAATTTATTTTCATCGTCTTTACCACCTGGATTTGGGAGGTTAGGGAGCTTACGGAACTTGTCATTGAGTGGTAACAGCTTCTCAGGCTCTATTCCAGATTCAATTTCGGGGCTTTCCTCAATCCAGTCGTTGGACTTGAGCTGCAACTCCTTTTCTGGGCCGCTGCCGACATCATTGACAAAGCTGTCAAATCTGGTATCATTAAATCTATCTTTAAATGGGTTTACCAAGAGAATACCAAAGGGGTTTGAGCTAATTTCAAGTCTTGATGTGCTTGACTTGCATGGGAATATGCTTGATGGTCATCTTGATGTGGAATTTTTTCTGCTATCAAGTGCCAGTCATGTTGATTTCAGTGGCAATATGTTTACTAGTTCTAGTTCACAGCAGCAGAAATTTCTACCTCGCCTCTCTGAGACTATTAAGTACTTGAATCTTAGCCACAACCAGCTCACTGGGTCACTGGTAAGTGGGGAAGAGCTACAGATATTTGAAAACTTGAAGGTGTTGGATCTCAGCTACAACCAGCTGTCAGGGGAATTGCCTGGATTTAATTTTGTCTATGTGCTTCAAGTTCTCAAACTCAGCAACAACAGGTTTACTGGATTTGTTCCTATGGGCCTTTTAAAAGGAGATACTCTGGTTTTTAGTGAACTAGATTTGAGTGGCAACAATCTTTCAGGTACTTCTACAGCCTACTACTTTTACTTTTTGCCTTGTTAAGATAACCAATTGTTTTACATTCGCTTACAAAGTGGTCTCTGTGGCTTCTTCTATTATAGTTATCCTGCTTAGTGTGCTTTAGTATGCCTCTCACTTTGAAGTTCCTCTCTCAGGACAAATAAATATGATTACATCACCAACTCTGCGCATCCTTAATCTCTCCTCAAATGGGATTACTGGTGAGTTGCCATTGCTGACGGGAAATTGTGCTGTTCTTGATCTATCGAATAACCAATTCGAAGGAAATTTAACCAGGATGGTGAAATGGGGGAACGTTGAATTCCTTGATCTGAGTCAAAATCATTTGACAGGACCCATCCCTGATGTGACCCCACAATTTTTGCGTTTAAATTATCTCAATCTCTCCCACAATTCTCTGAGTAGTTCTATAGCAAGTGTTATAACACAGTATCCAAAGATCAGCGTCCTTGATCTCAGTTCTAACCAGTTAGATGGAACAGTTCTAGCTGAGTTGCTAACAATGCCCACTTTGAAAGAACTCCACCTTCATAATAATTTACTCACTGGCTCTATTAACTTCTCATCTCCTTTGTCTAGTGAATCAAATCTTCGGGTTCTTGATCTTTCTCAGAACCGGCTTAGTGGCTATTTTCCTGATCAATTTGGTTCATTGAATGGGCTTAAAGTGCTCAATATTGCGAGAAATAATTTTTCTGGCTCTCTGCCAACTTCCATCATTGACATGAGTACAGTAAGCGCATTAGACATATCACAGAATCATTTTACAGGCCCTCTGCCAAACAACTTGCCTAACAGTCTTGAAAGTTTTAATGCTTCATACAATGATCTTTCTGGGGATGTCCCAGAAAATCTGAGAAAGTTTCCAAGTTCTTCCTTTTATCCTGGAAATTCACGTTTGCATTTTCCAAGTGGTCCTCCTGGATCAAACAGTTCTCAAGCTGAAAAGTCAAAGAGGAAACCAATCAACACAATTGTCAAAGTAATTATTATAGTTTCATGTGTGGTTGCTGTCTTTATTCTTCTTCTGCTTGCTATCTTCATACATTACATCCGCATGTCAAGGAGAATCCCATCAGAGCATACTACAAACAAAGACATCCACAGACATGCTCCACCAAAACCCTCTGGTGTTCATGGAACGAATAGTGGTGGTGCTTTGGTTGTTTCAGCTGAGGATCTTGTGGCTTCACGGAAAGGATCATCATCTGAAATTATCAGCCCTGATGAAAAACTTGCCGCTGTAACTGGCTTCTCCCCTTCAAAGCACAGCCATTTCTCTTGGTCACCTGGGTCTGGAGATTCATTCGCTGCAGAAAACCTTGCAAGGCTGGATGTGAGGTCACCAGATAGATTGGTTGGTGAGCTGCATTTTCTTGATGATGCAATTGCATTAACACCTGAGGAGCTGTCAAGAGCTCCTGCTGAAGTTTTGGGGAGAAGCAGCCATGGGACTTCTTATAGGGCAACACTTGATAATGGGCTATTCTTGACAGTTAAGTGGTTGAGAGAAGGGGTGGCAAAACAGAAAAAGGAGTTTGCTAAGGAGGCTAAAAAATTTGCAAACATGAGGCATCCAAATGTTGTAGGTTTGAGAGGGTACTATTGGGGCCCCACACAGCATGAGAAGCTTATTCTTTCAGATTATATCTCACCTGGAAGTCTTGCTAGCTTTCTTTACGGTAAAGCTGTTTTCCTTCACTCTCGTCAACCTATATATATATATAAATATCTCTTGTTTTTACATTTTATTTCTCATCCAAAAAGAAACTGGGGAGAAACATTGCATCGAACAAACAGTTTCTTTTTCTCTAATAATTTCCTTTTAAAAGAATGCATGACATGTATTATGATCTTTGTCCTGCTTATCTCTTGATTGCTGAAGGAAATTTTTTTCCCCTATTTCACTCGTATGAATGTGAATTTTTTTGTATATGGGTAACCTTCATTTCATTTCTGATGAGCCTAAATAATTTTCAGATCGACCAGGAAGAAAGGGCCGACCATTGACCTGGGCTCAAAGGCTCAAAATTGCAGTTGATGTTGCACGTGGCCTGAACTATCTCCATTTTGATCGTGCTGTTCCACACGGTAACCTTAAAGCATCAAACATTCTGTTGGACGGGCCTGATCTGAATGCCCGTGTTGCTGATTACTGCCTCCACCGCCTCATGACCCAAGCTGGTACCATTGAACAGATTCTTGATGCTGGTGTCTTAGGTTACCGTGCACCAGAGTTGGCTGCTTCCAAGAAGCCGTTGCCCTCCTTTAAGTCTGATGTCTATGCCTTTGGAGTGATCTTGTTGGAACTTTTAACTGGAAGGTGTGCTGGTGATGTGATTTCAGGTGAAGGAGGAGGGGTTGATTTGACAGATTGGGTGCGGTTGAGGGTAGCAGAAGGTCGTGGTTCAGATTGTTTTGATGCTACATTGGTTACAGAAATGGGAAATCCAGCAGCAGAGAAGGGAATGAAGGAGGTCCTTGGAATATCTTTACGATGTATACGATCTGTTTCTGAGAGGCCAGGTATCAAGACTATATATGAGGATCTCTCTTCCATATAGTTTGTTTTAAATTAACTTATCTGAACTTTTTCCTTTTTTGGGGGGGAATTTAATCTCTCATTGGCCTCCCTTTTGTATCTTTTGGTTTTCTAGTGTGCATCAGCTAATTGAATTCACCATTGTGAAAATGGTGCATATTTCAAAGGATGCAAAATTTTAAACTGTCACTTCCATGATGAGCCACCACCACCCTTTTGCAATGGCCTAATGTAGAATGTGATAGGAGAGAAGCCTTGCAAATGGCTTTGGAAAAATTAAATCTATGTTATGGCCTATATGAGCATGACTTTCAAGCAATTACCATTGCATGCTATGATATGGTAAGAAAGCAAAGCAACCATAGGCAGCAGTGTTATTTGAGTATGCCCTGTGCTTTTTGCCCTCCATCTATTCACTTTGTAACATATTTCCATTTAAAGGCCAAAGAAACAAATATGCTCAAGTTGATAGAGGAGTATGCCTATCGAGTCTGTAAAGCAGCATACACGTTGCTTAATATCTGTTTGGAGGCCGTACCAGTCATTCTCCAAGAGAATGGTTTGTTGGAAGGAAGAACTTCAAAGTCTACCAGTCGCAAAAAAAGTGTTTCTGGTTGTCTAATAGAAAATAAAGAGATAACCCAACAAAACGCTTTGAACTAGCTATCAGCCCACAATTCGAATCCCAAGTTGTTCAGGTTTATATATACATTACAAAAAGAAAACATGCTGAACAGCAGAGCTGAAGCTGGTGCATGGTTCTAAGTACTTCTAAATAATGGCATTCACCAAGACAAGGAATTGGGAATTGCGTTGCCTCAGTAGGCTATCAATATATATGCCCCAAAAATGTGAAATCTTGCACCAACGGTGGAATCAAGTTCAATTCATCAATGTAAAAACTTAATACAATATAAATAAGGACATCTTCAACCCCAAGCTTGGCATTGCCAATAGACGACATATTCATCTAATTTTACTAAATAATGTATTTATATATATGTCAATTTTTTATTTATTAAAAATAAATAAAATCTAGAGTTAATTTAGATTTTGATAAACAAAAAATTATCATATTATTCGGAAAACAAAATTTGGTAAGTGTATGTTTACAAAAATAATTCCGAAGTGCTTAATATTAATTTTTATTTACAAACATTTATTTTGTATAAACATTGTCACATGGTGTAATTAATTTACATATTATAATGCTTGGATATACTACATAATAATGTTAGTTGTATAAAATAATAAATTTTAGCTGTTTTCCGCATGTAAATAAATGTAAGCGAATAGTTTGGATAGATGATTTGGCCACAAAATGATAGGACAAAGAAAATGATTCATCACATTGATACAATTACAAATTTACAATACAATGACGTGGTTTTTAAGATATAAAAAAAAAACAAAGGAAATAAATAACAACGACAAAGATTCCCTGTTTTTGTTCTTTGGTTCCAAGCAAAACGTATAGCACTAACTCTAAGCAGTGAATTATTATATCATTTGATTTGTTAAATGCAAAGCACTGCCACTGTTAGCATGTAGTGAGTGAGAGTGAGTAGAAGATAGCGCAAAGCATGGCAATCTTGTACAGAGCGAGATCACTGCAACTTCATCATCATCTTTCCAAGTGCATTTCCTCAACCATCTCTCTTCCTCTTCAGTCTTCTCCGATACGCAGATTTTATTCAGCACAAGCCTCGTCGTTTCATATTGAGGTAACGTGGATAACCTTGCAGAGCAGGAATCGAGAAACGGAACTGTTTGATGTAAAATTGCAAGTGTTTGATAAAAGTTGTCAAACTGAAACCGCACTTTTTCGGGCTGCTTTGGGTTATATCATGCTAATCTGTTGATTGATTCCGAATTCCAGTTTGTATTTGATTTTTCACAAACTTCTGTTGATTGATTCGGAATTCGAATTTTGCTTTTACATGAGGTTTTTGAAAATTTTGTGGACTCGTTCATTACTTTTGTATTTACAATTGGTTCTATTTTGAAACATTATACTATCAATTTATTTATAATATTTAAATGATGGATTGCAGAGTGTTGGGTTTATAGGACTGGGAAATATGGGATCCAGAATGGCAAATAATCTAATTAAGGCTGGATACCGAGTAGCTGTTCATGACATGTAATGTATTTATATCTTTTCTACAAACTGTTTGAATCTCATTCAATCAAATATATTTTTTGCTGAGTAATGGTAAGTATGAAATATTTGGGTTAACGCTAATCCCAGTTATATTTATGTACAAAGGGGGATCATCATGGCTTTTTTGGTGGTTTCTAATCAGGCAGTTATATTCATAGAAAGTTTACCATGCACATTGTTTAATGTAAAGTAGTGATGGCACTTTGGTTCTTTTGTTTTTTTTTTAAGAAACTGCAATGCTATGAAGAAGTTCTCTGACATGGGAGCTGCAACGAAAGAAACACCTTTTAAAGTTGCAGAAGCTAGTGATGTGGTAATCACAATGCTGCCTTCCTCATCTCATGTGAGTTTCAGCTCTATATTCTGGGAAGTTTAATCCAAGTGTTACTAAATTTTCCTTTAAAGATCTATAAGTTAGCAATTTTGATATGTTCAACTTCCAAACAAACTGCAACATGTGCCACTTTTTTTTTTTTTTTTTCTCAAATGCAGGTTTATGATGTTTACACTGGACCAAATGGTTTGCTTAATGGAGGGAAATTGCGACCATGGTTATTAATAGATTCATCCACTATCGATCCACAAACATCGAGAAAGCTTTCTATCAATGTATCTAACTGTACTTTACAGGAAAAGAAAGGTAAAATAGCAGACTGCCATTAAATTTGTCAATTTGTCATCTTCTACTCCTTCTTCCATTATTAGGTCTTAAATATTAGATGGTTGAGGTTTTGGAAAAATGTAAGATGTCCTTTCATTTGTTAAAGAATATATTTTAAAGAAATATTTATTGAAAAAGCATATATGTGAAAAATAAAGTTTGTAGTTTATCCAAAATATTATAGATAACCCTTCTTTAATTGAGTTCAAATGTATCCTATATTTGAAAATTTAATAAAGGGAATGTTTGTACCATCCCTTAGTTCACATATGTCTAATAATTTATGTCATGTCTGTGAGCTTGATCCATAATTTTTGGGTTTGTTATGTCTAAATTATAATCATCTTTTTACTGAATGGTTTGATGTATTTTATGTAGATTATTTGAAGAAGCCTGCCATGTTGGATGCTCCTGTATCTGGAGGTGTTCTTGCTGCAGAATCTGGGACTCTTACTTTCATGGTATATTTTCAGTCTTGGCATCCAAATTCAATCGATTTAAGCCTGATGTAGTTGTGCTCTTGAAGAGAGAAAACCATGCATTCCTAAATGGGGACTCTTCAGTATTATTCCTTTAGTAATATTTACTACTTTTACTTCATCAGAAGCTGGCACACTACTTTTGAACACCTATCAGATTTACAATACCAAACTTGTACAATTATGAACTTTCTCTCAGGGACACTAATTTTAAGCAGTTGTTTAGTATATTTACTAGCCGTTGTTTTCTTCTGGTCGTTCCTAGTTATTATATGCACATAGAGGGGGTATATGATTTTACAGGGTGAGGAGGGGAACCTAGGTTGGTGATATCTAACTTGTGAGTTATGACCAAGAGATGTCATGTTTCCAGGTTGGTGGCTCTGAGGAAGTTTATCTGGCAGCAAAACCCTTGTTTCTTTCAATGGGCAAGAACACAGTTTATTGTGGTGGAGCAGGAAATGGTTCAGTAAGTTCTCACTTCTTTTTACATAGAGCCTGTGTAGCTCCTAAATCAGTGATCGAGATGATGGAACACAGTGATCCATTGATTTTTCTTGGTTCTTCGTGCTGATATCCCTTATCTTGATTTCATAGCATTCAATTCTTTGATGTTTTTCCCAACCAGTTCCACAGATTGTGTGGTAACATGGTTGCAAGTTAGAACCACTTGTATCTCATTTTGCATGTGACCACCAATTTGTTCTTTTCCCCTCTAACTCACAATCCACACATGGAAATGGGTGGACATAGATCAAGTACATTTGCATCCAAACTAAATTCAGCTGAAATGCTATAATACAATCCACCTTGATTGGTTGTCCTTTAGATTCTTAATATTGCTTTTATGGTAATTACCTAATCGTGCTTGGGATGTCATGTTGCACACTAGAAAATATAGATAACTGCTAAGAGAGGATTTAAAACGATACATGCTTACATACATGAGCATAAAATTTCCTGTTGCCTGTAAATACTTTACTGCACCAAAAATACAATATCTTCAGCTTATTGTGAAATTTCATGCTTAATTCTTAGACAAACTAAATTTGTTGCAGAGAATTTGACATCTTTAGCTGTTTTCTATATAGGCAGCAAAGGTCTGCAATAATTTGGCAATGGCTATTAGTATGCTTGGTGTCTCAGAATCCCTTGCTCTTGGCCAGTCTCTGGGAATTGCAGCCAGTACTCTGACAAGAGTATTCAACTCTTCCAGCGCTCGCTGTTGGAGTAGGTATTTTTGGAATACACTTTACATTATAGCTTATGGAATTCTTGCATGTATGTAGTTATCTAAATGGTACAGCATCCATGACAGTGATAGTTATTAATGGTTTATTAATGCGTAACACTGAGGATATGGCATGCATGACAGTGATAGTTATAATCCAGTTCCTGGAGTGATGGAAGGGTTGCCCTCTTCAAGGAACTATGATGGTGGGTTCGCATCCAAACTTATGGTAAGTTAGTTTAATCCTGTTTGTCAAATAAATTGTTGTTAATATTTGTTCAATGTTAGGTGCTCTCTCATACATCTCATGTCTTCACCTTATTGGTAGGTAGCCATCTGATCCTGTGGTCACCTCCTGGATGGGATGTGAAACTAGGAAACTATATAATGCTTTTCAACTGAGGCAATTTTTAATTTACCATATATGGTTTTCTGCATAGAAGATTCCGTTTGTTCAATTAACATGGAATTGGTAACTGTATCTCATTTAAGAGCTAGCATACAAAGTGA
Organism: Dryas octopetala; assembly: GCF_963921425.1. Taxonomy (NCBI): domain Eukaryota; kingdom Viridiplantae; phylum Streptophyta; class Magnoliopsida; order Rosales; family Rosaceae; genus Dryas; species Dryas octopetala. Next base: position 7,731,969 of record NC_141366.1, read on the forward strand.
AATAGTCACTCAGGAAATCACACACACACGGAATGCACTCTTTTTTTCCATTGGACAGTTTTCTCTTTGGTCTCTGCAGGCCTTAATATATTGTGATACTTGCCTGGTTTGGGGTCCTCTACATAACACTTGGGGTTAGGGTACTGAAATGAGAATTGATGATTGTATTTTATAAATTGCAGGCTAAAGATCTAAACCTTGGTGCAACTTCAGCCAAAGAGGTTGGTCTTAGATGCCCATTGACATCCCAAGCACAAGAGATGTAAGTCCCTTTTCCTTTCAGAACCTGTCTGTGGCTCACATATTTTCATATCCAATTACAATTGATGGATAAATTATATTATTAAACACTTTATCCAACTCTGTTACCACTTTAGTTATTCTAGGGCAAAATCTCCATTGATACATCATTTCATACTGTGTAATTATTAATAATTTGAAGGCAAATACAAACAAATCCATATAAATTCGCTGGTAGAAGTGGGAAACATGCAGAGCATTAAAAAGGTCAAATTGAGACAGGACACGTGTATCTGTGCATGCAAATACTGAGTAATTCTTCACCATAAACTGATGTACTGATATATTGTGCAGATATACAAAGCTCTGCGAGGACGGTCATGAAACCAAGGACTTCTCCTGTGTTTTCCGTCATTATTACTCCGGCAAGAATGAGATTTAGCTTGACTACTGAGGAGTGATAATATGTTAATAAGTGCTTGTAGATGTCCAAATATTGGAAATCTGAAACATCATGTTGTGGCACTGGCACCTCAACATATATGCAACTTCATAGGCTTCAATGAATTTAACTCATCTTGTCTATATATGCTGATGGTGTTTGTTTCTGCTTGTTGAAATCCAATGTATTATTGATGGTTTCATACCAAATCCAGAATAAAACCAATGACTTATCCCTTCTCATTGAAATAATTGAAGTTGTGATGTTGTTAGCAACTGTATAGTCTACAGAATGCGAGCAAAGGATTTTCATGACGGGCACTGGCCTGTGTGGTAACTTGGTCAGCAATTCTTACCATCTCCAGATGGAGCCGAGATAGTTCCAACTAACAATACTCATTTGTAATACATGGACCAAGATTAGTTGAGCAATGTTGAAACAAGTAGATAATTCATTTTCAAAACGTGGAACCTTATTGCATGAATTAGATAAAAAGAAAGTTGATGCATTATCTTTTACCCTTTATTTGGACCACTGAAATTGCAATTTGTTTTTTCATAAATAAAAGACTTCAATCAATAGATGCAAGAGTGCCCGTTTGGCACTGCTTCTTAGAAGCGTTTATAATCAGTAGCGCTTTTGTTGGAAGCACTTCTGTTCATAAGCACATACAAATTTTTATAAAAAATACAAGCGCTTCATGCAAAAGCACTTAAAAAACTATTTAAAAACGCTTTTATAACCTACAAGTACTTTTATTTATGGGAGCTGCTATTTGCACACCCTATTTTTTTTTTTGCACACCCCACAAATTTAATTTGTGAAATGACAAAAAATACCCAAAACAAAATTACCCAAAAGCCCATCTCTTTTATTTCTCCTTCCTTCTCTACCCATCTCTCCCCGTCACAGCACCCTCTTACCTCAAACCCAAGCTCGATAGGAACCACCCGCCGACCATCCAAGCCTCGCCTCAGCCCCGCACCACTGCATGGCAATTGGCTTTCTCTCTTTCTCTCTGGCTTCTCTCCCCTTCTGCTTGCAGCACCTTCCAGCCACCGCATGCAGCACCATCGAAGCTACCCCGCGTGCCCTTCTGCTCGCACCAACCCAGCTCACTTTCTCTCTCCTCTCGCCCAAGTAGACATTTTCTCCGAGCAGCTAGTTCGGCAGGTACTTGCCGAACGAGTTTTGGATGTTCGGTGGGTACCTGCCGAACAACACTCACATCGTTCGGCGGATGATTGTCTAACGAGTGTGACATTTTCGGCGGACCAGTGTCGAACGGGTGCTTCGCGCGGTGGTGCAGGGTGGCCCTCTCTATCTGTTATTTATTGCCAAGCTTTTGAAAGCGCTCATGGAGGTTCAGAAGCCTGGTCTTCTCATTCTTGGCAAACTAGTCTTTATTAAAAATTTTAGTGTTTATGAGTTTAGAGATTTGGGTATTGTGGTTTTGAATTGTTTGTATTGGTTTAAAGAAGTGAAATTGTGTTTGTATTTCTTTTATGCACATTTGAATACATGTGTAGGCTATTGATGATTATTGCAATCAAATGGGCCAAATGGTTGCAGGGCTGGTGCTGCGCATGGTGCTGCGGGGTGGGTGGGTTGGTGTGGCTGGGTTGAAAAGCCAGAGGGAGAAAGGGAGGGAGGAGAGAGAAGGAAAGAGAGAGAGAGGTGGGGTTGAGGGTGCTGTGCGCGGTGGTGTGGGGTGCTGCACACAGTGGTGTTGGTTTTGGGTGGGAGGTGTGTATTGTTTAGGTGTGATGGGTGTGTTTAAGAAGATGAATATTTTGGTAATAAAATGGGTGTTAAAAGAAATTTTAAATTTTAAAAAAGAATAGGAGGTGTGTTGGCAAAAAAATGAAGAAAAAAGTGTGCAAAAAGAAAAAAAAAAAGGTGTGCAAATAGTAGCACTTTTATTTATTTATGTCAAACGCAATAAAAAACGTTTTTACTAATCTGAAAACACTTTTATCAATTCTAAAAACAGTACCAAAACGGGCCTAGAACTATATTTTTCGTTATCGACAAAATTTCTTTCTAATCCAGCCATCCTACATTATTTTTTATTATTATTATTATTATTAATAAGTTATTGTGTTAACCCAATTGCTAGTAGAGGAAAAAAAACCCATTGTTAGTCTAATCTTAATGAGGTTTTAGGAGTACAATTGTACATGCAACAAACAAAAAGAAAAAACAAAAAACAAAAAAACAAAAAAACACTGCACATGAAAGTTGTGTACTTGTGTGTAGAAAAAAATAGCATAAAAAAATCCTTCGCAAGCACGGCAAGACCAAAAAAGAACCTGACCCCACGTTGCGATGTGAGCATGTACAAGTTTCATGCCTAAGCCTTTCCCTCCTTTCTCTTTATATATACGTTTTCTCCCGAAAAAAATTCCGAAACCCCAAAAGCCCCTACACACAAGAACTCAGCTTTCAGTACAAGATAGTAAGATACTGCAGAACCCCAAAAGCCATTCGCTGCTATTCCTCTCTCTCTCTCTCTCTCTCTCTCTCTCTCTCTCTCTCTCTCTCTCTCTCTCTCTCTCTCTCTCTCTCTCTCGCAGCCATTGTCGATGTTAATGTAGGAAGGTACGGCCTTTTCTTCTTCCTTTGATCATATTGCCCTCTCTTGCCTTCCATTGCATTCTTCACCGTTTGACAAAATTCCCATTGATTTTCTGATTTTGGCTTGCTTTCCTATCTTCAATTTTGAACTAATCCCACCTGTTTCTTAGCTTTTCTGTGCAAATTCGGTTGGTTTGTCTCTTGCTTAAAAACCCATTAATTTTCTTGCTCAATTTTCAGCTACGTTTTGTTCTAATTGCTTACCACATAATGCACATTGCTTTGTTTCATATTAGTAAGCTGAAAGGTTAGTTTTTTATTTTTTATTTTTAAACTTGAAGTTACGGTTTTTCTTATATGATCACCAAGCAACTAAATATTATGAAAAAATAAAGAAATTTGGGTTCTGGATTCTTATTTCATTAGATATATTTTGTTTTTTTTCACCAATTGCCTTCGTTTTATCTTTATTTATTTATTTATTTTTTTCTATTTTCAATGTCTAAGTTGTTGGTTTTGATATGATGATCATTCAAAATGACAGCATTAAAATTGTTTAAGCTTACTCAACTGTATCAACTTGTATTTTAATCTGTCAAGTTTTGTTGGCAATTTGTCAGTTGTCACTTGGGTTGAACATATCCAAAAGTCTTGCACTATTTTGGGTTTCTTGTTCAAACTAGAACGTTTCTTCTGGATGATTGTTCAAGACTAGCGATCAAGAGCCAAATATTACATATTAAAATTTTCCATACTGGATTATAACCTTGATTTTTTATTGCTTACAGGAAATCCTACCTAACGTGTTTAATAATTTATATAGTTGAAGACCTGTTGGGTACTGATGGGAACTGAAGGAGCTTCATCTGTCACAGTGCGAAAGACTACCTTCTCACCTAAGGCTATTATACACAAAAAATTTGGTAGCAACGCCTGCTATAAAGTAGAGGAAGTGCATGAGTCTACTCAAAATGGATGCCCAGGGTTGGCCATTATACAAAAGGGCCCTTGCCTTTATCGCTGTACCTTGCAGCTTCCAGAAATTACTGTTGTATCCGGAACCTTTAAAAGGAAGAAGGATGCTGAGCAATCTGCTGCGGAATTGGCCTTAGAAAAGGTTTGGTTTGTTTTGTGTTCGTTTCTATAATATTTTATTTGATTGATTACCCAGCTATAGCTGCAGGTATTGACACACGCATGAACGGTGATGTTCAATAAAGATAATAGAAATTATGTTCAATGTTCAACGGATATAATTAGAACTGAAATTTCTTCATTTATTTGTCTGATCTTCTTATGGTTGTTGCATGGACATCACCCATCTCAATTCGGATATTTGATTTGTCTATATTGAATGTGTTCGTTTGTCAATTATGTAAAGATGTTTTAATGTTTGACGAGGAGCATGGCTGATTGTCCTGTTTTGGACAGCCAAATATGCTCTTACGCTGAGATTCATCTTAGGCCAGATATGAAAAATAAAGTTTTGGTTACAATATTTGAGTTTTTGTTACCATTATTAGGAGGCAACCGTGTTGGTTTTCATGTGCTACATCTTCAAAGGTGTTGAGAGATGTAGGCTTTAACATGGTTTCAAATTCAATGAATTAATAAGTCATCTAATTCCTTTGTTATGTTAATTTTCCGGAACATTTAAGTCTCTTAAATAATTGAAAATAAAAGATGTTTCTTTCATTTCTTAGCATGGCTATGCTCCTTTTATCTGAAATTGGACAAAGCCTTCAGTCATCGATCCAGCACGTGGAGGTTTCCTCTTATGTTTGTCCAGTTAGCTTATGCAATGAAGTGAATCTACTTTAATATAAAAGCTCACTTGTCTCATCTCCAATTCTGTTACTTGTTAAGGGAAACTTCTTTTCCTATTTTATCTTTTATATTTTGTTTATTTTCATTTTCTTTATTATAAAAACTTATCCAAATTTGGCATTGTGTAGTAAGACTAGCTAACCGCATAACTACTTGGATTTCCTTCCCTACCACTTGGATGCTTCTTCATCAAAAGACCTCAACTAAACGTTCATCAGAAAATTTTCAAAACTTATATTTATTCATTTATTTATATCTTTATTAAGATTTGACATTAGCAGTTGTGTTTTGTGAACTAAGTGGTTCCTTAAGTATTTTCTCCATGTTCATTCTAAAGATAGTCCTTGTACACTTACAATAGACAAGTCTTCGTATGTGCTTCCTAAATTAGATGTTTTCCATCTGTTACGTTCATATTAGCTTACTGCCTTGTAAATGACTTTTTTTTATTTTTCTTATTTTATGATTATGCGTAGTAATTAATTAATCTGTTTGCTGCAGCTAGGCATTCATCCTGCAACAAAAAGCCCTTCTGTGCAGGAATCATGGGATGATTTAGTTTCTCGTGTCAACTTCTTATTTTCAGATGAGGTTGGTAGTCACTAAATTAAACAGTTAATGATATAATATTATGTTCTGCTACGTATATATATGTGTGTGTGTGTGTGTGTTTGTGTATCTTCATTCTTTGAAATCAGCATATGATGAGCACCTTCATACATTGATTACTTCGTTACACTTAATTGGGCATCTCTTGACTTGTTATTTAACCTAGCATTCTTGTTATTTCCTTTAATTTTTATACCTTGAATTTGGAAGCTCTTGCTGCTTTTCTATCTTTTGGTCATTCTTCAATATAAATGCTGTAACACATTTGTGTGTTAAACTTTGTTCCTAAATCTATCAGTGGTAACACATGCATAATTATTGTGTTTACTCTGTCGTTTCCTCTCTCTCTCTCTCTCTCTCTCTCTCTCTCTCTCTCTCTCTCTCTCTCTCTCTAAATTTCTTCTCTATTTGTAATTTCTCTTTTGTTAATTTGCTGCAGTTATGTGGAAAAAGAGTGAATACTATGATAAATGTTTTCTTGACCTTGATTGCTTTATAACATAGGTGTCTGTAATTATTTATACATTGAAACCTTTTGAGTTATCACTTTGACCTTTTCTCCTATATTTCACTGTTATAGTTCCTTTCATCTCTTCATCCGCTCAGTGGTCATTTAAGAGCAGCTTTGCAGAGAGAAGGTGATCTTTCCGGTCTGATTCCCGCTTCTGTCATTGCGCTCTTTGATGCAACACTTTGTAATCTGTGTAAATGCCTCGATCCTAAGGTGGAGTCAAATTCTTTATTGGTTATATCATATGTTTTGAGGGCTGCTGCTAGATTATCTGGAGTTATTGCTACTTCTGAGGGAGAGCTCTGTCTTAGGAGGCAAAATCCATACCCTTCTGAAATTATAGAGGCATCATCTATCCATCAATCAAGCTCCTCAGAAGTCATTTTGCTTGAAGCCATAAAAATACCATGTTCACTAGAGAAGTCTATAGAAGGAGTAATCCTCAGTGTCTCAGCTTCTGGGTATTTCCTGGATGTTATTGCAAAACAACTTGGATTGTTCGAAGCTGCTGACATTTTTATCTCAAGGTACGTGGAAGGAATAACATGGAAATATCTGGGAGGATAGTTTGTTACATCTGTAAGTGTCTGTGCCTAATGTGTGGTACAAATTCCTTGACAGGCCTATAGGTAAGGCTTCCTCTGAGACAAGACTGTACTTTCCTGCTCCCAAGCAATATCTCTTGGATATGTTTTCAGATCTTCCAAATGCCAAAGAAGCTTGTAACTTTGAAGGATCGTTGAATGCAAGAGCAAGTTACTTGTCTGGCCAAGATATATGTGGTGACGCTGTTTTGGCATCTATCGGATACACATGGAGGTCCAAAGACCTTTTCTATGAAGATGTATCCGTGCAATCATATCACAGGTCTCTTCTAACTTATGCTATATTGAAATAATCATTTTACCATATTCAATTTAAAAGTATTCTTGTCTTGTCAGTGCTTGATTTGCACAAGTTGTATCCAACTAAAGACCAACTAAAAACTGATTTAACCTAGGCCCCCTAACTCCTAAGACAACCTTTGAAACCGTACAAGACTTGCAGTCATCCAATGTCACACACGGGTCCCACATCTTAGAAACTCCAAAGCCAAATTTGAAAATTACATACAAAACAGGAACTTTACTCCCTTTTCCTTGATCATTTAGTAAAAAAGTGTACAACATTGCATTATTTGGTCATACTTAAATCTAAGTCTACAGGTTGGTTATTGGCAAGACACCAAGTGGAATTTACAGGCTGTCCAGAGGGGCAATACTTACAGCTGAGTTACCTTCGACATATACTACAAAGGCAAAATGGAAGGGTTCCTTTCCAAGGGAGGTGCTTAGTACATTCTGCCGTCAGCACCGGCTTTCTGAGCCTGTTTTCTCTACTCCAAGCACTCTAGAAGAATCATCTGAGTCATCAAAATCACACAAGAAGTTAAGAGTGACAGACTTGGATGTCAAAGAGACACAATATGCAAATGGTTGTGTTGTTGCTGCTGGTGCAAAGGAATCAGTGGAATCCAGAGGTACCTCTAGATGTGAAGTAAAAATATTTTCTCAGTTTCAGGATTTGATTTTAGAGTGCTCACCAAAAGATTCTTTTAAGAAGCAGAGTGATTCCATCCAGAATGCTTCTTTGAAAGTTCTGTTATGGTTAAACGTATACTTTAGCGACCCAAATATGCCTTTAGAGAGACTAAATGCTTCTGCTGATAGCCTTAACATCAGATTTGACCACCAAAAAATTAATGAAGCATTTATGCTGTTTCGACCTATTCATAATGCCTGGCATAATGAGACTAAAGATGGCAAACTGAAGAATGTGCCATATACTCTGCCTGGGCATGGAATTCGTTCTCTAAACATAGGCGGTCCAGATTCTGGTGTTTTTCCATCTAATGGATCCTTATCATGTGTAAGTTATTCTGTATCTTTGGTGGCTGAAAGCGGACATATGAAAGAACTTCTGGAAAGTAGTGATGACTTTGAGTTTGAGATATCCTCTGGAGCAGTGATTCCACATCTGGAGCCAGTTCTCATGCAGATGTCTGTTGGTCAGTCTGCTTGTTTCAGAATGGATTTGCCCCCTCCAGAGTTGATTTTAGCTTCAGCTGATGATTCCGCAAGGATGCTTTCCTTATTGTCTTCAAGTGAGTTGCTTATTTTCCATGTTTAACTTATGAGGAGGATTCAGAGGAGCTAGTCACTACAAGAAATGAACTCTCAATAATGTGGCTTGATTAAAATTACGGCATGCAATTGTTTGAAGATTTAGTCATTTACTTCGCTAAATTTGCGTGTCAATTATAAAAAAAATATTTTCACTGAGTAGAGAATGAGAGTTTTTTCAGTAACCACAATAGTCATAATCAGAAACAATTTTATGCATGATCTTTCTATTCCGGCTGCTCTAAATTGGTCGAAAAGGATTTCGTTTGGACAATTTTGACATGCAATGATAATTATTACTGGAAAAAAAAAAAAACCTGGTTATTGATTTACAATAATTGAACCTATGTTCTTGTTCTTGTTACTGTTTTGGAAAGTGTTTGTTCTGAGATCTAACAGCCCATTCATTTCATTTGTGTTACTGTTCTTCAGAAACCTGCTGCTTGGAGTACACTATTACTTTGTTGCGGGTAACAGAACCTCTGGAGGATAGAATGGAGCAGGCTCTTTTCAGCCCCCCACTTTCAAAACAGCGTGTGGAATATGCAGTGCAAAAAATCAAAGAATCTTGTGCCACTACTCTGGTAAATGAGTTCTTATTGTCTTCTGACTTTAAATTATATATGTGAGAGATTCAGTTTCATGTCCTTTGTAATTTTTTCAGGTTGACTTTGGATGTGGCTCTGGTAGTTTGTTGGATTCTTTATTGAATTATCCAACTTCTCTGGAAAAAATTGCTGGAGTTGATATTTCACCAAAGAGTCTTACCCGTGCGGCGAAGGTCTGAACCGTAATACAACTTCTGAATTTTGCATTAGAGTACTTCTTTGCTTAATTTAAATTTTTATTATGGGAAGTAATATTATATATATGATAGATGCCTGGACCAATACAGATAGATTGTTGCTAGGTGGTGATTGGTTCACCTGAGAACTTGGCATAGCCAAACTACTCAGGGAATGGGTGTGACATCTTGCCTTCTCAGTAGATATATGTGATACACTTTGTTAATGCAAGATTCTGATTGGTGGTTGCAAGCATTAATAGTGGTTTTACTTGATTTAAAAGGATCCTTTGTTTGGATGAACCTCCTCCATGTGTTTGCAAATTTGAAATTTTGTTCTTTGTCAGTTTCTGCCATAAAGTTTGTTTAGTTAACCATTTGCCTTAGCCATTAATCTTAATTTTCTGTTAACATTGCAGATACTTCATTCCAAATTAAACTCAAATTCAGATGCCAGTATGCGCTGTACAGCCTTAAAATCTGCAATCCTTTATGATGGTTCAATTACAGTTCTTGATTCTCGATTGTGTGGATTTGATATCGGCACTTGTTTAGAGGTAATCTCTTACCTTTTTTTGGACATGTCTTTACTATGTGGATTGTTATTTATTTTGCACTGAAAAAAAAAAAAAAATCTATTTACTTTACATTTTATCTTTTGATTTACGCCAGTTTGTCTAAGGTTTTCTTTTTTTTTTTTCTTTTTTTTTTTGTCTTAGCAGTTGACTTTGACCATGCCACTTTGTAGATCTGTTCTCATCTTTTCCCTTCTTCTTTTTTTTCTTCTGTTCGTCTTTTTCCTTTTGATACAACTTGAAGACTTGTATTCTACATGCTACATAATGCTTATCAATGTGTATTTGCATGGTCCAAAATGTGCAAATGTGACTGAAATCTTGTGTTGGTCAGACTTAAAAATGTAGGAATAAATTCAGGTTAAAGAAAACAAGATTCTTGAAAATTGAAATAAAAATTTTCTTCACTTATACTTATAGAGAGAGAGAAGTTTGAACTTTATCCTTTTCATGTAGATGTTCAAAAGGTAGAGAATTTTGGAGTTATCAAATTTGTTGCCACCAGTGCCAATGAACCAATGTAACTTGAATTTGTTGGAAAACTACAGACTGTCCAGTAGCTTTTGAATTGGGTGAATAAACAGTCTTGCCATTACTGTCCATGACCTTTACCAGATTATACCTCCTGTAAATCAACTGTTTGCACTGGAATCAAGTTTGAGGGTTCTCTTTCTTTAGTAATTGGTTTTCATTGTTGCTGACTTTCGTTGGGAAATCATAGGTAATAGAGCATATGGAGGAAGATCAAGCATATCTGTTTGGCAATGTTGTACTGAGTTATTTTCGTCCAAGGATTCTTATCGTCTCTACTCCAAACTATGAATACAATGTGATACTCCAGGGGTCCAATTTATCAAGCCAAGAAGATGATCCTGATGACAATAGTCAATCACAATCTTGTAAATTTCGTAACCATGACCACAAGTTCGAGTGGACGAGAGAGCAGTTCAATTGCTGGGCAACTGATTTGGCCGTGAGGCACAATTACAGTGTTGAGTTCAGTGGGGTTGGTGGATCTGGTGATACAGAACCAGGTTTTGCTTCCCAAATTGCTGTCTTTAAAAGGGGGTCCATATCTCAGGAAGATCATCCTCCTGAGGTTTCAGATTCAGGACATCATTACGAAGTTATATGGGAATGGAGTAGTAGCGATACGCCAACATCTGCTCTCTGATAAATTAGGGCACTCATGCAGCATTTTCAGAGCCCATGAAGCTGAGGTTGGATTTTGGCTGCTGCCCTCTTGTGACCATAGTTTAATCATGAGAAGTTATTTGCTGACTTAGAACTCGGTTTGGTGGATGTGCGGATTTAGAACCAGGTTTTGCTTCCCTGATTTTGGTCTTTGAATGGGGACCCGTACCCTCAGGGAGATGAACTTCCAAAGGTTGCAGATTTAGAACATCATGATAAAGTTAAATGGAAATATATATTATAGTATCAACTATCAACTAGCAATAGGTCAAGATCTGTTCTCTTGCAAATTAATGATATGCAGCATCTTAATACACATTATACTAGATTTCCAGAGTTGCATGAGAGATTTTCTTCTATGGGTATGCATGGCTGATCTTGGTTTTCTAAATTGTTTTATATTTTAGGTTTTAAAGAAATTTGAAAATAAATGTGTTAAATTGGCATATGAAGCTTGTGGGTGTGATAAAAGAAATTTTTGAATTTCCTCTCCCCTTTGGCTTCCCTTGTCTTTTTTAATGCAAAATAATAATAATAATAATAAATAAATAAATAAAACCGTCTTTGCGTACAGAATTGTAGAGGATGGAGAACAGTGGGGTGTAGGCATGAAGCAAGAAATTGGGTTACCTGCATTTTGGTCAGAATTAAATCCGAAAACCTATGTATCTGACCAAAATAAAAAATGTAGAAAATAGTTCCTTGTGAGTTGTGACAAATGTAGCTCCAATAAGATGTCGATGGAAATCATGGAACTTATAGCGTATATATATTTTTAACAGCTACATTCTATGAAAAATTTCAAAATCAAGCCCAACCAAAAAAAGGTTCTCTCGTATGAAGATTGCAAGTTTATATGACAAATGGAGTGAAATAAGAAAGTTTATGCTACTTATATGAAATGAAGTATTAATTTGATCAATCATTTTTCTCTATAACCTCTAGTAATTGCATCATACCAAGTAAAAGATTGATGGTTTGAATTCGCCTATGAAAGAATATAGAGTCGGCACTATTAATTCCAAAAAACAAAACAAAAAGATGAAGATCATTTTCATTGGCAGACCAAAAAAAGAGAGATCATTTTCATTCGTTTGAAATCATCGTTCTCACTGTGACTTAGTCTTGGTGAATCGCAAATGGACAAAGAGAAGGCAATATATCTAATGATAATCCGACCATATCAGCCCCAGCCGGAGCAGGGTCTCTAACCAAAAAGAAAGAGGTGCCTTTACAAATTTTTTTACATGTGTTCTTTGAACCCAAGTCAAGTAAATTGGACCCGGATGTTTTAACATGATGCTTTGGCTTGATATGTTTAAAATATGCATGATGAATTGATGAGTATATTATCACATCACAATGAATAAAAAATTAAGAGAGGAATAATTCTTTGAACAAATTTTGTTAACATTTAGCTTTAACTGAAACGTTCACGGCTTTTCCAGTGTCTATTATGCAAGGCCGGCAAGCTACTTCTTTCTACCTTCTCTATAAATAACCAAGTTGGTACATCATTTGCTTCACAACTCTCTACTCTCTCACTCTCTCTCAATCCTTTCAACTTTTCACCTGCCATAATTAACTTCATTAAGATGGCAAATCAAATGTTGCTACTGACTTTGCTAGCCATGACATGTGCTGTGGTCACTGCTTTTGAGCCTAGTCCATTGCAAGATTTCTGCATTGCTGACACTACTAGCTCAGGTTGGTCTCAAAATGCTCAGTTCATTTATGCCAAAATAGGCTTTAATTCATACTCAATCCTTCAATGTTTTAACTAATTTTGTGTTGGTTTGTCAATTATGTTTGTGCATCACAGTGACAAGAGTGAATGGCCTACCTTGCTTGGACTCCAAGCTAGCTCAGGCTGAGCATTTCTACTTCTCAGGGCTTCACATACCTGGCAACACCTCAAACCCTGTTGGTGGCAGAGTCACCCCAGTGAATGTGGCTCAAATTCCAGGACTCAACACCCTTGGCATTTCACTGGCTCGCATTGACTATGCACCATGGGGTGTTATCCCTCCCCACACTCATCCTCGCGCCACCGAGATTCTAACAGTCCTAGAAGGCAACCTCTCTGTTGGGTTTGTGACCTCCAACCCTGACAACAAGCTCATCTCCAAGGTCCTTAACAAGGGTGATGTGTTTGTGTTCCCAGTTGGACTGGTTCACTTCCAGCAAAATGTGGGAAATGGAAATGCTGTTTCACTCTCTTCTTTGAGCAGCCAAAACCCTGGAGTCATCACTACTTCTAATTCTGTTTTTGGAACCAATCCAGCAATTTCAGAGGATGTTCTGGCCAAGGCTTTCCAGGTGGACAAATCCATAATTAGTGAACTTCAGGCTAAATTTTAGATTGATAAATTTCCATGGAAAAGAGCTTCTGATAATTCGTACCACCCCTTTGTTTATGCTTGCGAGTTAGATTTTTAGAAGTGTGTGTACTAAAATCTCCATGAAAATGATAAAGTAGTACTCTGACATTTTTGTCTCAATCTTGATTCATATATATATATATATATATATATATATCTGAGTGGCTCTTGTGGATGATATCATTTGCTTACATGAACAAAGTTCTACATAATTTGACTTCATTAAACCAAACTCAGATTCCAAACAAGATCAGCTTAGTTTGCAGAACCAATGCAATGGTCCTCAAGCAACCATGATGACAAAATGAACAATTTTGTGTATATATATAGATAAATGAAATTTTTTTTCTAGAATTTGTTATCAATATTTTTTTTGAAGATGCATTTATGCTAGTGGTGGAGGAAAAAATCGATCCGTTTAGAATATTTTAATAGATAAAATTTACATGATAAGTTCCTTAACAAAATATACACATTGTAGTTATAGTTGATCCATTGTTGTCCTATTTGATTGCATAATCATTTTCACAATACTCGTAGAAAAAACACATCCTAATATATTATTGACAATTTTACAAGTTTTAAAATCTTAATTATTTTTTGAACTTTCGTTAAGAGATTGAAAAGAGTCGCATGGAAGTTGGGAACTTACGCAGCCATGACCACCCTAGGCCTACGAGTATTGCTGTACCCCTGCTTGGTGCGACAATTTGGCGTGAATTTTTGCTGAAATTCTAATCTGAATGTTATATGTGTACTAATTAGTAGTAAACACGACGCGTGTCATGTACCTAACAATTTTAAATAATGCTTGAAAGACTATGGTTTTTTTTTATCACATTAATTAATTTATCATTTAATTAAGATGCGTAATTAATCAATATATCAATTAATAGTCGATCATAATAATTAATATAATTGATCATAATAATTGAAATAATAAGTATACATCAATTACGAACGAATCAAATCGTCAACTAATCTTTATCTAAAAATGTGATCCAATTAGCATTTTTCAATAATTTTAATAAATTAATAACATCTTAAAAATGCTTTTAGAAGTGGAGCGGGGGTAGTTCACTACTTGGTTGTCTATGGGTAGGTTTCCAAATTGGATGGAATTATTTCAAGCTAATTACATAATTTCCAAGCCAAAAGAGTTAACAAATCTGGGTTTCCAAATTCGGGAATTAATATTAATTTACAGGATAGCGGGTAAAGACTAAAGGGAATGTACATTCGCTAGCATCCCTGTAAGAACTATCTATATATACATGTCACTATTGCTGTCCTATTTTCAATTTTTCACACCAATACTTCTACTAATTTCCTTGTAACGCTTGAAAATTAAAACTCTAGCTCTCCCTCTCTCTCAATCCAACAATGGCGTCCACCATAAGCTACAGTCTTAACATGTACGCGTTCAAGAACGACAACCCAACACCCGAAACGACAGCCACTCTCGAAATCCGCATGAGGCAGAGGTACCAACTTCAACTCCTCCAAACTAATTGCAACAACGACAACAGCAACGACAAGTCGTCCAAGACGGAGTCGTCGTCCACGTCACTCACTTTGGTCGATGACGTGGTGTCCCCAGTGGTGGCCAGCGACTGCTTCGGTGTGCCTCCCCACGTAATAACCCTGCCCACGCTACGCCAAGCGTGCGTGCTTGACGCCCTGGCGCGCGTGGGCATTGAGGCGTCGGTGCGCGAGTGTGTGGGGCCAGAGATAGAGACGTTCGCAGTGCAAGTGGCGGAGACTTGTGGGGTGAAGGAGTTTGATATGGTGGCGGAAGTTGAAGTCGTGAAAACCGATGTTTTTGATCAAGAAAAAGCATGCAGCTTGTTGGCTTATTTCAAAAGCGCTTAATGTCAAGAAGCCATATATGTTGTGACTTGTGGCATATACGTTCCTTAATTTTTCTGTAATTTGCTTTAATTGTCTTTATGGCTACAAGCATTGGTGAATCAAAATTATAAATCAATTGCTGTATTTCATTTTCATATTTTCAGGGAAATATTTTTAAGTCTTTAATCATATGCTTTCATGCATCCTTGGTTGCTAGCTTTTCTTCTTTGCTTCTTTGTGAAAAAGGTTAGATACAATTGCTTAGACGTACAAACATGGAAAGTAACCAACAATTTAATCAGATATTCCAGTGGCCAAAAAAAATGAATCAGATATTCCAAGATACAACTAATCAAGTATATACGTAACTTCGTATTGGATTCAGGTCATGCTGTTTTGGAGAATTGAATTCTATATATATATATTTGCTTTGTTGGCTTTTCTGAACTGGCATTATTTAAAATTTAAAAGACAAACAAAAAAAAAAAAAAAGGAAAAAGAAAGGCAATGAATGGCAACTTCAGTCTATTCAAGCCTAGGCGTACGTTACCAGAAAATATCATGCAATAGGCATTTTCCTTGTGATTTCCTCTTTCAAGGAGTCTCTAATATTTGAAATACTAACACTTTATCTTATCCATTAAAATACCAAAATTTCGACCAAAAAAAGAATTAACATACCAAAATAAAATTAAATGCATAAGTACCATGATATAAACATAAAAGAAGTCATCCAAAGAGAAGTCATTTCTTGCAATGCATAACGAGCGAGTCTTGCCGCCGAAATGATCAATTTTTTTGTTCATATTGAGAACTAATTTGTCTTTTAAAGCAGCACTCCATAATTAGTGCGCTCATAATGCATGTCCAGAGAGCATCACTCTTTACTTACAAAAAAGACTATTTTTATTTTTGAAATAATAATGGTTGATTTTATTTTTAACATATCTAGTAAACAAATATTGAGAATTAGGCAATGGGCACATAAATTTATATTTTTCGGTGAAAATATATATATTTTTTCCCACTTTTCAGCTTCTTATCAACAAAAGCTTCACAAAAAGAAAAGAAAAAAAAAAAAAAAACTAAGGTTTGCACGTGCCGAACACACGCGTGAATGCATCCCCAACCCCAACGGCTAGTAATTATATAATAAAACGGCTATTTGTTTTTCTTCTTTCCTGCGTCTACCTTTTCTCATTCACTTTCCCTCACCTTTCTACTTTTTCCTTCACTTCCTCTGTGATTTCTCTCACTTTCTCACCCAATTCACCGAAAACCATAATCAAATACACAATTTCCCGGCAGGACAAACTAACTGGTTTTCCTCTCTCCTCTTCAAACACTTTCACGCTCTTTCAAGAAACGGGTCCGAAAATTTTCCCAAGAAAGTGACACGCCTCCTCTCTCTCTCTCTCTCTCTCTCTCTCTCTCTCTCTCTCTCTCTCTCTCTCTCACGCACACCCTTATTTGCACCCTCCAATTTGTCATTCAGGTGAAATTGGTTTTCCCACAACTCAAAAACACGTTCTTGGTGATTCAAGAAAAGGGTCTCAAGATTTTCCCGAGAAAGTGTCTTTCCTGGGTTTTTCCCGATCATAACAGGAGGCAATGTGGACCAGAGACAAGAACTTTGACACAAGAGGCTTCTCGACGCCGCCTCCAACATGGAAGTCAGGGCCTTCTCACCCTCTGGTGGCGCCAATGTCGGAGAGGAAGAGAATCTCACCTGCCAACAATGGTGATTTTCATGTTCTGCATAAAGTGCCTGCTGGGGATTCTCCGTACGTCAGAGCCAAACAAGTTCAGGTAAGGCATTTTTCATTTGTTCGCTTTTTTGGGCACCCTTTACGTTGTTGGACTGAGATTTGATTTTAGTAAATTTGGTGTTCAGTGTTGGTTTGGTTCTTTTTCAGGATAAGCCACTGTTCCCCTTATTTGTTTATTGGTCTGAGTGTTTTGGGATGTATCTTAAACTGATTCAATTGGTTTTCTCTTATTGATTATCCTGGAAATTCTTTTTTCGAGAAAAGCAAGAATTTTTAGACAAGTAACGCAAATTATCTTGAATTATTTTTCTTGCAATAGTGGAGGAGTATGCATCAAGTCATTAACCCTTTGTTAAGATAAGGAAAAAGAAACTAAATTATGGAAGTTAAGTTCTTGTGCATCTAATCTCTGAGTTGATTGGTATTTCTGTTTACATTTAGTCTTTATCACTGTTTAAATGGGCTGGGAAGACTTGGGTAGATATATAAGAATAAGATTATTGATTATACCTTAGATTTCTAATAAAAGTTACTAGATTTTTCATGTTTAAAAATAACCCAACTGGAGTCTTTTTGGTTAATGTGAAATGAATTATCAGGTTTCCTTTCTTTTCATTGTTATATGTGTTTTTAGTGATTTTAAATTCTTCAAATACAGTTGATAGACAAGGATCCAAGCAAAGCCATATCCCTCTTCTGGGCTGCTATAAATGCTGGGGATCGAGTTGATAGTGCCTTGAAAGACATGGCGATTGTGATGAAACAATTGAATCGATCTGATGAGGCAATTGAAGCGATCAAATCTTTTCGTCATCTCTGTCCCTATGACACACAGGAATCTATTAACAATGTGCTGGTTGAACTGTACAAGGTAAAAGCACCTTATTTTCTACAAAAAATTACTTACATTCCATTATCACTTTATTATTTTTTTTTGTCATATGCTGTTTCTGCCATGTAGGAGATGTAACAGTAGTGTATATATATGTATATATATATATATGGGACTCTGAACAATTAATTACAATATATTTATTGCCGAATATTTATCTCTTTGATGTATTTATTGCTCATTATATATTTCTACAATGTATGTAGTGATGAATATAGTATCATAATAAAGGATTTTGGTTACTATGAGGTATATCAACAACCTGCTGCAGTAAGGTTATTGCAATGATTCTTTGAGTGCATGTATAATATGCATTTCTAAGTTTGTGTTTACATTTACCGGCTTTGCAGAGGGCAGGAAGGATTGAAGAAGAGATTGAAATGCTTCAAACCAAATTGAAGCGCATTGAAGAAGGTATCGCTTTTGGTGGAAGGAGGACAAAGACTGCAAGATCTCAGGGGAGGAAGGTTCAAATTACTATTGAACAAGAGAGATCAAGGTGGATACCACAGATTTTCTCATTCTTATTACTTAATACTTATTTGACCATAACTTTCTGTATAATTAAAATGACTTGGGTCCTCTGTCAATGCAGAATACTAGGAAACTTGGCCTGGGCTTACATGCAGCAAGGCAAATACATGACTGCCGAAGAACATTACAAGTAAGTTTTTCTACATCCTGCTTAATATACACCTACATATGAAACCATATTTTGTTTTCTACATATGATTTGTTCCAACAAAAACATTTTATCTCAGGAAAGCTTTGTCACTGGAGCCAGATAAGAACAAACAGTGCAATTTAGCAATCTGCTTGATGCACATGAACAGAATTACAGAAGCAAAATCTCTTCTACAAGCTGTAAGAGCTTCATGTGGGAATAAACAAATGGATGAATCTTATGCCAAGTCATTTGAACGTTCTTTTCAAATGCTGACTGAACTAGAGACACAATCAGTTTTAAGACCAATTGAACAGGATGAAAACTGCTGTAAAGGAATGTCAAGATCTTCCATGTCACCCATCAACAGAAACCTGAAACAAGTTAATAGCTTGACAAATGGAGGTCAGCATTATGTTTCTGGGTACATGTCCTCCAGAAGGTGGGCAGATGGACACGAAGAAGGGACTGTGGTAGAAAATGGACAGCACAGAGGATCTTATTGTGGAGACCACTTTGAGAACAACGAGAGTTTCTTTGGAAATAACAGTAAAAATTCACATTGTGTATCACTCAGACCAGGAATTTGTTCATACCCTTCTTTACAAACTGTACCTGTGGATAAATGGAAGAAGGATTATGATTTCAAAAACTCAGGTGAAAGCAGGTCAAGTTTTTCCAGCAGAATGAAGGAAAAGCAGGGTGGTATGAATGGAACAGAAATGACTTCAACTCCACATGAAAAAACATATTTTTCTCCATCTCCTGCTAGGTGGAATCCAGAAGTTCCCTTTACACAACCAAGAAGATCTTTATGGGGATTTAATGATGGACATCAGAAGAGGGATCTCAGGGGACGTGATGTTGGCAGTTCAAATTTAAAACTTCCATTTGAGCGATGTTCAACAAGAGAAACTGTGCGACCACATGTTGTTCGGAATTTGAATGAAGACTTGAGAGCTTCAACTAAGTCAGGAGTTGCATTTCAAACCTCAGAGTCTTTGTCTTCACCAATTAGCAGAGATTGGAGGAGGCCCCTAGGAGATGCAGGGGTACGATCTGTTTTGCAACCTATATCAAGTGGAAACTGGAAGGGGACTTCTCGGGGGAATGATAGCTATTTCCAAGTGAAAGATGAAGCCATGATGAACCATTCTTCCCAGCATAATGTGAATGGAGACTGGAGAAAGATTACATGGGAAAATGGTGGTGTGAAGAAACCACAAATGGTTGATGAAAATGCAAAAGCAATGGAAATTTCAACTGATGGAGGAGGTCAGAATCAGAGTTCTGATACAACTGTTTTAGGCAGCAGGGAATCAATGAATACTTCTATGGAAGACTGCTTTGGAGAGAACAGCTCTGGTAAATTAGACAATGTCTATCAATCCCTTGCAGAAAGTCAAAAGCCAACCCCAGCTTTTTCAAAGTATAGTAATGGTAAGAAAAGTTGGGCAGATATGGTTGAAGAAGAAGAACAAGGATTGTTCGAAGGAAGAACTGATTATTTTGATGATTGGAATAGTGAAGATGAGTTTAACGATGAAAACCTGAATTCCAACATAACCCCTGAAAGTCCTTGTCTACAAACTCAAATGAAAAATCCTACTGCTCGCCGTTCTTTGTGTTTTGATCAGCAGCAGAAGCCAGAATCAATTGATTACATCAACTCATCACCAGTTCCAAAGGAGGCTTTGAATTTTGAAGGCTCTAACTCTGTGAAGGCAAATGGAGAGGGTTCTATTTATGGAAAGCATTTTACACTAAAGAGGAGAAACAGGCTGCAGAGTTTCCAGGATATAACTCAATATCCAGATAGTCCATGAGCTTGAATCAGAACCATTGACAGACAGAGAACAAACTTCCACATACGTCTCTGCAGTGTTTTTTATGCAAATTTATATGCAGTCTTACACTCTTACATAGTACTTGGAGGATCTCTGTATGATTCAGTCTCTTCTTTCCCTGTCAGTGTGTGCTTCAAGCTTTGTATATCTGTCATATATGCATTTGAATGTTGTAAAAAAGTTTTTGATGGAAAGTATACAAGTATACAGCTATTTTTGCTTCTTGGATGCTCCAATGGGTAAGAAGCCAGAAGGAAGGAAGCAATCATGTTTTGCACCTTCAGTTACTTTGTCGTTACTATCAAGTATCAGTGCATTCATTATTTCTTCATATAGAAATGATGAAGTAATATAAAAGACGTTATACTTCTCAAAAATTAATATATAGAAGATATTATGGTAACACAATATTCTATTTCATATCTAGAAATTCTTTAGAATAATCACAATATCCAAAGAAGTCCTTATTAATTTTTCTCCACAATGTTGGAGAGGTCTCAACACTTTCATTTAAGCTCTCCCTTTGAATTTTTAAACAAAATTCTTCATTTATTCATAATCTTCTCAAGGTGTACTTGCACTTTGAGGAAAAAAACCACCTGATTTTGATACTAATAGAACCATAAAGTATCTTATATTTATTCAAGCATTCATACAATATATATTGAGGAATGAGGAATGTAAAGAAATAATCATTTTCCTTGTACAATAATAGTTTTACGAATTTATAGTGTCAAGATCGGGTACTTATATTTGACACTAATCCGTATTAGCGAGACATGCTATATATAAATTCGGGTCAACAGTCAACTAATGGTCAATTCAAAATTTTCAATTACTACCTAAAAAGGCTAAAATGTTTTGTATGACTATATAAGTTTGGGTCGGTTACTTGTTGAACATTTAACCCAGTTTATGAGTTTGGGCCGTAACTTGTTAAAGATTAAACCTGGTTTGGTTTTACCACTTTCAAACTTTGCAGCCCATAGTGGACAGCAGACACCAAACAAGCAACACAGTCCGAGTCTCCGACTCCACTAGTAGTAGCTACCCTTGAGCTTACGGTCACCGCCGTCGCGCTCACTCTCCATTTTCCAGCCATTCAGGTAATCGCAATTTCTCGTGCATTCCTTCGCAACCACGTGCGTAGCGTTCATTCAAATTGTCAATTTTCTTTTCTCTTTTCCTACCGTTTCTCGCCAGCCAAACAGTATATTCAGATTTTTTTTTGTTTCCTCTACATTTATATATTAATTTAGTTGGTACGATTGAAGGCGGTGATGGACAGTCAGATTCTGTGTTTTAATCGCAGCAACAGCTACTGTTTTATCAAACCGCTGCCGCTCCGTCGACAATATCATTCATTGATTTCTGCCCCGAAAATTACATATTCTTCTTTTCGAAGAGGTATGAGTTCATCATTTTCTCACTTTCATTGATTGATTGAGTTCATGTCTTTGATTTTGGTATCAAAATGTAATGCTTAATTGAAAGAGTGACTTTTACTCACACAGAAATGATAAACTGCTGCCGCTATGTATGTATATATGTATGTATGCAAATGTCAGTTTGTATTAAAGTTCATATCGGATTGCATTAAAGCTAATATTGTATTAAAGTTAATATTGTAATTTACTTATTTATTCTAGAAATTGTGAACCTTCTTGGTCTAATGCTTGCCACTGTTGGATTGACTTGAAATTTGGTAAACATTATGCCCATGATTAGGGAGAATTCAGCAGTTGGATTGAAAAATACGAAACTATATAAAGTTATTTGGCGGTGTAAAATGACGAGTTTTACATTTGTGTTAATTGATGTGTGCGTATGTGCAAATAAAGTATGCACACTTACACCATAAAAGACATTTATATGTTTGAAGGGTGAATATATGTATATATGCAAATTATGTGTTACATGATAGATGTTCATGTATACAAATTAACTCATTCGAGGCAATTAAGCTTTGGAATCTGTTACCTGACCCAGCAATTGCAATGCTATTTCTTATCATTACTTTCTTTTTCTCAATATTCTAAAGTTGATTGTTGCCTCAGGGTTTGCTTGTAAGGGGATAAGTTGCTCAATGAAGTCTTACAGGTTATCTGAACTATCTCCAGCTGAGGTTGAAAGCCTGAAAGCTCGTCCTCGCATAGATTTTTCCTCAATTTTCAGCACGGTGAGCCTTTCATTTGATCCCAAATCCTGACTGTTCCTTAAGAACCTGACAATTATGTTTTGGTGTTTTTATTCATAAGTGAACTCATAAATTATAGTAGCTATACTTGGTCAGGTCAACCCAATAGTTGATGATGTTCGCAAAAGAGGTGATGCTGCAGTCAAGGAGTATGTATTTTATTTTTTCTATCAAATTTATTAACATTTTTTTACTCAGTATTATTACTATCTTCTTAACATTTTAATTTGTTATTCTTGTAAAGTTATACTGCAAGGTTTGACAAAGTTGAACTGGATAAGATAGTTGTAGAAGTCTCTGAGCTTCCTGATCCAGAGGTATTTCTATTTAGACATGTTTTCTAGATACAAGATATTTAATTAAGTTTTCAATTATTATCAAGTAACTTCTTATACATTGCATATTTATTTCCCATATGAAGTTCTTTCATAATGTGAAATTTTGATCTTCTCCTCATTGCAGCTTGATGCAACTATTAGAGAAGCATTTGACGTGGCATATGACAATATATATGCATTTCATGTTGCTCAGAAGTCAGCTGAGAAAAGTATTGAGAATATGAAGGCAAGTCAATATTGAAGCTTGCTTCTTCTTA
Organism: Dryas octopetala; assembly: GCF_963921425.1. Taxonomy (NCBI): domain Eukaryota; kingdom Viridiplantae; phylum Streptophyta; class Magnoliopsida; order Rosales; family Rosaceae; genus Dryas; species Dryas octopetala. Next base: position 7,755,086 of record NC_141366.1, read on the forward strand.
TATACACAGAGCCATTAAGTATCTTTAACTTTTCAGGGTGTCAAATGTAAACGGGTGGCAAGAAGCATCGGTTCTGTGGGTATTTATGTTCCAGGTGGAACTGCAGTTTTACCTTCAACAGCTTTGATGCTTTCAGTTGTAAGTTGATCATATTTATTGTAAAAGTTGCTTTTGGTAGTGTATCATCCTGTGATATTTATCATGTTTCTCGATTATTTAGTTACAATGATTTAATGGACATCTGCTTTATTCTTTATACTAGCCTGCACAGATTGCTGGGTGTAAAACCGTTGTCCTTGCGACTCCCCCTAGTCAGGATGGCACCATATGCAAGGTGATTCTTTACTTTGGTGGGAATGCATTATGAGGAGATTCCAAAATGAGAGCTGATCAATTTTTTTTTGCTCCTTAGGAAGTACTATATTGTGCTAAGAAGGCCGGTGTAACTCACATCCTTAAAGCTGGTGGTGCTCAGGTCTAAAAACACTGGAAATTTACCTATAAGTTTTTTCACATACAGTAATCTGACAACTTTTCTCTCTTTTTTTTTTGTTTTTTTGTTTTATAGGCGATATCTGCTATGGCTTGGGGTACGGAATCTTGCCCAAAGGTTTTACCTTCCCATTATCTTGTTTTCATGTTGTTGTTAACTTATATATTCTTAGCTATTTTGCTGTAATTTTCATTTCAAATTCATCTATCTTCTCAATTTCTTTAAATTTGTAATCTTTTCCTTTTCTTTTTCTAATTATTGTTTCAAATGGTTTGCAGGTTGAAAAAGTTTTTGGCCCTGGAAATCAGTATGTCACAGCTGCAAAAATGATTCTCCAAGTAAGCATACTTATGAATAAAAGTGTTTTGCATAATTTTTAGTAAACCGGAAAATGGGGAGCTAGGGAAGTGTCATTGTTCATTTAACATCTTGATTTGACACACCCCCCCCTAATTTTCTTATCAGAACAGTGAAGCCATGGTTTCAATTGACATGCCTGCGGGTCCTTCTGAAGTTTTGGTCATTGCTGACAAAGATGCCAGTCCTGTTCATATAGCTGCAGATTTACTTTCTCAGGTGCTTCCTGGTTCTGCAATGCTTCTTTAAGTTTTTGATGGATCACTTTCATAATGAGAGGTCGACCTGATGTTTCATAAGAATTTTGGAATGCCTGTGGTCAACCCGATGTATTGAGTAACTAATGCAATTTCAGGCTGAGCATGGCCCTGATAGTCAAGTTGTTCTTGTAATTGCTGGGGATGGTGTGGATTTTAAAGCTATAGAGGAGGAACTCAGCAAGCAGTGCCAAAGCCTACCAAGGGGAGAGTTTGCCCTGAAAGCATTGAGCCACAGTTTCACAGTGTTTGCTCGTGATATGGTTGAGGTTTGTTTATTTCTCTACATTAAATGTATTCTTTACTAATGTTTTTTTTTTTTTTCAAACTTGTATCTCAATTTAATAAATGCATTAGAGAAAAAGGGTCTTCCTTTCATAATTTTTGTGAGGACCTGGTAACGCATGCATGCATGCATTTCTGTTTACTTGTATGTTATTGTTTGAGAAGTTCTGTGTGATTCTGAAACTAGACTTGGTGATGGCTGTCTCAGGCAGTCTATTTTTCAAACTTATATGCACCCGAGCATCTGATCATTAATGTCAAGGATGCAGAAAAGTGGGAGAGTTTCATTGAGAATGCAGGTATAGTTCTCTGAGACTGTTACTTCGACAGTGTCCTTTTCTTTCATTTTTTCTTTTAGCAGTATTTTTCCCATTTCTTTGTCTTTCAATTGTTTATCAATCTGTACCTTTTCTGCCATGTTTTGTTAATGATTACGAACATTGGCCTTTTGAGTGTCATGCCATGCTTATCACTCATTTGAGATCCACCTTTGAATTTGGCATGCAGCACACTTCTTTGAATTAGATATCTGAACTTTGATATTTCCCCTGCAGGTTCTGTGTTCTTAGGGCAGTGGACGCCAGAGAGTGTGGGAGATTATGCAAGTGGGACAAACCATGTCCTTCCAACATATGGTTATGCGAGGATGTACGGTGGTGTGTCTTTAGACTCCTTCCTCAAGTACATGACAGTACAGTCTTTGACAGAGGAAGGTCTGCAAAAGCTTGGCCCATACGTGGCAACCATGGCTGAAGTTGAGGGACTAGAGGCCCACAAGAGAGCTGTAACCCTTAGACTTAAAGATATTGAAGCCAGGCAGGTTCAGAATTTGAGGTGATTGTCACACAACCTTTGCCAAAATAAGTTCTCTTTGGGGGAATTGCCATTTTTGTGAACATGCACCAGCTACTACTGAAGCCTGGAATGGTGGGATTTTGGTTGTTGTAATATAGAGCAGAACTGGGATTTGAATAAATATCTTGTTAAGGCCCTCATGTACTATAAATTTGGTTGGATATATGACACCAAGAAACTATGTTTAATGATTGATGTCTTGGGGCCGTCGTCTGTCCTAGTTTATCTTGCATCAGAAGCAAACAGGGTTGGTAGAATGGTGGGGACAGAATAGGATACCATTAAACTGTGTTTATCGGTTGGTAATGCTCTATGAAACTCTACAAGTTAATAATCGTTTCTTTCATTTGAAGCTGTTACCTTTTGTTTTATGAAACACTACAAATTAAAAATGTTTTACAAGGCTTGGAAATAGGGAAATTTTGTGAAATGATTCCATTTCAAAGTCTTGCAAACTTTTTTGATCTGTGCAAAAAAAAAAAAAAAAAGTTTATAATTTTGATTCTTTGGAAAAGTTTTTGACCTCCACATCCGAAAATTTACAATTGTCTCTTTAATTCATCTTTGGCGATTGAAATATGATCCAAATCATCTCGACTATTATCTCGGCCACCATCAAAGAATGGGTAATTCAGTCAATTGGTCCAAAGAATCAATTGGGGATATTCCAACAATGATTTGTTTATTGCAAGATTTCTAATCCTAGCTACGGCCCTCTTCAATTCATGCACGATGAAATTCAAATAAGTAAATTTTCCATACAAAAAACCCAAATAAGTGATTGTTTTTAAACATTGATAAATTTCACTTTTTGTAGGGAGCCATTGCACCTAGAAAAAAAGAAGTAAGAAAAAAAAAAAACCCATAATGTCAGTTTCAAGGAATGATACTGAATAAAACGTGACGAATGACTACCTTGTCCAAAAAACAAAAGAAAAATACACGTACCCACAGGCCACAGTAACCAGCAAAAGAGAAGGAAGGAAAGAAAGAAAATGAAAACAGATCTGCAAGGTCACTGACCGGTGCTAGTGACCCCTTCCCTCTTCCTCTCTCTTTCTCTCTCAGCATTGCATTTCTGATCTCTCTGCATTCCCAGATCTGAGCCTCCCTCTCTCCCCTAATTTCTTGTTCCTGCTGATTGGTTTCTGAGAAAAGAAGAGAAAATCCGTCTTTGGATTGCAGTGCATTATCTTAAGCTAATCTCCCATCTCCGCTTTATTAATCAACAATCCGCATTCCCAGATCTGAGGTACCTTCTCTCTCTCTCTCTCTTTACCAATCATTTCAATTGCGAAATTCAGCTTCTGATTGGTTGATGAAAAAATTGACAAGAAAACAATGAGTGATTAGATTGAAAGCATTACCAATTGGATAACTTTGAGAGTAACCGAAAATGAGGTTATGTATGAATCGTTAATTAGAAGTAAATGATTTGCATTCATGAATTGGGTTTCATTCAACTGAAAAGATCTTGATTTCATGATTTTGATTTCAATTAGGTGTTTCAATTACGTTTTGAGAGATGCTGACGAAGTTCGAGACCAAGAGTAATCGGGTCAAGGGGCTGAGCTTTCACAGCAAGAGGCCATGGATCTTGGCCAGCCTCCACAGCGGCGTGATCCAGCTCTGGGATTACCGCATGGGCACTCTCATCGACCGTTTTGATGAGCACGACGGCCCTGTTCGCGGCGTCCATTTCCATAACTCTCAGCCACTTTTTGTCTCTGGAGGTACAACATCAGAATTCACTTTGTTTTCAGTTCGTTCGTTAATTTATCTGGATATTTCAGGCACTTGATGTTTTGTTTTCATTGTCTGTGTGGATTCATTTTGAAATGGGTATAATGTATATCACCCAATGCATTCACTAGAAGTGTTAGTTTGGTTTGTTAGGTTGTTCTTGATGCCCTGTAGAATCAATCAGATCTAGACTATTTACCCATATTTTCTTAATCTGAAAATCGGTACCTGTGTTTTTCCTGCTGATTCCGAAGAGATTCACGAAGGAAGTAATTCATTGTTTGTGTTTTAATGGCAGGGGATGATTACAAGATCAAGGTGTGGAATTACAAGTTGCATAGGTGTTTGTTTACGCTTCTTGGGCACCTTGATTACATCCGCACTGTTCAATTCCATCATGAATACCCTTGGATTGTCAGTGCCAGCGACGACCAGACAATCAGAATATGGAATTGGCAGTCCCGGACTTGTATCTCTGTGCTCACTGGACACAACCATTACGTCATGTGTGCCTTATTCCACCCAAAGGAGGATCTTGTTGTCTCTGCATCCTTGGATCAAACTGTTCGTGTTTGGGATATTGGTGCTCTCAGGAAGAAAACAGTTGCCCCTGCAGATGACATCCTGCACTTGAGTCAGATGAATGCAGATTTCTTTGGCGGAGTTGATGCCGTCGTCAAGTATGTCTTGGAAGGTCATGATCGGGGTGTTAATTGGGCCTCATTCCATCCCACCCTCCCCCTGATTGTCTCTGGGGCAGACGATCGACAAGTGAAACTTTGGCGAATGAATGGTATGTACTATGTCTTCATGAGCCGTTTTCTGTATCATCTATTTTAGTTTGCCAGTGAGATAAACATTCTTATAAGCATACACATTTAAAATTGGTTTTAACAAGAAACAAAATGGTTATGCATCTGTTTCATGTTTCCAAGTACAAAAGTTAGGTGAATACTTGGATGAAATTTTGTTATTTAATTGTTCTATTGTAAAAAGTGAAAAATAAGTTCAATTGCAGTAAGGATATTCAAATGGAGTTATTCATTAACGTACTTTTCTGTAAAAGAATAAATCCAATTCCCATGATGCTAAAATTAGCATATGTTAGGAAAATATTCCGTTCTGATTTACTGCACCGTCAAAGAAAATTTGCTAATCATGAGGAGTTTCGTCTTCTTCTATATTTAGAGACTGATCTTTTAGTTTTAACCACCCTACTCAAGATCTGCCTGTCTGTATCAACCATGTATGTGATATAGTAAACTCATAGTGGTAAATTGTTTTATGCTGTTAAAGACAGTGTAAAATATGAGTTTGTTAGCTCTCAAAATGTCATTTAACTTAATTTTCTAATTATATTCTATTTAATAATGGACATTTGGTTTTTTTCCCCCCAAAATTGGAATGTTTACAGGGGTTAATGTCACCTCATAAGCATTGCTGACTTTTGAAAAGTTAATTTGTGGTCAGTTTCACAAATAATATCAGTAGCACTGAAAAATACCCACATAATTGCTTTTGGATATGTGCTTCTACATTTCTGGGTAAATAGTATGTGTATATGCATTCAGATAATTAAGCTCTTCTTGATCTAACTTTTTATTTTCAATAAAAAAATCTTGTGTGTGCATATTTGAAAGATGTAGATATTAGAGTTACATAAATTTGTTGAGTTAAACTGGCCAAGGGTCACCTGCTATTCTTTCCAATTTCAGATACAAAGGCTTGGGAAGTGGATACTCTAAGGGGGCACATGAACAATGTATCATGTGTTTTATTCCATGCAAGGCAGGATATTGTTGTGTCCAATTCAGAGGATAGGAGTATCCGAGTCTGGGATGCCACAAAACGGACTGGTCTTCAGACATTTCGTAGAGAGCACGATAGGTTCTGGATTCTTGCATCGCATCCTGAAATGAACCTTTTGGCTGCTGGTCATGATAGTGGCATGATCGTCTTTAAATTGGAGAGAGAACGTCCTGCCTTTTCTGTCAGTGGTGATTCAATGTACTATGTTAAAGATCGTTTTCTCCGCTTTTATGAGTTCTCAGCCCAGAAAGACACTCAGATTATCCCTATTCGAAGGCCTGGTTCTTCCAGCTTGAATCAAGGGGCAAAAACACTATCTTATAGCCCTACGGAAAATGCTGTTTTGATCTGTTCAGATACAGATGGGGGTTCTTATGAACTATATATTATACCCAAAGATAGTCGGGGTGAAACTGTGCAGGAGGCAAAAAGGGGTATAGGAGGGCCAGCTATTTTTGTGGCTCGAAATAGGTTTGCAGTGCTTGAAAAGAGCACCAACCAAATTTTAGTTAAAAATCTAAAAAATGAGATTGTCAAGAAGAGTGCGCTTCCTTTTGTTGCTGATGCAATATTTTATGCTGGAACTGGAAACTTGCTCTGCAGGGCAGAGGATAGAGTAGTTATTTTTGACCTGCAGCAGAGAATTCTTCTTGGGGAGCTTCAAACTCCTTTTGTAAGGTATGTTGTTTGGTCAAATGACATGGAAAGCGTTGCTTTGCTGAGCAAACATTCAATTGTGATAGCCAATAAGAAGCTTGTGCATCAATGCACTCTCCATGAGACAATTCGTGTAAAGAGTGGAGCTTGGGATGACAATGGCGTCTTCATATATACAACCTTGAACCACATCAAATACTGCCTTCCTAATGGGGACAGTGGAATCATCAGGACCCTTGATGTTCCCGTCTATATAGCAAAAGTGTATGGAAACACCATACATTGCTTGGATCGAGATGGGAAGAACTGTGCCATTGTTGTTGATGCAACGGAATATGTTTTCAAGTTGTCCTTACTGAAGAAGAGGTATGACCGGGTAATGAGCATGATTAAGAGCTCTGAGCTCTGTGGCCAGGCCATGATTGCATATCTACAGCAGAAAGGTTTCCCTGAGGTTGCCCTTCATTTTGTGAAGGATGAGAGGACTCGCTTCAACTTGGCACTAGGGAGTGGAAACATCCAGATTGCTGTTGCTTCTGCTAAGGAAATTGATGAGAAAGATCACTGGTATCGATTGGGAGTAGAGGCCCTTCGTCAAGGTAATGCAGGCATTGTGGAATATGCATATCAGAGGACAAAGAATTTTGAGAGGCTATCATTCCTATATCTTGTTACTGGAAACTTGGATAAGTTGTCAAAAATGCTGAAAATTGCTGAAGTCAAGAATGATGTGATGGGTCAGTTCCACAATGCTCTATATTTGGGTGACATCCAGGAGCGTGTTAAGATCTTGGAGAATACTGGCCATTTACCCCTTGCTTATATCACAGCTGCAGTTCATGGCCTCCATGATGTTTCTGAACGGTTGGCAGCTGAACTTGGAGACAATGTTCCTTTTTTACCCAAGGGGAAAACACCATCTCTTTTGATACCTCCAAGCCCAATCATCTGTGGTGGAGATTGGCCCTTGTTGAGAGTCATGAAAGGCATATTTGAGGGTGGACTTGATAACATGGGCAGGAATGCAGAGGAAGAGTATGAGGAGGCTACAGATGCTGATTGGGGAGAGGATTTGGATATTGTTGATGTGGAAAATATTCCAAATGGAGACATTAGTGCAGTGCTGGAGGATGAGGAAGCACATGAGGAAAATGAGGAGGGAGGATGGGATCTTGAAGATCTTGAACTTCCACCTGAGATTGATACTCCCAAAACTGCCAGCAATGCCCGTTCTTCTGTGTTTGTTGCCCCAACTCCGGGTATGCCCGTAAGTCAAATTTGGATCCAAAAATCATCTCTTGCTGCTGAACATGCAGCAGCTGGGAATTTTGATATTGCAATGCGTTTGTTGAGCCGTCAGCTGGGTATAAAGAACTTTGCTCCCTTAAGACAATTATTTCTCGACTTACACATGGGCAGTCATACGTATCTACGTGCCTTCTCGACAGCTCCTGTGATCTCCGTGGCTGTTGAAAGGGGATGGAGTGAATCAGCTAGCCCTAATGTTAGGTCCCCTCCTGCTCTGGTGTTTAAATTCTCAGAGCTGGAAGAGAAGCTTAAGGCGGGTTACAAGGCCACAACTACGGGGAAATTTACTGAAGCTCTACGACTTCTTCTCAGTATTCTGCATACTATTCCTCTGATTGTAGTTGATTCAAGGAGAGAGGTTGATGAAGTAAAGGAATTAATTATCATTGTAAAGGAGTACGTTCTGGGTTTGAAGATAGAGCTTAAGAGGAGGGAAATGAAGGACAATCCAGTTCGCCAACAGGAGCTAGCAGCTTACTTCACCCACTGTAACCTTCAGATGCCTCACTTGAGACTTGCATTACTGAATGCCATGACTGTTTGCTATAAGGCTGGTAATCTCAACACGGCAGCTAACTTTGCCAGGCGACTTTTGGAGACGAATCCCACCATTGAAAACCAAGCGAAGACTGCACGGCAAGTCCTGCAGGCTGCTGAGAAGAACATGAAGGACACAACCCAGCTAAATTATGATTTCAGAAACCCATTTGTGGTTTGTGGGGCAACTTACGTGCCTATTTACCGTGGACAGAAGGATGTGTCATGCCCATACTGCAGTTCTCGGTTTGTTCCAGCCCAGGAAGGGCAGCTCTGTACTGTTTGTGATCTTGCAGTGGTTGGATCAGATGCATCTGGGTTGCTTTGTTCTCTCACCCAGATAAGATGATCTCTGCTGCTCAAGTAGGAGCAATTTTTCAACCCTTCAGCTACGACAATGGTTATGTTAGTTCTTTCATCTCCTCGAGTACGGATTTATATTTTAATCAGGGATTTGATTAGGTTGTGTTTCTCTTGTATTTCTATTTTAAATTTTTATTGCGAGGTTCATGATCAAGATTTTCACTGTAATGTACTGGTTGAGCATTCTGGTCTAGGTGATTCTTGTGACTTTTGAGAATAAACAAATTAGATTGAGCTGGCAAATTAATTGCCTTTCCGAGATGTGTAACTTTGAAATTTCATATATGGTAGACATAAACGTTTCCCTGCTTTTCTGTTGTTCTTGAATCCCATCCTGAGAAATGGAAAACTGACAGAGTTATTAGTTATCATCCTTTGATGGATCTTAACTCATTCTTGTTTTTACAAATCATCCCCACATAACTCTACGAACCATTGCATTACTGATCACTCTAATTGGAATCAACAAATATTGGTTTAGATTTCCTACAATAACATCACTATTAACCACACTATTAACCAGGCAATTAGGGAGGCAATTATTATCGTCCATCATCATATGGCATTAACATGTCGATTTGCATGCTGTCATACCCACTCGTTGTGCCACTAGAACCACAATCAGCTCTAATGTCGACAATGTAAGCGTTTGAAGGTGATCCGAGCAAATTCGCAGCTTCCTCTGGACAGAAATCAGCACTTCCCCATGGATGCTTTGCCATAGTCCTCATTCCCTCTAGCTCCATCACTACTTCTTTCATCGTAGGCCTTTTCTCCCTTTTTACCCTTACACATCTTTTTGCAAGATTGGCTAGTTTTTGTATTGTCTCGATGTTTCCCCATCGACTATGCCAGCATCAAGAATTTGATTCAAGCGATACTCTTCAATTGAACCAACAAAGAAACTTGCTAGGTTTCTCTCTTCCTCAGGCCTAGCAAAAGAAAGTGTCACTTTGCTTGTTAGTAGCTCCACTAGCACAACTCCAAAGCTATAGACATCACTCTTTTCTGTTAGTTGGCTTGAATGGAAGTATTCAGGGTCCAAGTAGCCAAGTGTTCCTTGCACTAAAGTAGTTATTTGAGTTTTATCTAGAGGAATCAATCGTGAAGCTCCAAAGTCTGACACTTCTGCTGTGTAATTGTCATCTATTAGTATATTCGTTGATTTCACATCTCGGTGTATGATTGGCATTGAAGTGGAGGAGTGCAAATATGCTTGTGCTCCTGCAGTTTCTGCTGCTATCTTCAATCGTAGTTCCCATGAAAGTAACGATCCTTTCATAAAGTAAAAATTAAACAGGGAAGGAACGTGTAAATCTTTGCTTTTTGGGCTGGCCATCCAGCAAATGTGGGTACTTCAAAATAGGGGTGGACATAACCCGATGCAACCCGACTAACCCGACCAACCCAACCAAAATGGGTTGGGTTAGTTCAGTTTCTAACACCCAATTTAGAGAGGTCGGTTCATAACCCGACCAACCCGACCTCAAATGGGTTGGTTAGCGGGTTGACGTTCCAAATAACCGATCAAACCCGACCCAACCCGACCTAAAAATTTAAAAAATTAAATTAAATATTCACATGTCTAGTTTCTCATCTCACCTTGTTTAGAATGGTCAAAGGCTCAAAGCAATGAGAACTCATCTCACCTTCCCTAGTTTCATGGCCTATGTTCTTTAATATTATAATAAATTAATATTAATTTTTCACATGGCTTTATTCTTTAATATATTAATATTAATGTTACACATATATGACTTTCTTGTTTTACATGTGACTGTAATTGTTCCACTGTAAAAGCAGACATGTATTGAATTGGGTTCATGTGTAGAAAATAAAGACATTAATTTTATAACTTAAAGGGAGTTTCATTCATTTATAATTTGGGCCTAAATTTTAATTGTATTTTGAGACATGTCCAAACCGATCAAACCGACCAACCCAACCCGACTTTAATTGGTTTGGTTTGGTTCGGTTGTTTCACCTTCATTGGGTTGGTTTGGTTTGAAAAATCACTAACCCGAAGGCATTGGTTTGGTCTACGGTTTGGGGGCTAAACCGAACTAAACCGACCCGTGTCCATCCCTACTTCAAAATGGTTTTTAATGTGCCTTCGATGACATAGGGAACTGATCGAATATTCCAAAAAGTCAAGTAAATGAATAATGGTAGACCAAGCCATGTAGTGGACGGAGTCAAGGGATGAAAAGTCAAGTAATCTCATGGGATTTGGATAGTTGGAAACTGGGTCGATCTATTATATGGCGAAGCATCCGCGCGGGGCTGAAAGTTTTTAGACAATCAAGTAATTGTTTTTGTTTACATCCAGGTACAACCGGACAAGGCTCATACTTTTCTATTCATATTTAAATCAATTTTTGACTTCAGCTAGATATTAAAATATTACTTAATCGAAACATTAGAATACATAACAACCAGGTATCAACTGTATTAATATAACGGAAAGAGTTTTTTGCATTAACACCACCAAACTATACCACCCCAAGAAAATAATTTTACAATCAACCTCCTAAATTTTACAATATGTGATAATGTGACACCTATCCGTCAAATTTTTTCAAATTTTATGTTAACTCAAAGGGTATTTCGGTCAATCCATATAATTAACCTTTAAAAAAGTTATTTTTAATTGAAATTTAATTTAAGGAAAATTGATATAGATCAAACTTTTTTTTTTCTTTTCAAAATTTTTCAAAACTAATTTAGGGGCAAAATTATTTAGATAGAGCACCTTTTAAAAAAAATCTAATTTAGAGGCAAAATAATGTAGATATAACAATTTTGTTTCATTAAAAAAAGGAATAATTTTTGTTTTTCTTCTTTTTATTTCTATTTTGTTGTTTGTAAATATAATTTAAAGGCAAAATTATTTAAATTAGACACTTTAAAAAAAATAGATTTAGGAGTATAATTATATAGAAATACTTGTTAAAATGAATTTTATTTTTTTTATTGTGCTCAAGGACAAAATGGGAAGTTTGGGACAAAAATTTAAGATTTAACAGAAAATATGGTAGGTGCCACATTATCACATCTTGTGAAATTTGGGCGGTTAATTGTAAAAAAAAAAAAATAAAAAAAATTAGTGGTAAATCTGCACATCCCCTATAATCTGGGTGGTATTAGTGCAAAAAAACCTAACGAAAAAAAAAGTAAAGTATTAGAATTCTTTTCTATCTAATTTAATATACTATAATAATCAGACTAAAAAAAAAAATATCTTGTATATTGAATTGGAAGACTTTGCAATTGTTGGAGTAACTCGGTTGGAATGGATATAGAATTACCTTTGCACCCAAGTTGGATCACCCCTCACGAGTACGTTCACCTACTCCGCCAAATATGGATACACCTCCATGAGCATTGCCCACCTCCATGAGCTTTGGCAATGTTGTTTATCAATTCCATAATAAGTATTGTTTTACCGACTCCAGCTCCCCCAAATAATCTTATTTTTCCTCCACGTCGATAATGGGCTAAAAGATCTACTACTTTAATTCATGTTTCAAAAATAGATAATTTTGTATCTAACTGTATAAAGGCATGCGCAGATCTATGAAGAGGAGATGTTGTGCGATTATCTACAAGACCTAAATTATCAACAGGCTCTCTAAGCACGTTAAAAATTCGTCCACTCCTATGTCAATCACTTCCATTCCTCTAATTAGACCATCTGTAGCACTCATAGCTACAACTCTAACTCGATTATTTCCTAATAACTGCTGTACTTCACAAGTCACATTAATTTGTTGACCAACAGTACGTATCTCGACCCTTAACTATCAGAGCGTTGTAAATATTGGGCATCTTGCCCACTGGAAAAGCCACATCCAATACAAGACCAATGATTTGAGCGATACACCCCAGGTTTTTGTTCTCAAGTGCGGGAACCCTAGGACCAGAAGTAGTAGGATTTATTCTCATAATAAAATATGTTGAAATTTTTTGCGGAAATTATTGAAATAAAAAATAAATTAAATGTTCGATAGCAAAACAAGTTAAGTTGATCGGTCGGTTAATTCAATTAAGAAATGGGCCTTAGCACTCGATTTCGCAGGTACCATCCAACTGAATCCAATTCAATTGTTTACTTAATTCAATTTCACTGAATTGAAAAGTTCAACCAAAACCCGTTTTCAAAATATCAAGGGGATGAATACATACTTTTAGCTCCCAAATGAAGAAAAAAAAAAAAAGCAAAAATTTTGTTTTTGGTCTCTGTATTTTACCCCAAAAACAAATTTAGTCCCTGTCATTTCAAAACTCCACATTTAGTTCTTGTGTTTTATATTGTTTGCAATTTAAGGATATTTTATAACAAAAATGAAATTTTTTCTCAAATTAAAACTACTAAACTCACAAGTTTTACTAAAAAATTATGTATGTAACTTTTAATTTGAAATTTTGAGTGTTAAAATTGTCCTCATATTGCAAAAAACATAAAACACAAGGATTAAATATGAAGTTTGAAAATCACAAAGACCAAATATGTTTTCGGAATAAAACACAAGGACTAAAAATATTTTTTTCCGAAAAAAAATAAAATTTGAAAGCCTTTGGAAGCCATGCACTGAAGATTGATGACCTCTTCCTAATTAGATATTACAATTAAAACAGAACCCTAAGTACAGCCCGACTGATTGATGACTCATCTCATAGAGCTAGATTTATAAAAACAAGGCACAATCTCAATCTTTCCTTTAGGAAGGTCAGGCTGGCCCAATAGGCCCACGGTGAACAAGAGGGAAACCATCAACGGTCAACCGACCTCAAATCCTACCCTCAATTTCGGTGGCGTTTTCGCTCCACCCTCCCTACGGAAAAAAGGTAGGATTTTTCTATTAGTGCTGTGTATCAGTTTTTAGTAATGGATTAGTGCTTTGGGCTTTCGTTCTCTGTTTGATTCCTGAGAAAACTGATTATGTCTGTTGGTTTGCCTTATTTCTGTTTCCAATGGGAAAATTTCCTCAACTCTGATTAAATTATGTTTTTCTTTTGGGCTTCATTTGTCCTATTAAGTTAGTAAAAAAATTATTTCAGTTGTTTCTGATTAAGTTTAAATGAAGTCGAATTTGTTTACTTGTTTGCCCATTTGAATTTCATTGAAGTGCATAAATTTGAATCCTTCAACTTAGGCAAATGGCAATACTGAAGTCTAAACGTGAACTTGGTGAGTTGAAGTTAAGCATGAATGACTTCTTTTGTCATATTATATGCAACAAATTAAAGCCTTTAGAGTAGTACGTATTGCCTTAAGTTGATACAGCTTCACACCCTTTGGCATTGCAATACAGTTGAAACATTACACTATACTAACATATATATTTGCTAAAATACATCACTGGACTGATCAAAATCAAATTGCAACAGATTAAATGCTGGTTTAGATTTCCTACAATACAATAAAACAGATAAATACTTGACCCTCGTAGCAAGTCAATGAATCATCGCCCATCATCATATGCCATTAACTGTTGGATTTGCATGCTGTCATACCCCCTAGTTGTACCAGTAGAACCACCATCACCTCCAACATTGACAATGCAAGCCTCTGAATTAGTTGACCCAAGCAAGTACTCTGCCTCTTCTCCACAGAAAACAGCTTGTCCCCCCCATAGATGCTTTGTCATAATTCTGATTCCCTCTAGCTCCATCGCCACTTCCTTCATGCCAGGCCTTTCCTCCCCTTTTACCCTCAAACATCTTTTCGCCAGACTGGCCACTTGTTCTACGGTCTCAATATTTCCCTCATTCACTATGTCTTCATCAAGAATTTGAATCAAGCGATCCTCTTCCATTGAACGAACAAAGAATTTCGCTAGGTTTCTCTCTGCCTCAGGCCTATCAAATGAAAGTGCCACTTTGCTTGTTAGTAGCTCCACAAGGACAACTCCAAAGCTATAGACGTCACTTTTCTCTGTTAGTGTGTTTGACTGAAGATATTCAGGGTCTAAGTATCCGAGTGTCCCTTGCACCAAAGTTGATATTTCATTTTGATCTGCAGGAATTAACCGTGAAGCTCCAAAGTCTGACACTTTTGCAGTGAAATTCTCATCTAATAGTATGTTTGTTACTTTCACATCTCTGTGTATGATTGGAATAGAAATGGAGGAGTGTAAGTATGCCAGTGCTCCTGCAGTTTCTGAAGCTACCTTCAATCGTAATTCCCATGAAAGTGATGATGATCCTTTGCCCTTTTTCTTATGGACATGCTCGAAAAGAGTGCCATGGGTGATGAACTCGTAGACTAGTAAGGGCACTTCTGTCTCTAAACAACAACCTATTAGCCTCACAACATTTCTGTGGTTGATTTGTGAAAGAAGAATCACCTCATTAACAAACTGATCGTTCTGAGTCGGGGAACCAATTTTGGACTTCTTTATAGCAACCACTTTGTTATCTGGTAATATTCCTTTGTAAACTGTTCCATAGCCTCCTTCTCCAAGGACTCTACTTTCATGGTAATTGTTTGTAGCCTTCTCAAGTTCTTCTGCAGCAAAGATTTTTGTTGTCTCCACAGAACCTCCGCGACTAGCAAGTTGTTGTTTTAACAACAAGCCACCATTTTCTTTGAAGTACTTTTCTTTGAGTTTCATGAAATTTCTTTTCTTCATTCCCCAATATATCAATGAAATTCCAACCAGTAAAACCAAGAAGCCTACACTGACAACTGCACATATTCGGAAAAATCACTACCGGCCAAATTTGATTTTACAATTTGTAATGTATATTCTACTGGGGATAGGATGTTAGAGATGGATATATTCGGAAAAAAATAGGCATATACAGCTAGCGTATTAAAACATCTTGTTTTGGTTATCTAGCTAGTTGTTTTTAGTGCAAAGATTTTTGACAAAGTAATGTATATTGAGAGCAAGTATGATTCTGTGTATCGCAATGAAAACATATTTATCCATTTTACATTTATTTAGATTAATCAATCGTTTCTAAGCTTGTTAAAAAGGTTAATTAATATTGAATAAAAGAGAAAACATGCATACGTAGATAAATGTTAATTAATATGTAAATAATGCATACCCGATAAAATAATAAGCAAGATATTATTGTTGTCTTTGATGCACCTGGTTCCATTGGTGCCGTCCATTTTGTAACCTTTGTTTTCTTTGTAACCTTTGTCACAAATACAAGAAAAATTTCCAGGAGGTTCATTGTGGCACGTGGACCCAGTATCGCAGGGGTTTGTATTCTGGCACTCATCAACATCTGAAAAGAAAGGAAAACTCATTTATATATGGCACATATTATGAGGTGAAATCCCAATTTTGAGCTTTCCCAGCTGCAACAACTTACTTAATAATTAAGGCATATTAAGTATTAAATGCATGTGTGTGTATGAATAAAGAATATGGATCACCTCGGCAACCTTGTGGGAGATATGGGTTTCCTTGGTAACCTGGCAAGCAGCGGCAAATGTAACCATTCCGATTGGCGGGTTTGACACACTCGCTATATTCTTGGCATGCAAAATCGTCCCTCTTTTGTGCTTCATCACATGTGGGATCATCCCCAATTGCCCAATCAAGAATCATTGGGAGCATGTCTATGTTCTCCAGTTCTTTGAGGCTTTTAGTGGAGAAATTGAACTGGCCTTCTTGTACAATGAAGGCGTAGCTGCAGGGGTTAAAGTCCCATATACCCCCGGTATGATTTTCCTGGCTTCTCAATCTCACAGTTTGATTGTGCAGTCCGCTGGGGATGGAAGTTTGGCAACATCCAATGCCAGAGCAAGAGGAGTCGTTAACGCCTGCAAGGCTCTTACAATAGGATATGCACCCGGTTACGTACATTTCCTCGCCTGATCGGTAGCCTGCAAAACGTGCAATAGTGTCACACCCAACTGCCATGAATTTGTTTTTGGTGTCAGAGATGATGAAATTGGGAGTCCTCAAAAAAGTTCTGGTACGATTCGTTGGCACACCCTGCTCGTCATAACAATCTCGGGCTACGGACTGCAATATTTGCAACTCACCGTCCAGGGATATGTTGGTAATAACGACGTTACCATTCCCTAAGAATGCTTTTGGGGGGTCAGTGGAATCATTACAATTGATAACGAAGCGTTTTGTCTTTGGCAGGTAACAATCATCACCTATGCCAAATGGATATGGAATTGTGAGATTTCCACAGTGGGTTTGGCAGTTAGGCAAAGCTATAGGCAGCTGGGCCTCAGCCGCTGCTATTGTTGTTGCAGTAGCAGCAGCTAACATTAGCAAAGAGCGTTGCATGATAAGCTTAATCACAACCACTTACTTCCAATTCTAGTATTTGTAGGTGGTAGGAACTAGCTAGCAAGCCTGCCCTTTTATTTGTAGCAATTATAAGCAAGACTCAAGACTGCTATGCCTATATATGCGTGCGTACTTGGGTCCTGGGGTTTAACGGAAATTTCTTCCTCATGCATATCTTTACTCGTTAATTAATTTTCCAATCCACGTAAGGTACGTACCTCGTCCCTAATAAAACAACATCCCACATTTCCCACTTGAATTTGGACTTGGTAATGGTCAATAAGCGACCGCGGGCAACGATGGTGACATCCATTGACCAAAATAAACAAGTAACTACTTTCTACTTTTGCTTGGGTAATAGTAATTAATGATTCTCCAATTATGTATCTGCTATGTTTCTCACTTTCATTCTTCAACTTCAATTTCAAATTTTAGGATCCTCAAATATTTTCATGAATCTCATGCAATTTAGTCATTTTCTGTCATATCTATTAGTTTTTTCGTCAAGATTAATTATGTGACAGTTTCAACTCACTTTTAATGCTTACATAGAAAAAAAAAAACAATAAAAATGTATAATACTTTAAAAACATAATTAAAAAACAATTATATTACATTTAATAAAAAACTTGACCAAGCCATCATCACACTGAAGTCGTCTCTATTATTTCCTATTAGTAAATGCAATTAATGGAACATATATGCATCCCCAGTTAGTAATTAATACACTAATAATACTCAATAACCCCATAACCCCCCACTTGGTATATGGTAATTATAGTCAGTAAGCCAAGGAGCTAATTAAGTATGTTTTTTCTCTTGGTAATAGGCCTGCACACAATAATTTTTAAAATTATCGAGAAGAATAAGAAAGCAACTAACGCATGGATAAGGAAGAGATGAATCAGTAAGGACAAGAAAAGTCGTTGGAGGCCAGAAGAAGTAGGGCACTGTGAAGACGAAAATACCCCTTAAATATAGGTTATGTGTAGTTGTGCACGGCACATGAGTGTGTTAGACGGAAAATGTAATACAAGTTACAAAAAGGACTATAGTGATACTTGTGCAATAGTTCATGGATTCCAAAATTCCAAAATAAAATTTATGGACTAAAGTGATACTTAGGGTATAATTTTGCTATAATTAAATCTTAGATTTAGTTTAAGAGATATGATTGGCTTGGGAAGGGTGAGTTTCATACTATTCTTTTGTTTATATGTGCTTCCTAAATAACAAGCTAATTGGACCACTTGGTCAGTTGACATAAAACAATATATCAAAATTAATAGTCTTCATTTACAATTATTATACAGTTCAAAAATCAAGGCCTCCTTGTTGATAAACATTTAGTTTAATAATCCATAAGATAGATACCAATTGCATTAAAATATTTTATGAAAGCGAAAAATTATGTTATAACACTGAAAAAAAAAATTATGCAAATGATATCTACTTAAAACACACAGGAGGACTCGTCTCAATGAGCTGTGCTATAAACAAAGCCCAATTTCAATCTTTTCATTAGGAAGGTCAGGCTGGCCCAACAAGCCTACAGCATTTCTTTACTCAATTAAATTAATTTTCCAATCCACGTTCAGCTACGTAGTCCCTAATAAAAGTTATAAAACAACACCCCACATTTCCCACTTGGATTTGGACTTGGTAATGGTCAGTAGCGACCGCGGGCAACGATGTTGACATCCATTGACCAAAAACAAACATAGTTTCTACTTTTGCTATTTGGTTAACTATAGTAATGATTCTCCAATTATACTATGTTTCTCACTTTCATTCTTCAATTTCATTTTCAAATTTTAAGATACTCAAATATTTTCATGAGTTGCACTTTAGTTTAGTCATTTTCCATCATATCTATTACTTTTTTTGTTAAGATTAGTATGTGAAAATTTGAACTCACTTTTAATGCTTGCATAATTAAAAAATAATAATTAAGAGACAAAATTGGCTCAAGTATAAATATATTCACCAACTATATTACATTTAATAAAAAACTTGAGCATCCCCGGACATCCACCAGAAACCCAGCCGGCCACCATCACCATCACATTGAAGTCGTCTCTATTATTTCCTAGTAAATGCAATTAATGGAATATATACATCCCCACTTGGTAATACACTAATAATACTCAATAACCCCCGCTTCCCCCCACTTGGTATTTGGTAATAGTCAATAAGCCAAGGAGCTAATTAAGTCTTTCTTTTTTCTTGGCAAATAGGCCTGCACACAATAGAAGTCAAAATTATCGAGAAGAATAGGAAAGCAACTAACATATAGGTAAGGGTGAGATAAAAATGTAAGAGCTGATTGAGACGTTGGAGAAGGGCCGGGTAGGGCACTATGAGGACGAAAATACCCCTTAAATATAAGTCACATGCACGACACATGAATGTTTTAGATAGAAAATATAACAGAAATTACAAAAAGGACTAAAGTGATACTTGAACAATAGTTCATGGATTCCAAAATTCCAAAATAAAATTCATAGACGTGAAAAATTATGTTACACTAAATCTACTTATGAAATATCCATGAGATAAAATGATAGAAAAATCAAAACACATAGGAGGACTCGTCTCAATGAGCTGGGCTATAAACAAAACCCAATTTCAATCTTTTCATTAGGAAGGTCAAGCTGGCCCAACAAGCCTACAGCAAACCTTACCCTCCATCAACAGTCAACTGACCCCAAACCAACGGTCAACTGAACATAAAAAACAATCAAAGACAAAGAATGCGGTGTCGTTTTCGCTCCACATGCTTCTCCACCCTCCATCTCCTCCTCTCTGTCCCGCTGCGTCGGCTCTCGTAGCCGAAGCTTCCCACTCTACGGAACAAAGGTAGGATTTTTCTACTCGCGCTGTGTATTAGTGTTTAGTAATGCATTTATTGCTTTGCCCTTCCTCTGTTTGGTCGCTGAGAGAATCGAGGACAGGAATCCAAAGCGAAATTTGTCTGTGTTTTGCTTTATTTCTGTTTCCAATGGAAAATTTCTTCAACTCTCATTAAACTGTGTTTTGCGTTTGGGCTTCATTTGTCCTATAAAGTTAGTAAAAGAAAGAATAAATAAGTCGTTTCTGTTTAAATTTAAATGAAGTCGAATTTGTTTGCTTGTTTGCCCATTTGAATTTGATCAAAGTGCATGAATTTGAACCCTTCAATAGACTTAAGCAAATGGCAATAGTGCGTGAAGTCTGAACTTGAACTTGGGGAGTTGAAGTTAAGCACGAATGATTTCAATTGTCATATTATCTGCAACACATATATTACTAACGTATATATTTGCTAAAATACATCACTATACTAATCAAATCGAAACAGACTAATATTGATTTATATTTCCTACAATACAATAATACAAACTAGACCCTCGCAGCAAGTCAATTAATTAATCATCGTCCATCATCATATGGCATTAACTGTTGAATTTGCATGCTGTCATACCCTCTAGTTGTGCCACTAGAACCACCATCACCACCAACATTGACAACGCAAGCCTCTGAATTACTTGACCCAAGCAAGTACTCTGCTTCTTCTCCACATAAATCAGCTTGTCCCCCCCATGGATGGTTTGCCGTAATTCTGATTCCCTCTAGCTCCATCGCCACTTCTTTCATGCCAGGCCTTTCCTCCCCTTTTACCCTCAAACATCTTTTCGCCAGACTGGCCACTTGTTCTATTGTCTCAATATTTCCCTCATTCACTATGTCTTCATCAAGAATTAGAATCAAGCGATCTTCTTCCATTGAACGGACAAAGAAGCTTGCTAGGTTTCTCTCTGCCTCAGGCCTATCAAAAGATAGTGCCACTTTGCTTGTTAGTAGCTCCACAAGGACAACTTCAAAGCTGTAAACGTCACTTTTCTCTGTTAGTGTGTTTGACTGAAGATATTCAGGGTCTAAGTATCCGAGTGTCCCTTGCACCAAAGTTTATAGTTCTTTTTGATCTACATGAATTAACCGTGAAGCTCCAAAGTCTGACACTTTTGCAGTGAAATTCTCATCTAATAGTATGTTTGTTACTTTCACATCTCGGTGTATGATTGGTATGGAAATGGAGGAGTGTAAGTATGCTAATGCTCCTGCAGTTTCTGATGCTATCTTCAGCCGTAATTCCCATGAAAGTGATGATGATCCTTTGCCTTTTTTGTTATGGACATGCTCAAAAAGAGTGCCATGGCCCATGGGTGATGAACTCATAGACTAGTAAAGGCACCTCGGTCTCTAAACAACAACCTAAAAGCCTCACAACATTTCTATGGTTGATTTGTGAAAGAAGAATCACCTCATTAACAAACTGATCATTCTGAGTTGGGGCACCAATTTTGGACTTCTTTATAGCAACCACTTTGTTATCTGGTAATATTCCTTTGTAAACTGTTCCATAACCTCCTTCACCAAGGACTCTACTTTCATGGTAATTGTTTGTAGCCTTCTCAAGTTCTTCTGCACCAAAGATTTTTGTTGTCTCCACAGAACCTCCGCGACTAGCAAGTTGTTGTTTTAACAATAAGCCACCATTTTCTTTGAAGTACTTTTCTTTGAGTTTCATGAACTTTCTTTTCTTCATTCCCCAATATATCGATGAAATTCCAACCAGTAAAACCAAGAAGCCTACACTGACACCTACACATAAATGAAAAATCACAACACAAATTTCATTTTACATTTGGTTATGTACATTCTACTGGGGACATGATGTTAAAAATAGATTAAAGAAAAAACCTACAAGAACTCTAGAATTTTTTAGGGTTCTACACCCGTCCCCACCCCCCCCAAAAAAAGAAGAAGTTTGGGTGCATAACTGTTCAAAAGAAAATTTAGGCTATGATCATATATATATAATGCATGTTAATTGATATTTAAATACTACATACCCAATGAAATAATGAGCAGGATGGTCTTTGATTGATTATTGGAATTGTCTTTGATGCAACTTGTTCCGTTCGCGTCGTTTTTGTAACCTTTGGGACAAATACAAGAATAATTTCCAGGTTTATTCTTGCACATCCCAATTTTGCAGGATTTTGGATAAATCTTGCACTCATCAATATCTGAAAACAACCGAAAACCCGGCCATATATATCACACATTAATTAATATGGTACCTAAAATCCCAATTTTGAGCTTTCCCAGCTGCAACAACTAGGAAATGTATATATATATATATACAAGCATATATAAAACCACATATTGTATAAGATATAACATGCATCACCTTGGCAACCGTCTCGGAGATATGGGTTTCCTTCGAAACCCAGCAAGCACTGGCAAATATAGCCATTCCGATCGGTGGACTTGACACACTTGCTATTTGCTTTGCATGCATAATCCTCCTTCTCTTTTGCTGCATCACATGGGTCAGCTGGGCCGTCTGGGTCATCCCCAATTGCCCAATTGAGAACCAGTGGAAGCTCCTTTATCTTTTCCAGTTGTTCAAAACTTTTGTTGGAGAATTTGAACTGGGTTTCTTCCACAAGGAGGGCGTAGCTACAAGGGTTAAAGTCCCATACATAAGTATGATTGTAATAGCTACTCAAATTGATAGTACCATTTTGGAGTCCTTTGGGGATGGAAGTTTGGCAGCACCCAGCGCCAGAGCAGGAGTCCTCAATCTGATCAAAGCTTTCATGGGTGTCACAGAAGGATATGCATCCTGTTATGAGCCTGTCTTTACCTCTGTAACCTTCAATAAATGTTTTAGTGTCACAACCCACGGCAATGAACTTGTTTTTGGTGCTAGAGATGGTGTAGGGAGGATCGACCCACAACCAGGGTTTGTTGTGGTCAGAACGTTCTCCCGAGCTCGTATAGCAATCTCTGGCCACATAGTTCTGTATTTGCAGCTCACCCTCATCAAGGGATATGTTAGTACACGGAGGTTGCCTTTCATCAAATATGCCGATCCGTCAGAGGTACAATTGATGAAAAATGTATCATTCAGGTAACAACCTTCATCCATGCCAAATGGATATGGAATTGTTAGATTACCACAGTGGGTTGGGCAGCCAGGCATGGTTTGAGGAGGCAGGGCTTGAGCTGCTGCTGTTGTAGTTGCAGCTGCTAATATTAGCAAAGAGAGTTGCATGATAAGCTTCATTACAACCACTTACTTCCAATTCTAGTATTGTACGTATTGGGCTATTGGCTAATGCTCATGATGATCACTAAAGTAGGTGGTAGCAACTAGCAAGCAAGCAAGCCTGCCCTTTTATTTGTAGCAATTATAACCAAAACTTAAGCCTGGTATATATATGTGCGTACTTGGGTCCTGGGTTTTTGGGAAATTTCTTCCTCTTGCATATCTTTACTCTATAAATTAATTTTCCAATCTACGTTCAGGTACGTAGTCTCTAATAAAACAACACCCCACATTTCCCACTTGGATTTGGACTTGGTAATAGTCAATAAGCGACCGCTGGCCACGATGTTGACGTCCATTGACCAAAACAAATATTACGTAATGATTCTCCAATTATGCTATGTTTCTCACTTTCATTCTTTAAATATTTTTATGAATCTCGCTTTAGGCATTTTCCGTCATATCTATTAGTTTTTTCATCAAGATTAATTATGTGACAATTTCAACTCACTTTTAATGCTTACATAGATAAAAAAAAACAATAAAAATTTATAATACTTTTAGAATGTTATTATTGACACTCTAAAAAAGTCATCACGCTTTAATATATAAAAATTTTTTTTTACCTTTTTTTTTATTTTTTATTTTTTAAATTAAAGTGTAAAATGATTTTTTTGAGTGTCAATAACAGCAAACTACTTTTAAATTATAATTAAATAACCAACTATATTACATTTAATAAAAAACTTGAGCATCCCTACGCACCAGAAACCCAGCCGGCCACGTACCATCACCATCACATTGAAGTCGTCTCTATTATTTCCTATAACCCCATAACCCCCCAATTCCCCCCACTTGGTATATGGTAATAGTCAATAAGCCAAGGAGCTAATTAAGTCTTTCTTTTTTCTTGGTAATAGGCCTGCAGACAATATTTTTTAAAATTATTGAGAAGAATAAGAAAGCAACTAACACATGGGTAAGGATGAGATGAATGTGTAAGGACAGGATGAGACGTTGGAGGAGGGGCAGGGCACTGTGAAGATGAAAATGCCCCTTAAATATAGGTCACGTGCACGGCACATAAGTGTTTTATTCAAAAAATATAACAGAAGTTACAAAAAAGACTATAGTGATACGTGTGTAATATTTCATGAATTCCAGAATTCCAAAATGAAATTCATGGACTAAAGTGATACTCGAGGTATAATTCATGTACCAATGCTATAATTAACTCTTAGATTTAGTTTAAGAGATATGATTGGCTTGGGAAGGGTGAGTTTCATACTATTCTTTTGTTCATATGTGCCAAATGGATATGGAATATTTTTGAGATTCCCACACTGGCACTACTAAAAAACAGCTCATCTACCACGGGCAATGTCTGTGGTGGATTTAAATTAATCACGGACGGGCCGCCCGTTACGTATTAGGATGTGGTAGATTAGCGCGGTCATCTACCACAGACATTGCCCGTGGTTGAATATAACATTGACCACGGACAATGCACGTGGTAGATTCTCATATACGACCACGGACACTACACGTGGGTTTGGCAGTTAGGCTTGGCCAATTAAGGCAGGGCTTGAGCTGCTGTGAATATTAGCAAAGAGAGTTGCAAGATAAGCATAATCCTCCCATGTCAGCTATGACAACCACTTAAATTCTTTCTATTGTATTGGCCTGGCCAATTTAATTTTATGAGCAAACGTAATTGAGTGTGGTAGCTAGCAACTAGCAAGCAAGCCTGGCTTTTTATTGTAGAAGACTCAATACTATTATGCGTGTGAATTGGTCAACTCACTTGTCTGTTAATGTAATTTTCTCAGAACACATTTAGGTCGTCCCTAATAAATCACCATCCTGGCCACTAGCTTGGAAGTTGGAACTGGACTCGGTCATTAATTGTCAATATGCGAATGCGTGCCAAAAGTCCAGCAGGCCTCGCTAGCACAAGCAGTGAAGTCACGATCGATGAATCGATGCTGAATTCACTAACATCATGCATTCATGCAATCACTAAAATTAGGAGTGTATTTTGGACGGATCGGATCGAAAATAGAGTGTTTCAATTCTAATCTAAAAATTTATGAATAAAATTTTGATTTCAATTTTATGGCCTGAATGAATTGATGAGAATCTGAGGTGAGTACTGAACTGATGTTATTTTAAGTTAGACTAAATTGATGTTGCCAATTGATTGTAGGAGTCAGTATTAGACTAAATTGATGTTATTTTAAGTTAGACTAAATTGATGTTGCCAATTGATTGTAGGAGTCAGCATTAGACTAATTGATGTTGTCAATTGAATAGATGAATCAGTACTTGACTAAATTGATGTTGTCAATTGAATCAACATTTTATTCAATTTTTTATCTCCTGGAATGATATGTGTTTTCTTGTCTACACTCTCTTCTTTTGTTATTAGGTATTGGAGTTGAATGACCAATATAGGCAAGTCAAACCAACTTGCCTAGGACCCAATATGATTGGAGATAATCAGCAACCCAGTACACCAGTACACAGTGCTCCAGTTGTATGGTTTGGTGCACTTAAACCAAAGGTCTATAGCAGTTCACTAGATGGGGTATTGCTCAAAGCTACTCCAAGCAATCTCTAGACCGTTTCAGTTCAAAGACTTGGAGTTGGCAAAACGCACAGAGCTTGTTTCTCCTTTCTAGTAGCAAGCCTCTTATACCATTCCTTACATTACCTAATTAAGCATAAGCTTTTGCTCTTGTAATCTTAGAATTGTATTAGCTCAATGTTCTTTAATTCCAAGTTTTTACATGTAATTGTTTTGAGGCAACCGAGAGCTGTTCAAACTTCAAATTAATCACATACTTAAATGAAAAGGCTTGTTAAGAGTTCTAATTTGTCAATTGAGTGATGGTGAAAATTCACTTATATTGGATGTACAAATCTCTTGTTTTCATCACATACAAATAGCCTGCACAATATTATTGGATTTAAATTTTGTTGAAATTGTTGAAGTTGAGGAAAAGAGATAAATCTTAGAAATTAAGGTAAATAATTAGAGCTCGTATTTAATTCATAGAAATTGTTCATCTGCAAAATTACTGTCATTTTGAACAAAGAAATAACTGTCATAAAAAAAAAAAAGTCATATTCAACAAATAAGCAATTGAAAATCTAATTATGAACTTCTTTTCCCATCCACCCATCGTGACATATATCAATTTTTCTCATGAAGACTTCTACATTAGTAGCATCCCTCTCTGCAACTCCTCATTTGTAGTTTATTCTTCTCCAAAATCCTCATCAACATTGTCGTCCATTGTAGACGACCTAGAAGCAAACCCAAAATATTTAACAAAATGAGCAAACTCAGATAATAAAAAAATGGAAATTAGATACAGAGAATGCAACCAGATACCTATTAAGCAATGGACTTTCTTTTATCATGCGATTGCCCAACTTTACCACACCCATGACACCTCCTTGCTCTTTCTTTCGTCTTATCTCTCCAAGATTTCATACGTTTTCCAGAACCTTTAGCCTTAACTTGGAGAGGATCTATAAAACTTTGTTTTTCAGAACTGTCAATGTAGTAATTATTGATAAAAGATGTTTCTCCAACCAAACTCAAATTCATCGTCCTAACTTTTTCAGCAAGCCCTTCAAACGATTCTTGTACAAGTTCAGTACATTGTTCAGAGATTGTAGCCTCATCAATTAGAACAGTTGCGAGTTGAAACAAACTCATGTGTCTCATTATTAGTGACTTATCTGCACCATCTTGCCTTTTACATTTTTCACTACCAATTCTTGAAAATCTTGCCCATCTTTGCATAATATACTTCTCTGGCAATTGCATGATCTGTTTCACTCGAAAATATGCTAACATATGCTTGCACGGAATACCTTAGAAATCAAACAACTTGCAACTACACTTCACCATATTTGATACCTTATCATGCACAAGGGTTCGCACCCTAGAGCTTCTATCAAACACCCTTTGTGTTTCATAAATACAATAATTTTCATCTTCGCTTGTGAGGTTCACCATGTAGCCATTACTATCATAAAGCTCCTTTTGAAACTTGTAAAAGTAGATTTTGGTATACACATCTACCATGTGCTTCTCCATCGGCATCCCTAATTTCATATTAGGTTTCTCATTCATATCTTGATGGTCTGCAATCAATTCCTAATGCCTCAAATGAGCAATTGCCCTATTAAAACGAGTGATAAAATCCATCAAAGAGTTATTTTTTGAACAATAACGCTTGAAGAATGTATGCATTGATTCTGCTCTTTGGCTGCTAGACATCCCTGCTGCAAAGTATTCATTAACATATGTAGGAACCCATTTGTCATGCAATTCATACATTGTTTGCAACCATCCATTACTTCTTTGCTGACTTATTTCTAGAGCTTCTAACCAACCTTCTTCAAATTCTTCTCTAGTCTCAGAATTCCATATGGCTTTCTTGAAAAGGTGATAGTGATCTCGATGAACGATAGAATCCATCTTTTCTTGAAATTTCTTTGAAATATGCCATATACAATATCTATGAAAAGTCTCTGGCAAAACGTGAGCTATAGCCTTACTTATTGTTGGATCTTGATCAGTGATTATAACAGTTGGGGCACCCTTTGGCATTGCTACAAGCCATGTTTCTAATAACCAAACAAATGATTCAAAAGTCTCACCACTCAAAAATGCACATCCAAAAATTGTGGTTTGCCCATGATGGTTAACACCTGCAAATGGAGCAAATATCATCGAATAACGGTTAGTGTTGTACGTGGTATCAAATACAACTACATCACCAACGTGTTTGTATGCTCTTCTTCCAATTGAGTCAACCCAAAAGCATCGAGCCACCTATTACTCTCATCTGTTTGAAAGTCAAAAAAGAAATCTGAATCCTTATCTTGCTCTGATTTGAAGTATTCATATAACATTTCTGCATCATGACCCTTGAGTTTCTCTCTCTCATCTCGCTGAAAATTTCTTACGTCTCTTTCAGTGCACCCAACATTTTCATAACCACCAGCTTGTGTCTCTAAGATTTCATACTGTTGACACAATGGAATGTTCACACTCGTCAATTGTTTTACCAACTTCCTTTTTTCATTGGATACACCACGATGAGATCTTAATAAGTGTACTCTTGTTGGTGATGAAAGTTGATGATTGTGTCCCTCTATGAAAGTCTTAACCACATAATTCGATCCATTATAAACCACAGCTAATTTTGCTTTGCATCCTTCTCGGACATTCCCTCGTTGTCTTTCGATGTGTGTAGACTTCCCAACTTTTTTTATCCTCCATCTCTCATCAGTTTCTCCTTCCTTAAAACATACATATTCTTTCCAATCAATCACATTTGTTCCATTCTTCTTATGCTTACTAATCCTGACACTAAACCCAGCATTCAATGCATAATTGTTATAAAACTCAAAAGTCTCATCCAATGACTTGAATTCCTGCCCCACTTTTGGCTTCTTATCATCTGAAACTTGAGGGATATAAACTTCTTCCCTAGGATACATCAATTCATCTGATGAATTTTCCATGACTTCTCCACTTTTTCTGTAATAAAGAAAATAAGTGATCACTGGAAAATGAAAGAAAACAAAAACCAAAAAGTTTGCTATCATACAGTGGGAATAATGTTCTCCAAAGTGTTGATTTTTACTAAGTCCACCTCCCAGATTTCCAACATACTTTGCTAATGGAAAAATCATATTCATGCCTCAAAATATATAAACAATCAGCACATAAAAGACATAAAAGAACTTGGTTTCTTTTCTTTTATATCTTTTTTTACCTAAACATGTCAAAACAACAACGCAAGTACATCATAATCTTGATTTTTTTTCCTTTTTGAAAATAAACAACAACAAAGAAAATTAACCATTGACAATCAATTAAGAAAGTCTAAATTTAAATGAATGAGAAATCGATTAAGAGAAACCCAGAAAAATTGAAAGAAAAGAAATTAATAAAACAAAACTAAACTGAAGAAGAAACCCAAAAAGAGAAGAGAATACCAGGTGACGTTGATCGGGACGCCGAAAGAGATGGATGACGCCGACAAAAGAAACTAGGTGTCGCCGGAGTCAGCAGAGGAGGTGCCGGAGATAATGGTGGAGATGGGCGTACAAGAGAGGAGGAGGCAAAGCAATGGGGGCTGTTTTTTTTTTTTTTTTTTTTTTCCAAGAACGTGTTTTGGTGGAGTACAGATCCCTTGATTAGTGCTATAATTTATTTTTTTATTTTGAATTTGAATTATAAATCTTAAAAGTAATAATTTAGCAGCTAGATTTTTTGATTAAAATCTACCGTTAGATCAAATTCAACGGTAGGTGAGCGGGGAAATCCTCGCTCTATGGTGAGCGAGAGATCAATTCTGATATACATATATATATATATATCACACATATTATAAGGTTGAATCCTAGTTTTGATCTTTCCTAGGTGCGTCAAGTGTCATATGTATTTATATTAGATGTGTGTGTAATATGAATAAAGATGGATGCTGGATCACCTTGACAACCGCCTGGGAGGTATGGGTTCCCGACTTCCCGTGGTAACCTGGCAAGCACTGGCAGATATAACCATTCCGATTTTGGGGGTTGACACACGTGCTATTTCCCTTGCATGTAAAATTCACCCTCTTTTGAGCTTCATCACACGGATCAGGCTCTACCCCAATTGCCCAATTAAGAACCATTGGAAGCTCTTTTATGTTGCTCAATTGTTGAAAACTTGTATTGGAGAATGTGAACTGGGTTTCTTCCACAATGAAGGCGTAGCTGCAGGGATTAAAGTACGTTATGTTGGTATGATTGTTATAGCTACTCAGTGTCACATTACGATTGTCTAGTCCAATGGGGATGTTCGTTTGGCAACACCCAACGCCAGAACAAGAGTCCTGATCAACGCTGCTGAGGCTGTTGCACACGGACATGCAGCCGGTTATGACCTCTTCTTCGCCTTGGAAGCCTTGGAAAATTGCATAAGTGTCACACGTACCCAACGGCAATGAACTTGTTTTTGGTATCTGAGATGGTGAAAGGAGGCACTGATAGATAAGGGCTGTTGTGTTTCGTTCTCCGAGCCATGTCGTCATAGCAATCATAGGCTACGTACTGTAATATCTGCATCTCAGCCTCATCAAGGGAGAAGTTAGTAGCAATGATACCACTACCCGCCCAGTCTGCTTTTGGGGGGTCAATAGATTTGTTACAAACGATAACAAAGTCTTTATTTCCCTGTGGCAGGAAACAACCATCACCTATGCCAAATGGATATGGAATTGTGAGATTACCACAGTGGGTTTGGCAGTTAGGCAAAGCTTGAGGCAGCTGGGCCTCAGCCGCTGCTATTGTTGTTGCAGCAGCCGCATGCAGTTAATATTAGCAAAGAAAGAGAGTTGCATGATAAGCATACTCCTCCAAGGTAAGCCCATGACAACCACTTAATTCCTTCTAGTACGAGCTTGGAATAGAGTAAACTATTGTATTGGCTAATGTCTCAAAGCCTGGCCTTTAATTTATAGGCATATTCATATGGAATTATATAATGGAAGGAAGACAGCTGATTTGCGTGCGACGTGGCCTCATATTGGGGTTTAATTAGGGGAAATTTCTTCCTCATTTTTACTCATTTGTCTGTTAATATTGTTGATCAAGGTACGTTTATATGTCGTTCTTAATAAATTAAACATCCCATTTGCAATGAGATTACCTTAATTTATCTGTTAATGATAAACAATGTTCATTTAATTATTTCATAGGAATTCCTGCTTCTGATGAAAATCTAACTTTGTTCTTGTAAGAAGTGTTTGTAAGCTTCAACTTAAGGTTTTTATTCTTGTTTCTTAGCTTACTTCTCAACCTAAATTATGTTTATAAAAACTTTCCTGGAATTTTCAATACTATTATCAGTGTTATGCTCTACTTGCTTTCATAAAGTAAAAATTAAACAGGGAAGGAACGTGTAAATCTTTGCTTTTTGGGCTGGCCATCCAGCAAATGTGGGTACTTCAAAATGGTTTTTAATGTGCCTTCGATGACATAGGGAACTGATCGAATATTCCAAAAAGTCAAGTAAATGAATAATAGTAGACCAAGCCATGTAGTGGACAGAGTCAAGGGATGAAATGTCAAGTAACTCATGGGATTTGGATAGTTGGGAACTGGGTCGATCTATTATTATATGGCGAAGCATCCGCGCGGGGCTGAAAGTTTTTAGACAATCAAGTACACTACACCATTTGTTGCTTAAATCCACTATTGGTTTATGTTATCTATTGATGTATCAGCAACTAAAATTAGTTTGAAGGATCAATAGCCACCCTGCAGTCACTCTTAAGCAGTAAGTTGCAGAGAAAGGGGTGGCAAACTGACTACCCAAACCAATTTTTTGGAATGGTGGAATTTGGAGACAAAAACTATCTAACACTGCTGACAATTTATTTCTCCACCAATGTTGTAGGTAGTTGCAAGTATAATAGTGGATAAAAGCAATTCTCCCACCAATGTTCAAATATTACAGTAGCATTTAGTTATAAAAGCAATTATATATGCATTCCATTAAATCTTGCAGTACTCACTGCATGATTATTGAGCTGCTATAATTAACAATCCTTTAATTTTCCTGTCTTGCATTTAATACATCTTAAACACTAGTGCTACACTTAATGATAAAATGGAAATTCAGTAGCAGAACATGGCAGAAAGCATCACATAAACTTCATTGATTACATCCAACCATCCATCTAACAACTGATTTACAAATACAAATGAAGATACCAACCTGTCATCTACATTACATCAACCATCACTAACATACCCACAATACAAAAGAGAATTTCTCAACCAACTTTACAATGCGAAATCTATACTATACTATACAAAGAAAGTTTTTGAACCAATATTGCATAGAACTTAATTCCACAACCATACTATAATCCGAAAATTGACTTGCACTAAACCCTAAAATAGATTTGTACAATTTGCAAATAACTAAAAAATATTACAAACACAACCATACCAAATCAAAAATCGATCTAGAGAGTAGAGACCTGCAAATGAAAAAAAAATTATAATGAGAACATAGAAGTTTAATGAGAACAAAGAAAAATTATAAGGAAAAAAAATTATAATGAAAACAGAGGAGAGGAGTAAACCCCGATGAAGATCGCCGGAATCCGCCGCCTAGATCGCCAGAAATGACGGAGGAGGGTCAGGGCTGTTAGGGTTTCGAACCATCACGTAAGGCGGCTGAACGGGCTGGGTGTTTACACCATTGAACTCAGCTCACCCAGGGGAAGATTTCGGGACCAACTCGATGGCAAGAGGTCGCCGGAATTTGTGACCCATCGGAGAAGAAGGCCGGTTCAGGTTCGGTTTAAATCCATGTTTTCATTGGGTTGTTGGGCAATCAAAAGGCAGGAATAGAGAGAGGAAGAAGAGACAAGTCGATTGGAGTCCATGTTGCCGGCGATGGCTGTCGGACGATGAAGAGATGGCCGGAGAGAGCTCACGACAGATTAGAGAGAAGAGAGAGAGAGAGAGAGAGAGAGAGAAGGGGGTGTGCGGCTGCTGAGGAGGAAAATGAGAAAAAAAATGCTGAAGTTAGGTTTTATAGTAAAACCCTAGCTGACGAATTTACAAAATTGCTCTTTAACTTAAAATACCCAAAACTTGATGGTTGTAGCTCCGTCTACGCGCTCGTACTCCCGAGCCCTATCCAACTAGATCAAAAGATCGTTTAAAATCTAAACATTTAATTTTGTCAAAATAAAACCTTAAACCAATTTACAAAAGCATCTCTTTTTAAAACAAACAATTTTATAAATTCATAGGAAAATAATTTCAAAATTTTCTATAATAAGTATTTAGAGTTTTTTTTTTTTAATGGGAATGGGCTAGTGGTAGGGGTGTGATTTAGATTGGAAAATCCAAATTCGACTGATTTCAATTCGAAAATTTCCAATTTTGGAACGCTTGATTAAAATCTGAAAATGCCGAAATCCAAAAATTCAGAAAAAAATTGGATTGGAATTGGAATGTTTCTATAAATTCTGATCTGAAATTTTCCTAAGGCATTCTGATCCGATATTTCATAAATTATGCCAAATTTATTTGGTATTTATATTAAATATTTTATCATTTTTTAAGTTTTCTACTATATGTTTCAATAATTTTTTATTTGTTTCAAACATACACATACATATATATTAAAAACAGATGACTAATTATAAACATATGTATATTATAAATATATGTGTATCATAATAATATAAATTCTAACAAAACACTCACATTTTTGTACTTGTAATTACTTTTTTTTTTTAATCAGGGGTAATTAATTTAATCATTATCTGAAAGTTTCAAAAATGTAATATTCCGAAAAAAATCTAAAAAATCAAAGAAATTTGAAAATTCCGAATTGGAATGAGATGTTGAAATTCCCAATGTAGATAAAACCCAATTTGAAATCGCCGCCATCCTTCGTCGGACTCGCCGGAAATCGGCACTGAAAAGTCACGATTTCTAGAGTTTCGATCGGCCGGCCATGGTGATCGGGTGAATGATCGGAGGTCATCAGGTTAATCACCATGACGAGGAGAAGAAGATGGTGGTGGTATGACATCACGCCGTCGTCGAAATGGGCAAATTGTCCCGATCAAACCTATTGAAATTCAACCATCTTCTTTTGTTGTATTTTTTTGAAAATCAGATATCACCAAGTCGAAGAAGAGAATGAGACGATCAGTTTGAGGGTGGTGTCGCTGGCAAAGTCGCCGGACGACATTCTGCTCGAACCAGTTCGATCGAGAGAGAGAGAGAGAGAGAGAGAGAGAGAGAGAGAGAGAGAGAGAGAGAGAGAGAGAGAGGCGGGTTGAGAGGAAGTAAGAAAAATATCTGAAGTCTTGAAGTTGAAAGTAACCCTAGGATGAAAGTTACTAAATTACCCTTAAAACCCTGATACAGTTGAGTTGAAAAATGTCTCTCAAGGGTAGCTGGTGGCGTTTTCCAATCACCATTCTAAAATTAGTTTTAAACCTTAAGTGGCAAAGGATAATTAAGTCTCTTACAAAAAAAAAAAAAAAAGGATAATTAAGACAACTTTTTAATCCCACATTTGCCTCTTTCAGTTGGAATTGTTGTGGGAAAGGAATAAATCTCCCACCAATTTTCAAGTTTGGTTGCTATTTTTGTGTAGCTACTTCTTAGTCAACTATTGTACAAATTAGTGGATCATAAAATAACTATTAACTCCACTAAATTTTTTTAAAACAACTAAAGTATTAATTGGTAACTCAAAAAAATGGCATTGGTCACTAATTTCAATTTAGTTTCAATTCAAGGTGGCTTTAAGCCATATTTGTTGCAGTGGTAATTGTTTTTGTTTACATCCAGGCACAACTGTACAAGGCTCATCCTTTTCTATTCATATTTAAATCAATTTTTGACTTCAGCTAGATATTAAAATATTACTTAATCGAAACATTAGAATACATAACAACCAGGTATCAACTGTATTAATATAACGGAAAAAGTTTTTTGCATTAACTCCACCAAACTATACCACCCCAAAAAAATAATTTTACAATCAAGCACCCAAACTTTACAATATGTGACAATGTGACACTTACTGTGAATTTTTTTTTGTTAATTCAAAGGGTATTTTGGTCAATCCATATAATTAACATTTAAAAAAGTTATTTTTAATTCAAATTTAATTTAAGGAAAATTTATTTAGATATAACTTTTTTTTTTCTTTTCAAAAATAATTTAGGGGCAAAATTATTTAGATAGAGCACCTTTTTAAAAAATCTAATTTAGAGGCGAATAATGTAGATGTAACAATTTTGTTTCATAAAAAACAGGAATAGTTTTTGTTTTTCTTCTTTTTATTTCTATTTAGTTGTTTGGAAATATAATTTAAAGGAAAAATTATTTAAATTAGACACTTTTAAAAAAAAAACAGGTTTATGATTATAATAATATAGAAATACTTGTTAAAATGAATTTTATTTTTGTTATTGTGCTCAAGGACAAAATGAGAAGTTTGGGACAAAAATTTAAGATTTAACTGAACATGTGGCTGTAGGTGCCACATTATCACATCTGATAAAATTTGGGCGGTTAATTGTAAAAAAAAGAAATTGGTGGTAAATCTACATATCCCCTATAGTTTGGGTGCTATTAGTGCAAAAAAGCCTAACGGAAAAGAAAATAAGTAACCTAACAGTGTTAGAATACTTCTCTATCTAATTTAATATACTATAATAATTAGACTGAAAAAAACTATCTTGTATATTGAATTGGAAGACTTTGCAATTGTTGGATCGAGTAACTCAGTTGGAATGGATATAGAATTACTCCTATGCACCCAAGTTGGATCATCTCTCCCCCTAATGAAGAAAAAAAAGCAAAAAAAAAAAATTTTGGTCCTATGTTTTATCCCAAAAAAAAATTTGGTCCTTGTAGTTTCAAAAGTCCGCATTTGGTCTTTGTGTTTTATATTATTTGTAATTTAAGAACATTTTATAACCAAAATAAAATTTTTTCTCAAATTAAAACTAATAAACTCGTGAGTTTCATTAAAAAATGACAAAGAATCATGTATGTAACCAAGGAGTGTAATTTCGAAAATTTCGGCGAAATTTTCATTTTTGAAGAGCCCCGAAATTTTATAACATACCCATTAATTTTCGATAATTTTTCGGCGAAATTTCGCTTAAATTTCGGCCGAAATTTCGAAGCTGCCACACGTGTATTTTTGTAAACTTTCGGCGAAATTTAAGGGAAATTTCGACGAAATTTGACGAAATTTCACCCAAATTTGGCGAAATTTCACCCAAATTTCGTCGAAATTTCGAACCCATCTGGCATTTTCAATATTTCCCAACCCTCCCAAGTGATTTATCTACACTTCCCAGCCCCCCCCGGCGACTTTTCTACATTTCTCAGCCCTCCTCCGGCGACTTCTCTGCATTTCCTAGCCCCCCTCCCGACCGGCTTCTCCCCGTGACCGAGATCGACGGCGAAAGAGACTGAGGTGACGGAGATGCAAGAAAGAGAGAGGGGAGAGAGAGAACTGAGAAACAAAGATGAGGAGGAGGGAGAGGGAGAGGGAGAGGGAGAGGGAGAGGGAGAGGGAGGGGGAGGGAGGGAGAGAGAGAGAGAGAGAGAGAGGAGCGGCGGCACAACAGGATGACTAGGGTTAAGATATACTCAAAAGCTTATAAGCTTATTCAAAGGCTTTAGCCTTTAGCTTTTTTATTTTGGGAAAGGCTTTAGCTGTAAGCCTTTAAGCGGGTGGGTTTTACTTTTTTTTGTCCATTAGCATATTGGGTATTAGTCTATTACTGTATTACTGTATTAGTATTACAAATTGGTGGAACCAAGGAATTGTATAAATGCGCAACCACCCAAATATCTTTGGCTGGGGATGACCAAAAAATAAATATCTTTGTCTGGCTTTTAAGAGTTTTGGCACTGGCACCAATAAGTTAAAGTTACGAGAAGAACTTGGCATGCAAAAGCATTTAGTAGTGGGAGTGAAAAGTTGGAAACTTGGAATTAATGTTGAGAGTTTCAGTTTTGCTCTGCTTTGTTCTTATTTCTTAATACTAAGATAATATAATAGCCTAATAGGTTTTATAATTTTTTAGAGTTCGGTATGAAATATCCGGTATGAAAAATTTAATAATAAAAAATATATAAACTAAACAACTATATAAACATAATTATATAATTTTTGTACCAAAAAAAACATAATTACATAATTTATGGGTATTAACTAATTTAATTAAAAACTTTGTACTAAAACTATATACATTACATATTTCAATATGTTTTTTTGTCAGACATTAGGGTATTAAAAATGTAATAAAACCTAATTAAAAGTTTAAAACAATATAAACTATAATATGGTTTTTTTTTTTTATAGAAAAACTATAATATGGGTTTAGTAATTTTATATAAGTTTATAAACTAAATATCACTATGAAGTATTTAAGTTTATAATTTTATATAAGTTTGTAAGTATATAAGTTTAATATAATTTAGGGTTTAGGGAGTTGTTTATTGTTGATGGTTTATGGTTTAGGAGATAGGGTTGAGTAAATTTAATAATATACGGTATAGGGTATATAGAGAGTATAGCCTTATAGGGTATATATATAGAGGGTATATCCTTACATGGTATAGGGTATATGGATGGCTATAGCCTTACATGATATATGGTATATAGTTTAGGGTTTAGGGTATGAAGTGTTATTTATATAATTATTAATCAGTGACCCATTTTTCTAATAGTATTTGCATCCAGCGCGCATTATATTCACCTTATATCATATGAAACCTACTATATAATTTGGTTTCTTCAATATTTTTTATCTATGTAGTAGATAATATGTTAAATAAACATATGGTCAAGTTTTATTCAAAATTTCCGTATTTTGATAGTAATTTCCGTCGTTTTTGTCTAATTTTATCGAAATCGAAATTTTAATCGAAATTTCCGCGAAAATTTCCGTCGAAATTTCCATCGAAAATTTCCTCGAAATCGAAATTACACTCCTTGTATGTAACATTCAATTTGATTTTTAAACAAAAATTGAAATTTTGAGTTTGTTAATATTGTTCTCATATTGCAAAAACATAAAATATAGGGATTAAAGGTAAAGTTTTGAAACTACAAAGACTAAATATGTTTTCGGAGTAAAATACAAAGACTAAAAATATTTTTTCCGAAAAAAAAAAAAATTGAAAGCCTTTGAAAGCCATGCATATGCATTCAAGATTGATGACCTCTTCCTAATTAGATATAATTAAAACAAGGCCCAATTACAGCCCAACTGATTGATGACTCATCTCATTGAGCTGGATTTATAAAAACAAGGCCCAATCTCAATCTTTCCATTAGGAAGGTCAGGCTAGCCCAATAGGCCCACGGTGAACAAGAAGGAAACCATCAACGGTCAACCGACCTCCAATCCTACCCTCAATTTCGGTAAATGGCAAATGGCAATACTGAATTTCATTAAAGTGCATAAATTTGAATCCTTCAATAGACTTGGGCAAATGGCAATACTGAAGTCTAAACGTGAACTTGGTGAGTTGAAGTTAAGCATGAATGACTTCTTTTGTCATATTATATGCAACAAATTAAAGCCTTTAGAGTAGTACGTATTGCCTTACGTTGATACAGCTTCACACCCTTTGGCATTGCAATACAATTGAAACATTACACTATACTAACATATATATTTGCTAAAATACATCACTAGACTGATCAAAATCAAATTGCAACAGATTAAATGCTGGTTTAGATTTCCTACAATACAATAAAACAGATAAATACTTGACCCTCGTAGCAAGTCAATGAATCATCGCCCATCATCATATGCCATTAACTGTTGGATTTGCATGCTGTCATACCCCCTAGTTGTACCAGTAGAACCACCATCACCTCCAACATTGACAATGCAAGCCTTTGAATTAGTTGACCCAAGCAAGTATTCTACCTCTTCTCCACAGAAATCAGCTTGTCCCCCCCATGGATGCTTTGTCGTGATTCTGATTCCCTCTAGCTCCATCGCCACTTCTTTCATGCCAGGCCTTTCCTCCCCTTTTACCCTTAAACATCTTTTTGCGAGATTGGCCACTTGTTCTACTGTCTCAATATTTCCCTCATTCACTATGTTTTCATCAAGAATTTGAATCAAGCAATCCTCTTCCATTGAACGAACAAAGAAGTTCGCAAGGTTTCTCTCTGCCTCAGGCCTATCAAATGAAAGTGCCACTTTGCTTGTTAGTAGCTCCACAAGGACAACTCCAAAGCTGTAAACGTCACTTTTCTCTGTAAGAGTGTTGGACTGAAGATATTCAGGATCTAAGTATCCGAGTGTCCCTTGCACCAAAGTTGATAGTTCATTTTGATCTGCAGGAATTAACCGTGAAGCTCCAAAGTCTGACACTTTTGCAGTGAAATTCTCATCTAATAGTATGTTTGTTACTTTCACATCTCGGTGTATGATTGGGATGGAAATGGAGGAGTGTAAGTATGCCAATGCTCCTGCAGTTTCTGATGCTATCTTCAACCGTAATTCCCATGAAAGTGATGATGATCCTTTGCCTTTTTTGTTATGGACATGCTCAAAAAGAGTGCCATGGGTGATGAACTCGTAGACTAGTAAAGGCACCTCTGTCTCTAAACAACAGCCTAATAGCCTCACAACATTTCTATGGTTGATTTGTGAAAGAAGAATCACCTCATTAACAAATTGATCATTCTGAGTCGGGGCACCAATTTTGGACTTCTTTATAGCAACCACTTTGTTATCTGGTAATATTCCTTTGTAAACTGTTCCATAACCTCCTTCACCAAGGACTCTACTTTCATGGTAATTGTTTGTAGCCTTTTTAAGTTCTTCTGCAGCAAAGATTTTTGTTGTCTCCATAAAACCTCCTCGGCTAGCAAGTTGTTGTTTTAACAATAAGCCACCATTTTCTTTGAAGTACTTTTCTTTGAGTTTCATGAACTTTCTTTTCTTCAATCCCCCATATATCGATGAAATTCCAACCAGTAAAACCAAGAAGCCTACACTGACACCTGCACATAATTGAAAAATCACTACTAAGTTTTATTTTACAATTTGCTTATGTATATTCTACTGGGGATAGGATGTTAGAGATAGATTGTAAAAAAAATAGGCATATAGCGTATCAAAACATCTTGTTTTAGTTAACTAGCTTGTTATTTTTAACGCAAAGACTTTTTTGACAAAGTAATATATATTGAGAGCAAGTATGATTCTGTGTATCACAATGACACAATGAAAACATTTATCTATTTTATGCTAAGCTTGTTAAAAAGGCTAGTATTGAAAAACAGAGGAAACACGTATATATAGGTACCTAGGGGAAAACTTTTAAAATTGAAAGTCTAGTCAAAATATTGAAAAATGAACAATCCTTTTTCAGTAATTTGACCGGTCTAAAGAATTAGTCTAGTGTGCGAAAAATGGCTCAGGAAACTCTCGATTACCAAAAAAAAAAAACTAGCCTTTGACTGAAAATTATTTTTCTTTAATTTTATTTTTTTAAAGATAAAACCTAGGTGAACTGTAGGTTAGATTTTTTTTTTTTTTTAATACAAAGGTAGCTCAAGTAAAATAAGTTTCGGTGCCAAATCCTCAAAAAGAAAAAGGTTTGGGTGCAAAACTATATGCTCAAAAGAAATTTAGGTTTTGGGTAGCCTAGTTGAAAGTCCATAGAATTTGTCCTCTCCACTCAAGTTTAATTCACATCCTCTAGAATAAAAAAATAAAAAAATTTAAGATAGCTATGATCATAAATAAGTGTTAATTAATATGTAAATAATGCATACCCAATGAAATAATAAGCCGGATATTATTGTTGTCTTTGATGCACCTGGTTCCAATTTTAAAGTTTTTAAAATTAGGGTACTAAATTAAAAATCAGTGTATAGTTGAGATACTTACGGATAATTTGCTCTTTATTATTTATTTATTTACTTTGTTCTACTTTTTGTTTTCAAAATCATGAATAACTATACATGTTCTGCTTTATTAATTTCTCAGGGGTTGATGTTTAATTAATTAGATATGATCATATATATAGGGAGCTTCAAAATAGTACATGGTTTGCCCTAATATATATATATGTAAATAGCAAGGTAGTTGGCTGGTACATACCCAACGAAATCTCCAGAATGCGGTTCGTTGATGTCGGATTGTTTTTTATGCAATCCGTGTTGCCTTCTTTTCTGTATCCTTTAGGACATGAACAAGAGTAGTTTCCTGGTAAATTTTGGCACGTTCCATTATTGCAGGGATTGGGTATGCACTCATTAATATCTGAAAAGAAAGCAAAACCCATATATCACAGATCATAAGGTAAAATCCTCAATTTTGAAGTTTATTTTCGAGCTGCGCGCAACAACTAATATATTTATCATGTGTGTATGTGTATATTATATATAAATACACGAACAAAATTTTTTTTGATAAAACAATTTATTTGTTTGATCAAAGTTAGATAAGTAAATAATTTTCAATTTGATTAATTTTTTACAAGAATAATTTATAAATAAAAATCTGAAAAATAGACGGTTCAAATTATTAAAAAATTATATAAAAGTGAGGATCCTACATTTAGTGTTAAATGTAAGATCCTACCATAGAGCTCCCTTTAAGATATGCAACGTACATATGTAAATATTAAATAGGTGTGTGTGTGCACGCGCATATATGTGTTATATATATATATATATATATATATATATATATATATATATATATATATATATATATATATATATATAAAGATCAGAGACCTTGGCAACCATCAGGGAGGTATGGGTTCCCTTCGTAGCCTGTCAAGCACTTGCAAAGGTGACCAGACGGACCACCAGTGACTGTTCGGTTGACACACTCGCTTTGACTTGCCTTGCACGAGGAATTGGTGCTATTTTGATCAGCTGCACCACATGGCTCATCCCCAATGGCCCAATTAACAACAACTGGAAGATAGCTTGTGCTTTTCAGTTGTTCAAAACTGGTATTGGGGGAGAAGGTGAAGTTGTCTTGATTCACAATGAAGGCGTAGCTGCATGGGTACGTGGAGAACCATGGACCTGTTCGATTGTCACTGTTATCCCACTCCATGGGACCCAAAACCACCGAAAAATTTTGCACTCCAGTAGGGATGTTAGTTTGGGAACAGCCAAAGCCAGAGCAAGAGTTGGTAAGTACTTTACCAAGATCATTGTCGCATAAGGTCACGCTGTAGCCGGCTATGAACGGATCTTCGTCTGGGCCTGGGTTTGGGCGGTCGCCTCCAAAAATTGCTAAAGCGTTACAGCCAATGGCAAAGAACTTGTTTTTGGTATCAGAAAGGGTGTAAAGAGGAGGCAGCTCAAGCGAGATGGACGGGTTAGTGCTGTTGTCTGGATTGCCCCGAGTGTCGTAACAGTCTGTGGCTACGTCCTGCTTTATTTGCAACTCACCCTCTTCAATGGAAAACTCAGCAATGCTTATGTCGTAATTCGTCCACTTTGCTGATGCCGGTTTGGTGGCTTCGTCACAAGTGATGCGAAATTCTGGTAGCAGGTAACAGCCATCACCTATGCCAAACGGATATGGAATTGTGAGATTACCGCATTGGCTCTTGCAGCCAGGCTTGGCTTGAGGCGCCGCGCCGGCTGCTTGAGCCCCTGCTGCTTTTGCAGCGGCTAATATCACAGCCACTGCAACCACCATAGAGAGTTGCAGCATAATAATTAGTAAGAGGAAATCTAGAGCTAGTACTGTACTACAAATTTTGAATTCTATGTATTTGCTTGCTTGTGAGAAGTACAAGTGCTAGCCTGCATGGTCTTACAAAGTTATACTCTTATAGGGCCTAATGGCTCATGCATTCATATTTCGAGTTTTTTTTTTTTTTTTTGGTCTAATTCATATTGAATTATTGATCCATGTGGAACAATAATGGAAGGAAGACTCAAGACTGGTATGCGTGTGAATTGGGTCTATTCATGGGGTAGTAGAGGGAAATTTCTTCCTCATCTTTACTCACTTGTCTGTTAATGTAATTTTCTCACTCCACGTTTTAGTCAAGATGCTGAGTCGATCACTTCACTAACATCATGCTTCACCAAAGCAAAAAAGTAACTACTTTCTACTGTTGCTACTCCAATATCAATTTTTAATTGGAAGCAAGATGAGAACTTTCTACTTTCAATATTCAGGAGCCTTTCTTTTTTTTTTTTTTTTTAATCTATTGTGGATCACAGATTGGATGACATCATGACGTAAGTTTTGCTGAGCTCGCCTATAATGCATTATTGATTGATATTATTGCAACTATTTGGAAAGAAACCAGAACCCATGATTATGAATTTTTGGGTCAACTTCGATTAGTAATTACGTCTTGCTGAGCTCGCCTATAATGCATTATTGATTGATATTATTGCAACTATTTGGAAAGAAACCAGAACCCATGATTATGAAGTTTTGGGTCAACTTCGATTAGTAATTTTTCTCAAGATAGTCATGTTGTTAGATTGTAAATCAGACCATTGCTTAGATAGTCACTAAATCTAGCCCAACAGGGTGTTCAAAATTTAATCCAACACTCTTTTTTTTTTTTTTTTGCCATGAATCCAATACTCTCAAACCGATGGATTTAATCCAATTTGCATGTGTTGGTCTGAATTGAATTGAAAGTTTGAAACTGAGGAACCTTTTGATGATTCTATTCTCACTTTACAATCACTCGTCCTGTGTGATGGATACCTTTTATATGATGACTATTATTTAGTCATAAATAAATTAAGATAACATTCTGAAACATATGGTAGCAAATATAGTCTCACTAAACAACAATGTTGCTTGACCAATGACCATTATAGTAGCAGATGATTTAGTTTTCAATGTGTGACCCTACGTAATGTGAAAGCCAAGAATGTTTGGAATTATAAGGAAGACTTGGGGTCTTCTATTGTCAAGACTAACAATTGTATTTTGCCTTTAGGCTTCATGTGTTTTATTAAGCTAGTAAACATTAATTTAATCAGCATTTCAAGTCAAATTTGTTTACTTGTTTGTCCATATAAATTTGATGGAAGTACATAATTTAGTTCACGTATTTGTACCAATCAATTAGAGCTCGTCTGATAATGTATTATAGAATGAAAAAATATATGAGACGATAGCATTACCACCTTAATATTTGGCTTTGGTCGGCTCATATATATCTCTCACTTGCCAAATGAGCCAAAATGAAGGAAAGAACATGTAGATTTTAATTAATAAAGTAAAATTCTAAATTCATAACATAATTAAGTATATAAGCACAAAAAACATACACATCTTAATTTCATCAAAAAGAAAAATATCACACAACATTTAAGACCCACATTACAGCAGTATGAATGCTCACATACTTTTATTTTAGGAGGCACACTCAGTCAAATGAAACAAATTAAGTAGAATATATTCAATATGTGATCCCTAGTAAGGGACAAGTGAACTAATTAT
The DNA here is from genome assembly GCF_963921425.1 of Dryas octopetala. Taxonomy (NCBI): domain Eukaryota; kingdom Viridiplantae; phylum Streptophyta; class Magnoliopsida; order Rosales; family Rosaceae; genus Dryas; species Dryas octopetala. Next base: position 7,799,182 of record NC_141366.1, read on the forward strand.
CGGCCAGCATCATTAGGCTTTAATGTTTGAAAGAAACCAGAACCCATGATTATGAATATTTAGGTCTAACTTCGACAGTAATTTTCTCGCCAGATTGTCATGCTGTTAGATTGTAAATAAGGATCATTTTTTAATATGTATTCCTAATTCTCAATTTGATAGAATAGCATATAGATATTTTATAAGAGATGATTTAATTACTATGTATGCTCCTTTAATTATTGTTCCATAAGAGTATGAGGGTTGGGTCATGGGCAGATCCGTGACTCCTCAAACGATCATATAGTTTTTGAGATCCGCCGTCTGGATCTAACTTTTAGGTCAAATTGGAACCCACTGTAAAAAAATGGAATTGACACCCACAAAATTTGTTTGTGAGTCTTTTTGATAATTCTAATCTATTTTGTGGGAGGAGGCTCTTAGTTCAAATATCATGGATGTTAATTGATTAATAAATAAAAAATTTCATAAGTGATGAATAAATTTGGAGTTGTGAGATCACCACAGTGGGTTAGGCACGCAGTTAGGCTTGGCCAATTGAGGAAGGGATTGAGCTGCTGCTATTGTTATAGCAGCAGCTAATATTAACAAAGAGAGTTGCATGATAATTAGCATAATTCTCCCATGTAATTAAGGCCATGACAACCATGCACTTATATAATTCCTTCTATTGCATGTATTGGCTAATGTTTATGATCAAACGTAAAGTATGTGGTAGCTACTAGCAAGCAAGCCTATATGTTTATGATCAATCGTTCTAAACTTGTTAAAAAGGTTAGTATTGAAAAGCAGAGGAAACACGTATACGTATAGTTAAAAGTATAAATTAATTTATACATTAATGTCTAGTCAAATGACTGAAAAAGAAACAAGCCTTGACTGAAAATTATATTTATCTTTTTTTTTTTTTAAAAGAAAAAACTTAGGAGAGCTGTAGGTTAGATTTTTTTTTTTTATTTATCCAAAGGTAGCTCAAGTACAATAAGTTTGGGTGCCAAACCCTCAAAAAAAAAAAAATATTTGGGTGCATGAGAATATGTTTAAAAGAAATTTAGACTAGAGATAGCTTAATTGAAAGGGGTGTAGAATTTGCCCTCTGCATCCAAATTTGATTCCTCTTCTCCAGAATAAAAAAGAAAAAATAATTTAGGCTATGATCATAAATAAATGTTAATTAATATGTACATAATGCATACCCAATGAAATGATAAGCAGGATATTATTGTTGTCTTTGATGCACCTGGTTCCATTGGTGCCGTCCATTTTGTAACCTTTGTTTTCTTTGTAACCTTTGTCACAAATACAAGAATAATTTCCAGCAGGTTCATTGTGGCACGTGAACCCAGTATCGCAGGGGTTTGTATTCTGGCACTCATCAACATCTGAAAATGAAGGAAAACTCATTTATATATCACACATATTATAAGGTGAAATCCCAATTTTGAGCTTTCCCAGCTGCAACAACTTACTTAAGGCTGAAACATTTATATAAGTATTAAATGTGTGTGTTTGTGTTAGAAATTTAGAGGGTGTTTAGGACACTCGTAGCTAATGGCTTGTGTAAGCTTCTATTAGCTATCTATGCTTGATATGAGAAGTGTTTGAACTATAAAACAAAGTATCTTTTATTGATGAACAAAGGAGGATACAAATGGAGATGTAGATGTCTAGGACAATAGGACTTTAGGACTAGTGGCTTTTAGTATTGCCTCTTGCTTGCACTTAGATATGGGTACATGCTATATATATAGAGAGTAGATGAATCCTCTTGACTTCTCTAGAACATCTATTAGCCACATGTTTATCATATATTCTAGATAATTCCACAAATTCTTAGACTTCTCTAGTTAAGATAGTTACTAATAGAATTATCTAGAATACTCTTTCTACTTCTCAAGCTATCTTATAGACTTTTAGAATTTTGTAGAACTTTTTGGAATATTCTAGCTTTAATTTGTATGGGCCTTGAGGAAGTCTCTAGAATTTTGTAGTATTTTCCAATAATGTGTATTAATTTTCAACAGTTTGAATAAAGAATATGGATCGATCACCTTGGCAACCTTGTGGGAGATATGGGTTTCCTTGGTAACCTGGCAAGCACTGGCAAATGTAACCATTCCGATTGGCGGGTTTGACACATTGGCGGGTTTGACACACTCGCTATATTCTTTGCATGCAAAATCGTCCCTCTTTTGAGCTTCATCACATGTGGGATCATCCCCAATTGCCCAATCAAGAACCATTGGAAGCTCTGTAATGTTCTCCAGTTGGTTCAGGCTTTTAGTGGAGAATATGAAGTAGCCTTGTTGTACAATGAAGGCGTAGCTGCAGGGGTTAAAGTCCCATATACCCCCAGTATGATTGTAGTAGCTACCCAGTGTCACAGTTTGATTGTGCAGTCCGCTGGGGATGGAAGTTTGGCAACATCCAATGCCAGAGCAAGAGGAGTCGTTAACGCCTGCTTACTTTTTTTTTTTTTTTTTGGGACAAATTACTAGTCTTACGACTTACATAGGTTTTTCCCAAAAGAAACCTATTACTACTAGTTTTCATTTTCTTTATGGTAATTGTGTAGTCAATTCAAACCAAGTTGTATTGAGAACCCCACAAAAATTATTAGTGCATTATTTTCCTACTTACGTAATTCTGTAGGTTATAATTATATCAATACTAAAACCAAGTTCTATTGGGGGCACAAGCATTGTTCTAGCTAATTTATTTTCATATGTCTTAACTCAAGCAGTGTAAAAGCATAAACTTCAAAATAGCTGGAGGGGCATTAATGCAAGGGCCACTTTAGGCCCTATATTGGCTCGGCCAGTATCAAGCATGCATCGCCAAAACAAACAAATAACTTCAATTTTTAACCATTGATTAGACAGGATCATTTTTATATTTACATTCTTAATTTTCAATTTTTGTATTAACTTAATTGTTAATTTAATACATAACATGTCAGATATTTACTAGAGATTATTTGAGATCATTCTTGTTCCAAAAACAGTAAGAGTGTTGGGCCATGGGGGGACCAATGACTGAAGTTATAGATAGTGTCACAACCAACAGCAATGAACTTGTTTTTGGTATGGGAGATGGTGAAAGGATACACTGATAGCAAAGGGCTGTTGTTGTCCGTTCCCAGAGCGTTGTCGTCATAACAATCTTTGGCTACATACTGTAATATCTCCATCTCAGCCTCATCAAGGACGAAGTTAGTAGCAATGATACGACTACCTGCCCAGTCTGCTTTTGGGGGATAAGTGGAATGGTCACAAACAATAACAAAGTCTTTATCTTGTCGCAGGTAACAATCATCACCTATGCCAAATGGATATGGAATTGTGAGATTACCACAGTGGGTTGGGCAGTTAGGCAAAGCTATAAGCAGCTGGGCCTCAGCCGCTGCTATTGTTGTTGCAGTAGCAGCAGCTAACATTAGCAAAGAGAGTTGCATGATAAGCTTCATCACAACCACTTACTTCCAATTCTAGTTTGTACATATTGGGCTATTGGGTAATGCTTATGATGATCACTAAAGTAGGTGGTAGCAACTAGCAAGCAAGCCTAGCATTTAATTAATTTGTAGGCATATCCAGGATATGGAATATTACGAATGGAAGGTCTGGTATATGTGCGTGCTCGCGCGTTGGATCAGTCTTGGGGTTTAGGGAAAATTTCTTGAACGTGTAGACCGGTCAACAAGTGTGATAAGCTTCATCACAACCACTTACTTCCAATTCTAGTTTGTACGTATTGGGCTATTGGCTAATGCTTATGATGATCACTAAAGTATGTGGTAGCAACAAGCAAGCAAGCCTAGCCTTTAATTAATTTGTAGGCATATCCAGGATATGAAATATTACGAATGAAAGGTCTGTTATATGTGCGTGCTCGCGCATTGGGTCAGTCTTGGGGTTTAGGGAAAATTTCTTGAACGTGTAGACCGGTCAACAAGTGTGATAAGCTTCATCACAACCACTTACTTCCAATTCTAGTTTGTACGTATTGGGCTATTGGCTAATGCTTATGATGATCACTAAAGTATGTGGTAGCAACTAGCAAGAAAGCCTAGCCTTTAATTAATTTGTAGGCATATCCAGGATATGGAATATTACGAATGGAAGGTCTGGTATATGTGCGTGCTCGCGCGTTGGATCAGTCTTGGGGTTTAGGGAAAATTTCTTGAACGTGTAGACCGGTCAACAAGTGTGATAAGCTTCATCACAACCACTTACTTCCAATTCTAGTTTGTACGTATTGGGCTATTGGCTAATGCTTATGATGATCACTAAAGTATGTGGTAGCAACTAGCAAGCAAGCCTAGCCTTTAATTAATTTGTAGGCATATCCAGGATATGGAATATTACGAATGGAAGGTCTGGTATATGTGCGTGCTAGCACGTTGGGTCAGTCTTGGGGTTTAGGGAAAATTTCTTGAATGTGTAGACCGGTCAACAAGTGTCGACTTGGTAATTATTGGTCAACAAGTGCTGGCTCGCGCAAATTGTCCAGCACGAGCAGTGACTTCACTAAGGTCTTGTTTGACTCGCACTTGCATAATGTAATTCTTAAGAAATTAATTTCTCTGTCTTTCTCGAATGTAGGAACCAAACGTGCTCTTATCAGATGGTTGACATATATGGATTGGGATGGGATGACGGGCTGCAAGGATTCTCAGATTCTCTCTTATATCTTGGAATCTTATCAGAATCGAAATGATGTTGAAAATTTGGTCTTAAAAGATGCGTCGAGCAAGATCTCAAGTCAATATTCGACCTTCGAACCTTTGCTTTCATTGGGCCTCATTTGTATCAAAAAGAAAAGATTGATATTGAGCCTTGTTTTATTAAGATTAATAAGATATTGGGCCTTGTTTATAAATCCAGCTCTTTGGGACGAGTCAATATCAACGGTCGGAAAAAAGGTTTGATTTTTCTATTCGCGCTGTGTATTGTAGTAATAATGTATTGATGCTTTGGGGTTTCCTTCTCTGTTTGGTTGCAGAGAAAACGGGGAGTACAAAAAAAGATACCGAAATCCGTTGATTATTACTATATTTCTCTTTACAATGGAAATATTTCCTCAACGCTGACTGAATTGTATTTTGCTTTTGTTCATGGAAATAGCGTCCATTAACTTTAAGGTACTCACAACTCAAAAAGTTAACCAAAATCACTCAATCTCATAAATTTAATTTTAAGGTAACTCCAACCCACCCACAACCATAAATTTAATTTTAAGATAACAGCAACCCACCAACAACCATAAATTTAATTTTTATGTAACATTAACCCACCCACAACCCAAAACAGCTTCAGCACTATGCAAACAAATTTAATTGTAAAAAGTTTCAATTTTCACCTACAGTTTCAGTTTTCATCGCAATTTCAGTTTTCACTCGCAGTTTCAGTTATGGAGAACACTCTTATAAAGTCGCAGTTTTTAGTTGTCTGACACAATTAACAAACTCAAAAAGTCACAGTTTCAGTTTGCATTTTCATTTTGCAATTAACAAACTCAAAAAGTCTTTATCTTGTCGCAGGTAACAATCATCACCTATGCCAAATGGATATGGAATTGTGAGATTACCACAATGGGTTGGGCAGTTAGGCAAAGCTTGAGGCAGCTGGGCTTGAGTTGCTGCTAACATTAACAAAGAGAGTTGCATGATAAGCATAACCCTCCCATGTAAGGCCATTGTATTGGCTTGGCCAAGTTTATTTTCTGAGTAAAGTAAGTGGTAGCAAGTAGCAACTAGCAAGCAAGCCTGGCCTTTTATGTGTAGGCATATAGAATTATTGATCTGAAGGAAGATTCAGGACTGGTATGTGTGTGAATTGGCCGGGTCAACTCATCGGGTAGTAGAGGGAATATTATTTCCTCATCTTTATTCACTTGTCTGTTAATGTCATTTTCTCGGTCCACGTTTAGGTCGTCCCTAATAAAACACCATCATCCCACTAGGAAGTTGGAACTGGACTCGATCATTAATTGTCAATATGCGAATGCACGCGAAAAGTCCAGCAGGACCCGCTAGCACAAGCAATGAGTTTAAGTCACGACACTGACTTCACTAACATCATGCGTTCATGCAATCACAAAAACAAACAAGTAACTACTTTTTACCTTTTTTTATATTTTTTCTAGGCTGTTGTGGTCCGTTGTGGATCACATGGAGATTGGATGATATCATGACGTCAGCAAAGAAGTTTTGCTGAGCTCACCTGTCATGCATGAATTTTTGAAAGAAACCAGAATCCATGATTATGAATTTTTGGGTCTAACTTCCGACAGTAATTTTCTCACCAGATTGTCATGCTGTTAGATTGTAAATAAGGATCATTTTTGAATATGTATTCCTAATTCTCAATTTGATGGAATGGCCATGTAGATATTTTATAAGAGATGATTTAGTTAGTATATATGCTCCTTCAATTATTGTTCCATAAGACTATAAGAGTATGAGGGTTGGGTCATGGGTCGATCCGTGTCTCCTCAAACGATCACATAGTTTTTAAGACTCACAGTCTGGATCTAACTTTTGGGTCAAATTGGAACTCACTGTAAAAAAATGGAATAGACACCCACATAATCTGTTTGTAATGAGTATTTTTGATGATTCTAATCTATTTTGTGGGATGAGGCTCTTAGTTCAAATATCTTGGATGTTAATTGTTTAATAAATGAAAATTTTCATACTGTGGTGAATAAATTTGGAGTTGTGAGATCACCACAGTGGGTTAGGCAGTTAGGCTAGGCCAATTGAGGAAGGGATTGAGCTGCTGCTATTGTTATAGCAGCAGCTAATATTAAGAAAGACACAATAGCAGCAGCTAATATTAAGAAAGAGAGTTGCATGATAATTAGCATAATTCTCCCGTGTAATTAAGGCCATGACAACCACTTATATAATTCCTTCTATTGTATTGGCTAATGTTTATGATCGAGAGTAAATTAAGTATGTAGTAGCATCCAACCCAAAACCAATTGGCAATTGGTGGAGAGGCCCAAGACTTATAAGCATATATACTAAACTCTAGTTTTCCGATGTCCCTGTGGGACATTGCTCCACATTACTCTCAACACGTCCCCGCACGTGTGGCGAGATTTTTGAGCCTTACACGTGAACAAATTGTATTGGATGACGTGGGAGCATGTGTGGCCGTTGGGTCTTACACGCGGATAACCAAGCTCTGATACCATGATAGAATTAGAGCATCCAACCCAAAACCAATTGGCAATGGGTGGAGAGGCTCAAGACTTATAAGTACATATACTAAACTCTAGTTTTTCGATGTGGGATATTGCTCTACATTACTTTCAACAGACTCAACACTGGTATGCATGTCGATGTAATGTTTGAGTCCACGTTTAGGAGGTCGTCCCTAAAAAAACATCTCGATCACTTGGAACCCGACTTGGTAAATAATGTCGGCTCGCGCAAATTTTCCAGCACAAGCATTGATTTCACTAAGGCCTAGTTTGGCACGCAGAATACAGTTATTGAGAAATCAATTTCTATGTCTTTTCTTAATAGTGGGAACCAAACGAGTTCTAATATCATGCATGACTATAAGGCAGGTCCCTCGTGGATCACAAATTGGATGATCAAGTCGATAGCAAACAAGTTTTCCTGACTTCTTTTTTGGGGTCAGATTACCTTCAGCAAGGCAGCAACTCAAGTATTGTATTGTGTTAATTAAGAACAATTAAGCTGGTGCGGACCTTGGATTGATGGTTGCCATAGATTAGGACCGGGCTGACGGCTGCAAGGATTCTCGATCAGATTCTCTATTATATCTTGTTGGAATCTTAATAGAATCAATCTGATGCCCAAAACTTGGTCCATCTGGAAGGATGCGTGGAGCAAGCTGTGAAGTCAATGTTCCAACATTTTCTTTCTTTGGGCCTCATTTGTAACAAAAAGAAAATATTGATATTGGGCCTTGTTTATAAATGCAGCTCTTTGAGACGAGTCAACATCAACGGTAGGCCCATAAGCTCACTTGCCCACTCATATCTCTCACATTAAACAAAATTAACGAGAGGGAAACATCAAAACTGTCGACCTCCTTCCTTCCCCAAACGAATCAAAATTAAAGACAAAGAATTTAGGTGGCGTTTTTGAGTCTCCGTCTCCTCCTCCCCTTCCTACGGAAACAAGGTTGGATTTTTCTATTTGCGCTGTGTATAATATATAGTAATAATGTATTGATGCTTTGGGGTTTCCTTCTCTGTTTGGTTGGTGAGAAAATGGGGATAGGAAAAGATACCAAAATCCATTGATTATTACTATACGTCTATTTACAATGGAAATATTAATTTCCCCAACTTTGACTGAATTGTATTTTGCTTTTGTTCATGGAAATATTGGCATCCATGTGTGTGTGTGCGTGTGTGTATATATATTTCCTAAAATACGTCATTATATAGTCTGTACTGAACTACTGATCGAATTAAAACAGATTAATATTGGTTTAGATATCCTACAATATACAATAATACATAGTAGACCCTCAAAGCAAGTCAATGAATCATCGACCATCATCATACGGCATCAACTGTTGGATTTGCATGCTGTCATACCCCCTAGTTGTACCCGTAGAACCACCATCACCTCCAACATTGACAACGCAAGCCTCTGAATTAGTTGTCCCAAGCAAGTACTCTGCCTCTTCTCCACAGAAATCAGCTTGTCCCCCCCATGGATGCTTTGCCGTAATTCTCATTCCCTCTAGCTCCGTCGCCACTTCTTTCATGCCAGGCCTTTCCTCCCCTTTTAACCTCAAACATCTTTTTGCGAGACTAGCCACTTGTTCTATTGTCTCAATATTTCCCTCATTCACTATGTCTTCGTCAAGAATTTGAATCAAGCGATCCTCTTCCATTGAATGAACAAACAAGTTCGCTGAGTTTCTCTCTGCCTTAGGCCTATCAAAAGAAAGTGCCACTTTGCTTGTTAGTAGCTCCACAAGGACAACTCCAAAGCTGTAAACGTCACTCTTCTCTGTTAGTGTGTTTGACTGAAGATATTCAGGGTCTAAGTATCCGAGTGTCCCTTGCACCAAAGTTGAAAGTTCATTTTGATCTGCAGGAATCAACCGTGAAGCTCCAAAGTCTGACACTTTTGCTGTGTAATTTTCATCTATTAGTATGTTTGTTACTTTCACATCTCTATGTATGATTGGTATGGAAATGGAAGAGTGTAAGTATGCTAATGCTTCTGCAGTTTCTGATGCTATCTTCAGCCGTAATTCCCATGAAAGTGATGATAATCCTTTGCCTTTTTTGTTATGGACATGCTCAAAAAGAGTGCCATGGGTGATGAACTCGTAGACTAGTAAAGGTACCTCTGTCTCTAAACAACAACCTAAAAGCCTCACAACATTTCTATGGTTGATTTGTGAAAGAAGAATCACCTCATTAACAAATTGATCATTTTGAGTCGGGGCACCAATTTTGGACTTCTTTATAGCAACCACTTTGTTATCTGGTAATATTCCTTTGTAAACTGTTTCATAACCTCCTTCACCAAGGACTCTACTTTCATGGTAATTGTTTGTAGCCTTCTTAAGTGCTTCTGCAGCAAAGATTTTTGTTGTCTCCACAGAACCTCCGCGACTAGCAAGTTGTTGTTTTAACAATAAGCCACCATTTTCTTTGAAGTACTTCTCCTTGAGTTTCATAAACTTTCTTTTCTTCATTCCCCAATATATCCATGAAATTCCAACCAGCAAAACCAAGAAACCTACACTGACACCTGTACATAATTGAAAAATCACTACCAAATTTTGTTTAACAATTTGTTTATGTATATTCTACTGGGGATAGGATGTTAGAGATAAATTGGGAAAAAAATATTTAATGAGAGCAAATTAAGATGATTTTGACAAAGTAATATTTATTGAGAGCAAGTATGATTCTGTGTATCACAATGAAAACATTAGATTAATCAATCGTTCTGAACTTGTTAAAAAGGTTGGTATTGAAAAGCCGAGGAAACACGTATACGTTTAGTTAAAGTATACATTAATTTATACATTAATGTATAGTCAAATGACTGAAAAAGAAACAAGCCTTGACTGAAAATTATATTTCTCTTTTTTTTTTTTTTTTTTTTTAAGAAAAAACTTAGGAGAACTGTAGGTTAGATTTCTTTTTTTATTTATAGAAAGGCAGCTCAAGTAAAATAAGTTTGGGTGCCAAAACCTCAACAACAAAAAAAAGGTTTGGGTGCAGAAGTGTATGTTAAAAGAAATTTAGATTAAGATCGAATAGCCTAATTGGAAAGGCTGTAGAATTTACCCTTTGCATTCAAATTTGATTCCTTTCCTCCCGAATAAAAGAAGAAAAAAAAATTTAGGCTATGATCATAAATAAATGTTAATTAATATGTAAATAATGCATACCCAATGATATGATAAGCACGATATTATTGTTGTCCTTGATGCATCTCGATCCATTCGTGCCGTCCTGTTTGTAACCTTTGTCACAAATACAAGAATAATTTCCAGCAGGTTCATTGTGGCACGTGGACCCAGTATCGCAGGGGTTTGTATTCTGGCACTCATCAACATCTGAAAAGAAAGGAAAACTCATTTATATATCACACATATTATGAGGTGAAATCCCAATTTTGAGCTTTCCCAGCTGCAACAACTTACTTAAGGCTTAAGCATTTATATAAGTATTAAATGTGTGTGTTTGAATAAAGAATATGGATCGATCACCTTGGCAACCTTGTGGGAGATATGGGTTTCCTTGGTAACCTGGCAAGCACCGGCAAATGTAACCATTCCGATTGGGGGGTTTGACACACTCGCTATATTCCTTGCATGCAAAATCGTCCCTCTTTTGAGCTTCATCACATGTGGGATCATCCCCAATTGCCCAATCAAGAACCATTGGAAGCTCTGTAATGTTCTCCAGTTGGTTCAGGCTTTTAGTGGAGAATTTGAAGTAGCCGTCTTGTACAATGAAGGCGTAGCTGCAGGGGTTAAAGTCCCATATACCCCCGGTATGATTTTCGAAGCAACCCAATGTCACAGTTTGATTGTGCAGTCCGCTGGGGATGGAAGTTTGGCAACATCCAATGCCAGAGCAAGAGGAGTCGTTGACGCCTGTAAGGCTCTTACAATAGGATATGCACCCGGTTACGTACCTTTCCTCGCCTCGGTAGCCTTCAAAAAGTGCTTTAGTGTCACAGCCAACTGCCGTGAATATGTTTTTGGTGTCAGAGATGATGAAAGGAGACCTGAACAAAGCGCTGGTAGAGCCCGTTGGCGCACCCTGCTTGTCATAACAATCTCGGGCTACGTACTGCCATATTTGCAACTCACCGTCCTGCAGGGATATGTTGGTAACAGGGATATCAACAGTAGCCGCCCAGATTTCTTTTGGGGGGTCAGTGGAATCATTACAAACAATACCAAAGCTAGGAAAATCTTCATTTCCCTGTGGCAGGAAACAACCATCACCTATGCCAAATGGATATGGAATTGTGAGATTACCACAGTGGGTTGGGCAGTTAGGCTTGGCCAATTGAGACTGGGCTTCAGCAGCTGCTAACATTAACAAGGAGAGTTTCATGATAAGCATAACCCTCCCATGTAAGGCCATTGTATATATTGGCCTGGCGAAGTTTATTTTATGAGTAAAGTAAGTGGTAGCTACTAGCAAGCAATATTAGAGTTAATTAAGGCATTTGCCTGATAACTCAGTTTCTGTTTAGTTTATTAATTAAGTTGTTGTTGTACAGGTGGCATTGTCTCATAGGGTGATGCTTGAGTGATTGTAAGAGCTCATAGGCTCGTGAGTGGCAACAGATATTTGTTAGAGTGTTGTCATTTTGTGTAACAGAATTGTGAATGAAAAAATATCTTGCTGGTTCTGTGCGTCTTGCACACCAGAACATTCTTGCATCAGCTTCTTCCATTTTTATTCCCCTGAACAATTCCCTCTGTAGCCTCTGTACTTTTCTTGCATAAATCCCTGATTATATTTCAGGTACTATATCCAGCAACTTCAACATGGTATCAGAGCCCAGGTTGGTTCTGTGACTGGGCGTTGTACTGTGTGTGTGAGCTAGAGTAAAACAGAGGTACAAAACCATCTAGATCTAGGCATGGCTGGGTCTGGGAGTGGTGAGCTACGGGCTCCCATTTTTGATGGTACTGAGTACGAATTTTGGAAGGTGCGCATGGTGACTATCTTCAAGTCACATGGCATCTGGAAGTTAGTTGAAAAGGGGATTACAATCCCAGAAGCAAAGAAGAAGAAGGAGAAGGCTAAGAAGGAAGGAGAATCCAGCATCGATGAGGAGGATGAACTGGAAGCTTACATGGAGGAGCAGAATATGAAAGATGCAAAAGCATTGGGCATCATTCAAGGGGCTGTATCCAAAGAGATTTTCTCTCGGATTATCAACCAAGACACTGCCAAGGGAGCTTGGGATCTTCTACAAGAAGAGTATCATGGTGATGAACAATCCAGGTCAGTTAAATTGCAAAGTCTGAGGAAGGAATTTGAATATATGAGGATGAGGGAGAGTGAAGCTCTGTCTGAGTACTCTACTCGGTTCTTTGATTTAACTAACCAAATGGAAAAATATGGTGAATGTTTGTCTCAACAAAGGATGGTACAGAAGGTTTTGATCAGTCTAACTAAGATGTATGATCCTATGTGTGTGGTGCTCGAAAGAACCAGTGATTTAAACACTGTGTCTGTAAATGAAGTTTTTGCTTGTCTCAAAAGCTATGAATTGAGACTAAGCAGGCATGAAGAAGATGATGAGAAAGTAGAAAGAGCCTTTGCTAGTATGAGTATTGGTTCTAAAGGACAGAATAACCAAACAAAGCCTCACAACTATGATGGGGGAAAACGAAATTTCAAGAGTTGGAAGGGAAAACCCAAGAAATGGGATAACAAGTCTCAGTCTAATTTGAGACAAGGAGGTGACGCTGGGAAGGAAAAGTGCAAAGTGTGTGATAAAGCTCACTATGGAGAGTGCTGGGTCAAGGGAAAAGTGAAATGTTACAACTGTGATAGGTTTGGGCATGTAATGAAAGATTGCCATCAACCACACAAGAAGGGACAGGTTGCTAATTATGCAAACCAAGTCCATGAGCCTGCCACCATGTTCTATGCATGCCACAAAGCTTCTGTGGAGAAAGAACAAGGAGTTTGGTATTTAGATAGTGGCTGCAGCAATCATATGACTAGCCATGAGTCACTTCTAATTAACATTGACAGAAGTGTGAAATGCAAAATAAAAATGGGGACTGGAGACATTGTGGAATCAACTGGGAAGGGAGTCTTGCCTGTGCAAACCAAAGGAGGAACAAGGTACATCACAGAAGTTATGATTGTGCCAGGACTAGATGAAAATCTTCTCAGTGTTGGACAAATGGTGGAGCATGGTTATTGGTTGGTATTTGGTGAGTATATGGTGACCATTTATGAAGATAAAAGTATGAAAGCTCCTGTGGCAGCAGTTCAAATGAAAGGGAATAGGTGCTTCCCACTTGTACTCGAAGACATAAGTCCAATGATGGCAAAGAAGGCCACAGTGACTGGTTCAAACTGGAAATGGCATAAAAGGTTTGGCCACTTGAATTTCGAGAGTATGCTGCAATTGCATGACAAAGAAATGGTGATTGGCTTACCAAAGCTCACAAGAGGAGAGCATGTTTGTGAAGGATGTGCTTTGAGCAAAAGTCACAGGGAAGCATTTGATAAAGGGAAGACTATTAGAGCTATTGAGCTGCTAGAATTGGTTCACACAGATGTCTGTGGACCAATGTCAGAAACCTTGGGAGGAAACAAGTATTTTCTCACATTTATTGATGACAAGTCAAGAATGTGCTGGGTATATTTTTTGAGACAAAAGTCAGATGTGTTCTCTGTATTCAGAAAGTTTAAAGCAATGGTAGAACTTCAGTGTGGTTACAAAATGAAGAAATTAAGAAGTGACAGAGGGGGAGAGTATACCTCAATGGAGTTTGAGAAGTTTTGTGAAGACTTTGGAATAGAAAAGCAACTCACTGTTGCTTATTCTCCTCAGCAGAATGGAGTGGCTGAAAGGAAGAATAGGACAATTATGGAGATGGCAAGAGCAATGCTACAAGAGAAGAAGCTACCTAATTATTTTTGGGGGGAAGCAGTTAACACTGCTGTGTACCTTCTGAATAGATGCCCCACTCGAGCTTTGATTTGTCAAACTCCATTTGAAGTTTTCAGTGGAAGGAAGCCAGGAGTGAAGCATTTGAGAATTTTTGGTTCAATGTGTTATACACATATTCCTACTCAATTGAGACACAAGTTGGATGATACAAGTCAGAAAGGAATTTTTGTTGGATATGGAACTAGAGAGAAAGGTTATATGGTGTTTGATCTCAAAAGCAATAAGGTGATAGTCTCTAGAAGTGTGATTTTTGAAGAGACAGCAATGTGGAACTGGGAATCAAAGTCCACTGAATACATATCAGTTCCTTGGAGTGATGAAGAGGATTCTCATGCTGCTGAAACTGAATCTGAGCATGAAGTCTTGTGTCAAACTCCACAGAGTCCCTTCAATCCAATTGCATCACCTAATGCTAATTCAAGTTCCAGCACTTCTCTCTCACCACCTGCCGCAGAAACTGAAGTTGAACTAGCAAGCACATATGATTCTACTCCAAAGAAGTGGAGAAGTCTTGATGAAGTATTTGCTCACTGCAAAATGAGCATTGTGGAACCAGAAACTTATCTGGAAGCAGCAAAAGACAAGGCATGGCAGAAGGCTATGGAGAATGAAATTGAAATGATAGAGAAAAATCAAACTTGGCAGCTGGTTGATAGGCCAGGGAACAAACCAATTGTTGGTGTAAAATGGATATTCAAAACTAAACTCAATCTTGATGGGTCAATACAGAAGCACAAGGCTAGGTTAGTAGCCAAAGGTTATACACAAAAACCAGGGATTGACTTCAATGAGACATTTGCCCCTGTGGCAAGACTTGACACAATTAGAACCTTGATTGCCTTATCAGCTCAAAAGGGTTGGAAGCTCTATCAGTTAGATGTCAAATCTGCTATTCTAAATGGAGAGCTAGAAGAGGAAGTTTATGTAGATCAACCTGATGGCTTCACTGTTAAAGGCCAGGAAGACAAAGTATATAGGCTGCACAAGGCTCTCTATGGTCTAAAGCAAGCACCAAGGGCTTGGTACAGCAACATAGACACATATTTGATGCAGTGTGGATTCGAGAAGAGCCCAAGTGAAGCTACTCTCTATGTTAAGAACAAAGAAAATAAGGGAACTCTCATTGTCTCACTCTATGTGGATGACATAGTCTACACTGGCAGTAACATGAACATGCTTGAAGAGTTCAAGGCAGAAATGATGAATAGATATGAGATGACTGATTTAGGACTGCTACATCATTTTCTAGGAATTGGTGTAATCCAACTAGAAGGGAGCATTTTCATTCATCAAAAAAAGTATGCTCAAAGTTTGTTAGAAAAGTTTGGTTTAAGAGACTGCAAGGCTGTCTCTACACCTCTAGCAACAACTGATAAACTCAAGAAAAATGATGGAAGTACGCCAGCTAATGAAGAACAATACAGAAGAATGGTGGGAAGTTTACTCTATTTGACAGCTACAAGACCAGACATCATGTTTGCTGCAAGTCTCTTAGCTCGATTCATGCATTGTCCCTCAATGAAGCACATTGGTACTGCAAAGAGGGTGCTGAGATACATACAGGGAACTTTGAATTTTGGCATCCAGTACAAGAAAGACACTGTTGCAATCCTAATAGGGTATTGTGACAGTGATTGGGGAGGAGATGAGGATGACATGAAGTCTACCTCAGGTTATGCATTTTCATTTGGAAGTGGAGCTTTCTCTTGGGCATCTGTGAAACAACACAGTGTTGCACTATCAACAGCAGAGGCTGAGTATGTCAGTGCTGCAGAAGCAACAACACAAGCCATATGGTTGAGATTTGTGTTACATGATTTTGGTGAGGAACAAATGGAAGCAACTCCACTTATGTGTGACAATACATCTGCTATAGCTATGACTAAGAACCCTGTTTTTCATCAGAGGTCCAAGCATATTAAGAGAAAGTATCACTTCATTAGAGATGCCATTAATGAAGGAGAGATTGAGCTACTGTATTGCAAGAGTGAGGAACAATTGGCTGACATTTTTACCAAAGCTCTTCCTAGAGAAAGATTTTGTGAGCTGAGAAATCACCTTGGAGTGATATCAGTCAAATCCTTAGAAGGGAGTATTAGAGTTAATTAAGGCATTTGCCTGATAACTCAGTTTCTGTTTAGTTTATTAATTAAGTTGTTGTTGTACAGGTGGCATTGTCTCATAGGGTGATGCTTGAGTGATTGTAAGAGCTCATAGGCTCGTGAGTGGCAACAGATATTTGTTAGTGTTGTCATTTTGTGTAACAGAATTGTGAATGAAAAAATATCTTGCTGGTTCTGTGCGTCTTGCACACCAGAACATTCTTGCATCAGCTTCTTCCATTTTTATTCCCCTGAACAATTCCCTTTGTAGCCTCTGTACTTTTCTTGCATAAATCCCTGATTATATTTCAGGTACTATATCCAGCAACTTCAAACTGACGGCTGCAAGGATTCTCAGATTCTCTATTGTATCTTGTTGGAATATTAACAGAATCAAACTGATGCCCAAAACTGGAAAGGATGCGTGGAGCAAGCTGTGAAGTCAATGTTCCAACATTTTCTTTCTTTGGGCCTCATTTGTAACAAATGAAAATATTGATATTGGGCCTTGTTTTCTTAGACCAATAAGATATTGGGCCTTGTTTATAATGCAGCTCTTTGAGACGAGTCAATATCAACGGTCGACCTGTAAGCTCATTAGCCCACTTATATCTCTCACTAGCTTCACTACTTCATTTGTTCTTAAAACAATAAATAATAGTCGTTTTTTTGCTCATTCTGATACCATGTAGAAATTAGAATATTAAATGCAAAATCAATTAACAATAGGTGGAAATGTCTTATACCTTATAAATTATAAGACGAGATTTTACTTTCTCGACGTAGAATATTTCTCTCAACATATCTAGAATTATTCATATTTAACTCTAACCCTTCCTGACTATTTATTAATCATATTAGATAGTCATGTCATGTATCAGTTCGTATTGGATTTAAATTGAATTGATCAATCCTAACTCCCAAACTTTGATTATATATATTGGATTTGAATTGTATTAGAAATTGTCAGCCTTAACATCTATCTGATGAGGTGGCACAAACCTAAGACTTTCTCATATACTAACTTGTCTGTTTTACTAACTAGTCTATTTCTAATGTTGCTGTCCACGAGACTAACTAGTCTATTTCTAATGTTGCTGTCCACGAGGTCGTTCCTATTATTTACAGAAGTAAATGCAATGGAACATCCCACTTGGTAATACTCAATGCGCAAAGCCAAGTTGTGACATAATTGTGTAACCAAGATTGGTTCACATGCCTAGAAATATTGCCAACCTACTTGCCTTTTTTACGCAATTAACTTAGGCTGTGGTTTCTTTTATTAAAAAAAAAAAAAAAATGAAACGGACAAGTTATTTGTCTTTCTAACATCGATCTACACTGACATACTCTCTCCAAGGTGTGCACTTTTAAATTTAAATCCCTCTAGTCTAGAACTCTAGAAGTAGGCTGTATCACTAAATTAACCAGAACTCTCAACGTCAAAGCATATAGCAAAACAGAGTTCTCATCAGAAATTCTGTATATTTTTACCTCTATATCTTCTTATAGTACAGTAGCTACTTGCTAGTGCAGCTATAGACAATATAATTAACGTTATTGGGATAAAATTCTTATCAGTGTCTTATATATGAAAGAAGTATTGAAGATACATGTTTGGGTGCGTGAGCTTAATATAAAAACAGAGTGTCTGGTTATTGACTTAAAAATTAAGTTAACAAGTGACACATAGGTTCTTGTTCTTGGCTTAATAAAACCTACTGCCAGGCATGATTGTTCTTGTTCTTGTTTTCTTACTTAATAACTGTCAACCTGTGCTAAGTTCTTATCTTTATTGGATTTGAATTATAACTTCTTTTCTGTAATCAATATTACTGTTATGCTCTCCTTGCTTTGCATAAAGTACAAACGAAGGAAAAAACATGTGAATTTTTATTAAGAAATAAAGTAAAATTCCTGAATTCATAACATAATTAACTATATAAGATCAACTTTGAACAGGACAGATCTAGTCTTTAATTATGCAAGCACAAAAACGTTACCTAAACTTTGTTTCAGCTAGAAATAAAAAGGACCACATAACTTAATGACCCACATAACAGAAGTACGTATTCAGAACGTACTTTTATTTTACAAGGCACTACTGACTGACTCAAATTGAACAAACTACAACTCAACTATGCATCATCACTAGGAGGCAACAAGTGAATTAATTACCGTCCAGCACAGAGCCGTCCCTGAGCAAGGGCACCAGGGGCGACCGCCCAGGGCCCAATTTCAAGGGGGGCCCAAATTTTTTTTAATTTTATATATATAGTATATATTATAATATTTAAAATAATAAAATATATATAATTGATGCTGAGTAGCCTGAGTGTGTTGTTATAAAAAAAAAGTTAGTGTGTATATATAATTGCTGGTGGTTAGAAATTATAGTTTTTTTTAAGTGGGGTCTAAAGTTATTGGCCCAATGGTGCATAATCATTGCACATGCCTTAGGAAAAAAAAAAAAAAAAGAAGTTGAAAGTTGAAATGTTTTTTTTTCTTAAACAAATAACTTACTCTCCCTATCAGTCTCTCTCTCTCTCTCTCTCTCTCTCTCTCTCTCTCTCTCTCTCTCTCTCTCTCTCTCTCTCTCTCTCTTCAGGCTTTCAGCTCGCCCAGACTAATCTAGTTTCCCAGTCGCCCTCTTCCTCAATTCTCAATTAATTGATTCAATTAAATTGAAGACTTGAAGTTAATCCATTCGATTCTCAAGGCTTTAGCCTTTAGCTCCCCTCTTCAAACTTCTCTCGAGTCTTAATCTCTTTCTTAGCCCTGTCTTCAGGCATTTTCATTAACTGTTTTGGTCCTTATCTTATTGTAATTGTGTTTTTTAGGTGGTGCATTTGATCACATAGTTGCTCAGATTGTTGAAGAACCTCTTTTTGACAAGTCTAAGAACTGCAACTTTAATTTCTTTTTGTTCAAAGTTTGTATGTTCAAAGGCCCTATAACTTTAATTATTTCTCGTTCAAAGTTTTTTATTCAAAATTTGTATAAAGTGTGATATCATTTTATTATTTTCTTTTGAATTTTCAAGTAAAAATAAATGAAAAACATGTCTATAGAATTTTATATATATATATTGTACAAAGGGTCCATTTCAAATTTTCGCCCCGGGCCTCTAAAATGTCAAGAACGGCACTGGTCCAGCATCATATATGGTTTTAACATTTGGGCTTGAGTTAATTTGCATGCTGCTGTCGTAGTCTGTAGTACTACTGGTGAAAATAGTAGTAGAACCACCATTATCACCTTCACCTTTAACATCCACAAAGTAAGCATTTAAATTAGGGGGTGAACCAAGCAAGTGATCACTCTCTTTAGGAGATGGTTTGAAATCAGCCTTTCCCCCACCTGCATGCTTTGCCATATCTCGCATTAATCCCTCGAGCTCCATGAATACTTCTCTCATGGAAGGCCTTTCATCCCCTCTTAACCTCAGACATCTTTGTGCCAGATCCGCCACTTTTTCGACCACATCAAAATTCCCCTCCTTGACTATTTCTTTATCCAGAATTTGATCCAGACAACCCTTTTCCACTGAGCAGACAAACAATTTTGCCAAGTTTCTCTCTTCCTCAGGCTTTTGAGGAGAAATTACCTTTTGGCCTGTGAGTAACTCCACTAGCACAACTCCAAAGCTATAGACGTCACTCTTTTCTGTCAGTGTGTGTGACTGAAGATATTCAGGGTCTAAATATCCCAATGTCCCTTGCACTAAAGTTGACACTTGATCTTTATCTTCAGGAACCAGTCGTGAAACTCCAAAGTCCGACACTTTTGCCATGTCATTCCCGTCTAATAGTATGTTGGTTGTTTTCACGTCTCGGTGTATGATTTGAATGGAAGTGGAGTAGTGTAAGTATGATAGTGCATCTGCTGTATATGCTGCTATACTCAATCGAGATGCCAATGAAAGTGGGGGTGATCCTGCTTTGTCACCTTTTCTCTGAATGCGATCATAAAGAGTGCCATTGGTGATGTACTCGTAAACGAGTATAGGCGTTAGGGTCTCCAAACAGCAACCCAAGAGCCTCACCACATTTCTGTGGCTGATTTGAGAAAGAATGATCACCTCATTAACAAACTGATTACTCTGGACTGGGGCGGCATTAATTTTGGACTTCTTTATGGCAACCACTTTTTTATCCGACAGTATTCCTTTGTAAACTGTTCCATAACCTCCTTCACCAATTTTTCCACTTACATGGTAATTGTTTGTGGCCTTCTTAAGCTCTTCTTCAGTAAAGATTCTGGCTGCTGTCTCAACACACCCATTGTAACTAGCCAGTTGTTGTTTTAAAAGTGAGCCACCATTTTGTTTAAAGTACTTGTCTTGGAGTTTCTTGAATTTTCTTCTCTTCATTCCGCAATATATTCAGAAAATTCCAACCAGTAAAACAAAGAAGCCCGCAATGATACCTGCACATAACTCAAAAATCACAACCAATTTGATTCGATTTTTATAATTTGATTAGACGTCTATGTAATTATAATATCATGGCATGGGGTTGAATGTCAAAAGTAGACTGCTAGCTCTAAATTAATGAGAAATTAATATATAGTGTATTTATAATTTCATTTTACAATTTTTTTTATGTATATTCTACTTGGGATATATAGGATGTTAGAGATAGATTGGGAAAAAAAAGCATATAGCGTATTAAAAAAAAAAATATATTAGGCTATGATCATAAATAAATGTTAATTAATATGTAAATAATGCATACCCAATGAAATGATAAGCGGGATATTATTGTGGTCTTTGGTGCACCTGGTTCCATTCTTGCCGTCCTCTGTGTAACCTTTGTTTTCTTTGTAACCATCGTCACAATTACAAGAATAATTTCCAACGATATTTTGGCACGTGGACCCAGTATCGCAGGGGTCTTTCTCGCACTCATTAATATCTGAAAAGAAAGGAAATATGATATTATAAGGTGAAATCCCAATTTTGAGCCTTTCAGCTGCAACAGCTAGCAGATCAATATATGTATACTTAATTAAGGCATACACATTTATACAAGTATTAGATGTGTGTGTATGTATAAAGAATATGGATCACCTTGGCAACCTTCTGGGAGATATGGGTTTCCATGGACCATGGTAACCTGGCGAGCACCGGCATATGTAACCATTCCGATTTGGGGGGTCGACACACTCGCTATTTGCGTTGCATATAAAATCCTTCCTTTTTTTAGCTTCATCACAAGAGGAATCATTCCCAATTGCCCAATCAAGTAGTATTGGAAGCTTCTCTATGCTCTCCAGTTCTTTCAGGATTTTAGTGGAGAATTTGAAGTGGCCTTCTTGTGCAATGAAGGCGTAGCTGCAGGGGTTAAAGTTCCATATACCCCCGGTATGATTGGCGAAGCTACCCAAGCTCACAGTTTGATTGTGCAGTCCACTGGGGATGGAAGTTTGGCAACACCCAACACCAGAGCAAGAGGTGTCGGTAACGCTGTCAAGGCTCTCACAATAGGTTATGCACCCGGTTACGTACCTTTCCTCCCCTCGGTAGCCTACAACACGTGCATCTGTGTCGCAGCCAACTGCCATGAATTTGTTTTTCGTGTCAGAGATGATGAAAGGAGACCAGAACAAAGCGCTGTGAAAGTCCGTTGACGCACCCTGCTCGTCATAACAATCTCGGGCTACGTACTGCCATATTTGCAACTCACCGTCCTGCAGGGATATGTTGGTAACAGGGATTTGTTGCTAAAATATCGGTATTAAACCCGAAACTCCCGGCGGATGGCCAATAACCCAAGGAAAGGAAAGAATCGGTTACATTTTTCATATGATCTCCTCTTTCTTATAGATAGACTAATTTTTTATATTATTTTTGTATTATTTTTATTATAAATTTACCTATTTCTAAATACTAAATAGAGTCAAAAATATATTGATTTATAAATGGATTTTTTTCAATTGGAAATTTCCAATCGACGGCCCAGATTGCTGTTGCGGGGTTAGTCGAATCATTACAAACGATACCAAAGATTCCATCCTGCTGTGGCAGGTAACAACCTTCACCCATGCCAAATGGATATGGAATTGTGAGATTACCACAGTGGGTTGGGCAGTTAGGCAAAGCTTGAGGCAGCTGGGCCTCAGCCGCTGCTATTGTTGTTGCAGCAGCAGCAGCTAATATTAGCAAAGAGAGTTGCATGATAAGCTTCATCACAACCACTTACTTCCAATTCTAGTATTGTACGTATTGGGCTATTGGCTAATGCTTATGATGATCACTAAAGTAGGTCTGTAGGTGGTAGCAACTAGCAAGCAAGCCAGCCTGCCCTTTTATTTGTAGCAATTATAAGCAAAACTCAAGCCTGGTATATATACGTGCCTGCTTTAGTCATTTTCAGTCACATCTATTAGTTTTTTCGTCAAGATATTATGTGACAATTTCAACTCACTTTTAATGCTTACATATATTAAAAAACAATAAAAATTTATAATACTTTTAGGGGTGCTGTTATTGGCACTCTAAAAAAGTCATCATACTCTTCAATATGTACAAATTTTCTTACATTTTTTTTTAAAATAGAGTGCAGAATGACTCTTTTAGAGTGCTATTAACAACATTCTACTTTTAAATCATAATTAAATAACTAACTATATTACATTTAATAAAAAACTTGAGCATCCCCACCCACCAGAAACCCAGCCACCATCACCATCACCATCACCATCACATTGAAGTCGTCTTTATTATTTCCTATTAGTAAATGCAATTAATGGAACATATATACATCCCCACTTGGTAATACACTAATAATATTCAATAACCCCCCACTTCCCCCAACCTGGTATATGGTAATAGTCAATAAGCCAAGGAGCTAATTAAGTATTTCTTTTTTCTTGGTAATAAGCCCGCACATGTAAGATAATTTTTAAAATTATTGAAAAGAATAAGAAAGCAACTAACACATGCATGGGTAAGGACAAGATAAATGTGTAAGGACTGGATGAGACATTGGAGGAAGGGTAGGGCACTGTAAAGATGCAAATACCCCTTAACTGTGAGTTACATATGTGCACGACACTTGACTGTTTTATACGGAAAATGTAATAGAAGTTACAAAAATGATTATAGTAATACTTGTGCAATAATTCATGGATTTCAGAATTTCAAAATGAAATTCATGGACTAAAGTAATACTCGGGGTATAATTCATGTACCATTGTTATTATTAACTCTTAGATTTAGTTTAAGATATATGATTGGCTTGGGAGGGGTTAGTTTCATACTATTCTTTTGTTCATATGTGCCAAATGGATATGGAATATTTTTGAGATTACCACGCTGGGTTTGGCTGTTAGGCTTGACCAATTAAGGCTAGGCAGGGCCTAAGCTGCTGCTAACATTAGCAAAGAGAGTTGCAAGATAAGCATAAGCCTCCCATGTAAGGCCATGACAACCACTTAAATTCTTTCTAGAATTAATTACCCTAAGCTACATATTAGTTATTGTTTTTAATCTGTAATACCATGATCATTAAAATGTAACAATTAGGCCACTTTATTAAGAATTAGGTCATTGCATTTGATTTTTCTCTCCACATTATCAATGCACGCAACCCACACTTCCCATTACCCACCCTGATCTCATTCTCTCTTCTCTCTCCTCCGTTTCTCTTTTTTTTCCTTCTCCTTTCTCTTTCTTTCTTTTTTCTTCTTCCTTTCTCTCATTTCCTCCATCAGTAACTCCATCCCCCACCTGCGTTGACCACCAGCCCACCCACCCTCTCTCTCTCCCTGCTTTCGCCCCCTGTCGTCACCCCCTGCCGCCGAAACCTACCAAAACCCAGCCCCTCCTCTCTTCCTCCACATCTTCAGCTCCTCCCAAATCCCAACCTCCACATCTTCAACTCCTCCTAAATCCCAACTTCCACATCAGTAGTAGGTTCTTGATTTTTTAGTTTAGTTCAGTTTTTGGAACTGCAGTTTTCTGTAGTTTTTGAAACTAAATTTTTCTGCAGTTTCTGGAACTGCAAATGAACTGAAACTGCAGAAACTGCAGTTTATTGGAGTTGAAACTGCAGTTTATTGGAGTTGCGGACTTGCAGTTTCAGTTTCTGTTTTTTGATGATGCGTTGATGCTGGTATTTTGGAAGATAACTGCATGTTATATTTTTGTTATGTCTATTTTAGGATGGTATTTTGGGATCAAGTGGTGGTGGTGTGGTATCTGCATGGTATTTTGGGATCTAGTGGTGGTGTGGTGTCCGCAAATGAAGAATGAGTTTGTGGTAGTTGGTCCGCAAAGGAAGAATGAGGCTTTAGGTGGTTTTGATTAATAAAATTAGATGCTAGTACTTATATATTAATGGACTCTTCTTTCTATTGTATTCGCAGGGCCAATTTAATTTTATGAGCAAAAGTAATTAAGTGTGGTAGCAACTAGCAAGCAAGCCTGGCCTTTTAATTATTGTAGAAGACTCAAGACTGTTATGCGTGTGAATTGATCAACTCACTTGTCTGTTGATCGATGTAATTTTCTCAGAACACGTTTAGGTCGTCCCTAATAAATTAATTACCATCCCACTTGGAAGTTGGAACTGGACTCGGTCATTAATTGTCAATATGCGAATGCGCGCGCGCGAAAAGTCCAGCAGGACCAGGTAGCACAAGCAGTGAGTTTAAGTCACGATGCTGACTTCACTAACATCCTACATTCATGCATCACCAAAACAAATAAGTAACTACTTTTTAATTTTGCTACTCCAGTATCACTTTTTAATTGAGAGCAAGATGATAACTTTCTAATTTTGATATTCCGGAACCATTTTTTTTTTTATATGGGTAATGCTAGGGTGCCTCAAATTTGTTAAAATGTTTTTTCAGTTAAATATATATCATTATTTTTTATTACATTATTTTTTATAAATACCATTCTAACCTTTCTTATAAATTTACAAAACTTTAAATTATAAAATAAATAAATAAATCTCATATCACCATAGCCACCATCCACCAAGCCCTTCCTCCATCATCACGTACCATTCCTTCCTCTTCCCCCCACTTCTTCCCAACCCTTTTCTTCTCTCTCTCTCTCTCTCTCTGATCTCTCTCTCTGGCGCCGATTATCTTGGTTGCTTATACTGCTTTGTGGTTTTTCTCTCAAAACCCATCTGTCATTAATATCTATTTTTGATGTCGAACAACTAATAACCATGCCAAGGAAACATTAACAAACTTTATAATTAATACTAATTTCATCCTTATTTCTTTATATTTTTAAGAGAATAAATCTCTCTCTCTCTCCCTCCCCCCCCAACACCCCAGTTCTACCCGGCCCAATCTATTTTTTCCCCTTCCCTGCATTACATTCAAAGTTGCAATTAACATGGAAAAAAATCAATCAAACAACATAAATGACACATGATATAAAAAAATAAAATAAGCAAAATGAAAAGAAGGAAGACTCAAGTCTGATATATATGCGTGCGCGCGCGTTGGGTCAGTCATAGGGTTCAGGGGAAATTTCTTGAACGTGTAAGCCAGTCTTCCTTAATAAAACAACATCGATGTCCCACTTGGAACTCGACTTGGAAATAATTGGTCAACAAGTGTCGGCTCGCGCAAATTGTCCAGCACGAGCAGTGACTTCACTAAGGCCTTGTTTGACTTGCACTTGCATAATGTAAGTCTTGAGAAATTAATTTCTCTGTCTTTCTTGAAGGTGGGAACCAAACGTGTTCTAATATCATGCATGCATGACTATGAGGTCTTATCAGATGGTTGACATGGATTGGGACGGGGTGACGGGCTGCAAGCATTCTCAGATTCTGTCTTATATCTTGGAATCTTATCAGAATCGAAATGGTGCCGAAATGGTGCCTTGTTTGACTGCGCACTTGCATAATATAATTCTTAAGAAATTAATTTCTGTCTTTCTCAAAGGTAGGAACCAAACGTGCTCTTATCAGATGGTTGACATGGATTCGCCGGGATGGGGTGACGAGCTGCAAGGATTCTCAGATTCTCTCTTAGTCTTATATCTTGGAATCTTACAACATAATTTATAAAAAAAAAAAAAAAAAAAAAAACAATAAAAATTTATAATACTTTTACAGCATAATTACATTTAATAAAAAACTTGAGCATCCTTAATTCCTTACCCACCACGTGGGTCACACTCCACCCGAAACCAAGTCACCATCACTCTTCCACTCACCATTTTCCATCGAAGTCGTCTCTAATTCTCTAATATTTCCTATAGTAAATTAAGATAAATCACCCAAAACATATTTTTTTTCTAAGAGTAACCAACCATAGTTTTTTTTGGAAGTTTAACCTTTTGACTAGTGTCCACATAAGCAACTTTCCTTATATTGTTGAATGAGCCAGCTTAATTTAAAACTAAAAGTTTGTTTTTTTCTAAGATACCCTTTACCATATTTAGGTAATATTACGAGTAGTTAATGCTATTTATCTCCATTAATTAATAATATTTTAGTTTTTTTTATTGAAATGATATTATTGTTAATTACTTGTTTCAACTTTGAACATTTATTTTTTTATTTTGAAAATTAGTTTTGCTGTATTGTATTTAATATCAAATTTATATAATATTAATAATAGAAAACTATCCATAAAAGAATATAAGATTAACGAAGATACTTGTTTTGTGCACCTACTAGCTTTTTTTTGGTGTTTATTTTGTACACCTATTGATTTTTTCATGTTTATTTTGTGTACCTACTAGTTTTTTAATTTAGTAGTAATAACCTAGACAAATTAATGAACCTATATGAATTAAATTAAACACCTACATTATAATGAATCTACAAACAATTCTTAGTTGTAGGATCCTTATTTGACTCAATTATATATTGATATATATATATATATATATCACACTCCTTAAATTAAGTGTTTTAATGAATTTTAGGGGATTCATTTTCTAGAAAAATTTAGAATTAATGGCAATTAAAGAGTGACACAATTTGAAAACAAATATTAATTACATAATGGCATAATTTATAAATAGCAGAAATATAATGGAATATTGTTATACTACGTGGAGCAGAATTTTAAATATGGGCTTTAACTATTATAAAAAAATTAATGATATTAAACTCTAAAAAAATGCAATTTAATGGACTAATATCAAAATCACTCCATTTCCTATTAGTAAATGCAATTATTGGATCATATATAAATCCCCACTTGGCAATACACTAATAATACTCAATAAGTAATAACCCCATAACCCCCACTTCCCCCCACTTGGTATTTGGTAATAGTCAATAAGCCAAGAAGCTAATTAAGTCTTTCTTTTTTCTTGGTAAATAGGCCTGCATACAATAGTTTTCAACATTATCGAAAAGAATAAAGAAGCAACTAATAAATATGTAAGGGTGAGATGAATATATAAGAGCTGGTTGAGACCTTGAAGAAGGGGGTAGGGTACTGTGAGGACAAAAATATTCCTTAAATATAGGTCACATGCACGACACATGAGTGTTTTAGACGAAAAATATAACAGAAGTTATAAAAAAGATTAAAGTGATATTTGTGCAATAGTTCATGGATTCTAGAATTTTAAAATGAAATTCATAAATTAAAGTGATACTCTGAATATAATTGATGGGTTATTGCTATAATTAACTCTTAGATTTAGTTTAAGAGATATGATTAGCTTGGGAAGGGTGAGTTTCATACTATTCTTTTATTCATATGTGATTGCTAAATAACAAGCTACTTGGTCACTTGATATATAACAATATATCAAAATTAATATTCTTCATTTATTAAACAGTTCAAAAATCAAGGCCTCCTTGTTTATAAACATTTGGTTTAATAATCCATAAGATAGATACCAATTGCATTAAAATATTTTATGGAAGCGAAAAATTATTTTACACTGATGTTGATACTCTTAGACAGTGAATTAGGACCATTAATTAGATAGGATCATTTTTTAATATGCATTCTTAATTCTCAATTTAATAATATATTATGAAAGATATCGAGATGATTTAATTAGTATGTATGTTCCTTCAATTATTGTTCCATAAGAGTAGGAGACTACGAGGGTTGGGTGATAGGCGGACCCATGACTTTTCAAATGATCACATAGTTTTTTGAGACCCATACAATATTGAGGTGACACCCGTACAAGGTACGGACCTTGGATTGATGGTTGACACTTGACATAGATTGGGAGTTGGGACCGGGGTGACGGGCTACAAGGATTCTCAGATTCTCTATAATATATTATTGGAATCTTATCAGAATATGCCGAAAACTTGGTCCACCTGGAGTGATGCGTTGAGCAAGCTCTGAAGTCAATGTTCGAACCTTTGCTTTCATTGGGCCTCATCTGTATCAAAAAGTAAAGATTGAAATTGGGCCTTGTTTTCTTAGACCAATAAGATATTGGGTCTTGTTTATAAATCCAGCTCTTTGAGACGAGTCAATATCAACGGTCGGCCTGTAATCTCATCAGCCCACTCATATCTCTCACATTAAACAAAATAATTTCTGAAAAAGGAAATAACAATTGTCAACCTCCTTCCTACCCCAAACGAATCAAAATTCAAAGACAGAATTTAGGTGACGTTTTCGCTCTACATCCTTTTTCGAGTCTCCGTCTCCTCCTCCTCTTCCTACGGAAAAAAGGTTGGATTTTTCTATTCGCGCTGTGCATTATAGTAATAAATTAATAATGTATTGATGCTTTGGGTTTGGGGTTTCCTTCTCTGTTTGGTTGCTTAGAAAACGGGGACAGGAAAATATACCGAAATTCGTTGATTATTACTATATTTCTGTTTCCAATGGAAATATTTCCTCAACTCTGACTGAATTGTATTTTGCTTTTGTTCATGGAAATATTGGCATCCATGTGTAAGTGCGCACAAGTGTATATATATTTCCTAAAATACATCACTGTATAGTCTGTACTGATCGAATTGAAATAGATTAGAATTGGTTTAGATATCCTACATTACAATAATACAAAGTAGACCCTCGCAGCAAGTCAATGAATCATCGTCCATCATCATATGGCATCAACTGTTGGATTTGCATGCTGTCATATACCCTAGTTGTACCACTAGAACCACCATCACCTCCAACATTTACAATGCAAGCCTCTGAATTAGTTGACCCAAGCAAGTACTCTACCTGACCTTCTCCACAGATATCAGCTTGTCCCCCCCATGGATGCTTTGTCATAATTCTGGTTCCCTCTAGCTCCATCGCCACTTCCTTCATGCCAGGCCTTTCCTCCCTTTTACCCTCAGACATGTTTTCGCCAGACTGGCCACTTGTTCTATTGTCTCAATATTTCCCTCATTCACTATGTCTTCATCAAGAATTTGAATCAAGCGATCCTCTTCCATTGAATGAACTAACAAGTTTGCTAGGTTTCTCTCTGCCTCAGGCCTATCAAACGAAAGTGCCACTTTGCTTGTTAGTGGCTCCACAAGGACAACTCCAAAGCTGTAAACGTCACTTTTCTCTGTTAGTGTGTTTGACTGAAGATATTCAGGGTCTAAGTATCCGAGTGTCCCTTGCACCAAAGTTGAAAGTTCATTTTGATCTGCAGGAATCAACCGTGAAGCTCCAAAGTCTGACACTTTTGCTGTGTAATTCTCATCTATTAGTATGTTTGTTACTTTCACATCTCTGTGTATGATCGGTATGGAAATGGAAGAGTGTAAGTATGCTAATGCTCCTACAGTTTCTGATGCTATCTTCAGCCGTAATTCCCATGAAAGTGATGATGATCCTTTGCCTTTTTTGTTATGGACATGCTCAAAAAGAGTGCCATGGGTGATGAACTCGTAGACTAGTAAAGGTACCTCTGTCTCTAAACAACAACCTAAAAGCCTCACAACATTTCTATGGTTGATTTGTGAAAGAAGAATCACCTCGTTAACAAACTGATCATTTTGAGTAGGCCAGGGCACCAATTTTGGACTTCTTTATAGCAACCACTTTGTTATTTGGTAATATTCCTTTGTATACTGTTCCATAGCCTCCTTCACCAAGGACTCTACTTTCATGGTAATTGTGTTAGATAATTTTCAAATATTTATAATTTGAATTGAATCAATGTGTTCTTTGGAAAAGGTTACTAAACTTTCTGTAGAGGTGTTTTATATTCATAGAGTCATAACCTTTCATGAAAAGGTATGATTCAAATGGTATCATACCTCTTAAATAAATATTTCAAATGAATGGTTGCTATACCATTTCAGAAAGGGCACATTGGATTCATTATAAAAAGAGAAGTTCTCTACAGAATTTTTTTACAAAAAAAAAAACAACTATTATCTCATTCTCCATCTTTTCACCAAATTCAAATACAAAGAACTAATTTCTGCAGTTTTAGTTCTTTGTGAAACTTGAGTATTCTTGCTATATCCATTTGTGTGTTTGGTTTGTTTTTGGTTGTGTAGGACATTAACAAACAATAGTGTTACTAGGCTTCATTGTATCCACAAGGCATATTTGCAAATCCCTCTACACACAAGAAGTGGGGGCAAATATTGTCTGAAAGAAAGCGTTGTTCAATGTGCCTTGAAGCAAGTTTCTATCATTCTTTTAGCAGCCACAACTCACAAGAACTCCAACAAAATTCCAACAATTTTCAGACAATATATCTGCTGTGGCTATGTCATCCATGAAGGATTTTACTTCTAATTTCGTGAAGCTTGAGAGGTTTGAAGGAGGGAATTTCAGACGTTGGCAAAAGAAACTACACTTTCTTCTTACAAGTTTGAAAGTGGTATATGTGCTGACTACTCCAAGGCCTGAGGAAAATGATGATGAGTCCATTGCTGCACAACGTGAACGTATCAAGTGGGATCAAGACGACTACATCTGCAAGGGACACATCTGCAATGCTATGACCGATGCCTTGTTTGACATCTACCATGAGATGGAGAGCTCTAAGAAATTTGGATGCACTTGAGGTTAAATACATGACTGAAGACGCAACAAGTAAGAAATTCCTTGTTTCAAAGTTCTTCAATTATAAAATGACTGATGATAGAAATGTTATTGAGCAATTTCATGAGATTATACACATGCATAACCAACTTTCTCAATACAAAATGTCTATGGATGAGTCTATCCTTGTTTCCGCTATTATGGAGAAATTACCATCTTCATGGAAGGAATACAAGAAGAACCTCAAACACAAGAAGGAGGATCTCACCATAGAATAATTGGGACAACACCTTCGAATTGAGGAAGAGTGTAGGATCCGAGAGAAAGTTGATGATGGTTCATCCTCAAAGGTTCATATGATGGAGAATGGATCTAAACAATCCAACAACCACCAAGGGAACAAAAAGAGGAAGGAAAATTTCAACAAAGACCACCACAACACAAAGAAGACGAAAGGAAGTTGTTTCCATTGTGGTAAACCAGGCCATTTCAAGAGAGACTGTCGTCATCTCAAGAAACAACAAGAGTCAAACTCCAAAGACAAATTTGTTGCTATGATTTCTGAAATCAATATGATGGAAGACAATGATGCTTGGTGGGTCGATTCTGGGGCAACCAAGCATGTGTGCATGGACAAGAAAATGTTCAAGACTTATGTGCCAAATGAGGAAGCCGATGTTCTCTACATGGGAAATGCTTCTACTGCTGTTATTAAGGGAAAAGGCACAATAGAACTAGAGTTCACATCCGGAAAGGTGCTTACTCTCAATGATGTTTATCATGTTCCAGATGTTAGAAAGAATCTGGTTTCTGGAAGTCTTCTCAACAAATTTGGTTTTAAGTTAGTATTTGAGTCAAATAAATTTATCTTGACCAAGGGTGGGACCTTTGTTGGAAAAGGTTATATGTATAATGGAATGTTCAAACTCAATCTCAATAAAATTTCTATTGGTTCTGTTTATATGCTTGATTCGTTATCTTTATGGCATAATAGATTAGGTCATGTTAATATTAAAAAGATAAATGATATGTCTAATCTTGATTTGATTTCAAAGCATGTGAATGATTTGAATGATAAGTGTGTTACATGTTTGCATACTAAGATTACTAGAAAATCTTTTCCTAAGATAGAAATAACTTCTACTTTATTGCAACTTATTCATAGTGATGTTTGTGATCTGCATAGTACAACCACAAGAGGAAATAAGAAATATTTCGTTACTTTTATAGATGATTTTAGTAGGTTTTTCTATGTTTATCTTATGCATACTAAGGATGAAGTGTTAGAAAAATTTAAGATTTTTAAGAATGAGGTAGAAAACCTTTGTGAAACAAAAATCAAGTATCTTAGATCCGATAGAGGTGGTGAATTTCATTTTCCATCTTATTGTGAATCCGTTGGAATTGTGCATGAAACTTCTATTGCATATACACCACAACAAAACGGTGTGGCAGAAAGGAAAAACAGGACTCTTGTGGAAATGGTTAACGCCATGATGTTGAATTCAAACCTTAGTAAAGGTTATTGGGGAGAGGCAATGCTAACGGCATGCCATCTCTTGAATAGAGTTCCTACCAAGAAACTAAAGGTCACACCATATGAACTATGGTTCAAAAGAAAACCAAATCTAAGTTATCTTAGAGTTTGGGGGTGTAGAGCAATTGTAAGGTTACCGGAACCAAAAATAAAGAAGTTAGGACCTAAAGCTATTGAATGCATATTTTTGGGATATGCAGCACATAGCAAAGGCTATAGGTTTCTTGTCATACAACCTAATGACTCCATAGGGGTCAATACTGTGATTGAATCTAGAGATGCTGAATTTTGTGAAAATAGATTCATGTCTATTTTAAAGGATACGAATGAAGTGGTGGAGGATTCACAAAGGAATGGAAATATTTTACCAAATCTTTTTGAAACACCATTAACTGAAACACCACCAATTGATAATGAAGAATATTTTGAACCTAGAAGGAGCAAAAGAAGAAGGACTGAAAAATCCTTTGGTCCAGATTTTATCGTGTACCTTGTCGAAGGTACAAGAGACTCTCATAGTAAACTAACTATGATTACACCAAGTGTAGAGTCAGATCCTCTAACATTTGAGGAAGCCATGAAATCTCAAGACTCTGCTTTCTGGAAGGAAGCAATAAATGATGAGATAGACTCGATCATGGGAAACCAAACATGGAAGTTGGTTGATTTACCCCCTGGTTCAAAACCTATAGGGTGTAAATGGATTTTCAAAAAGAAAATGAAAGTAGATGAAACTATTGACAAGTTCAAGGCAAGGTTAGTTGCCAAAGGCTTTACACAAAAAGAAGGCATAGACTACTTCGATACCTATGCTCCAGTTGCAAGAACTGCAACTATAAGAATGCTAATTGCATTAGCATTTATATACAAATTTGAGATTCACCAAATGGATGTTAAAACTACATTCCTAAATGGTGAATTGGATGAAGAAATTTACATGAACCAACCCGAAGGTTTTGTCATGACTGGACAAGAACACAAGGTATGTAAATTGGTTAAATCATTATATGGTTTAAAACAAGCGCCAAAGCAGTGGCATGAAAAGTTTGATAAAGTGATTGTATCCAATGGTTTTAGGATACATGAATCAGACAAATGCGTTTATAGTAAGTTCCAAAAAGATAAAGGAGTAATTATTTGCTTGTATGTGGATGACATGTTAATCTTTGGAACGGATATGGAATCTATAAACAAAACAAAAGAATTTTTGTCATCAAGCTTTGATATGAAAGATATGGGCAGCGCCGATGTAATTCTTGGCATGAGAATCAAAAGATGTAATGATGGATTGATGTTGACACAATCACATTACATAGAAAAGATACTAAAGAGATTCAATTTCTTTGATTCAAATCCAGTATCAACACCTTTTGATCCAAATATAAAGTTATATCCTAACAAAGGTAGGGCTGTGAATCAATTAGAATATTCTAAAATGATTGGTTGTTTAATGTATGCAATGACATGTACTAGGCCGGATATTGCATTCGCAGTGAGTAAACTAAGTAGATTTACTTGTTGTCCTAGTGAATTGCATTGGAATGCAATTACAAGAATATTTAAATATCTAAAGGGTACTTTGGATTATGGAATTTGGTATAGTGGATATCCTAATGTATTAGAAGGATATACTGATGCCAATTGGATAAATGATTTTGAAGATCATAAGTCTACAAGTGGCTGGATTTTTTTACTCGGTGGAGGAGCCATATCTTGGGGTTCAAAGAAACAAACATGCATATCGGACTCCACCATGGCAGCCGAATTTGTAGCCTTGGCTTCTTGTAGTAAAGAAGCCGAATGGTTAAGAAACTTATTAATAGAGATTCCAGTTTGGTCTAAACCAATGCCTCCTATCTCTATTCATTGTGATAGTCAAGCAACACTATCAAGGGCTTATTGTCAAGTTTATAATGGTAAATCTAGGCATATTGGCCTAAGGCATAGTTCTGTGAGGCAAATGATTACTGATGGAGTTATAACCATCAATTTTGTAAGATCATGTCAAAACTTGGCTGATCCATTAACCAAAGGACTTGCAAGGGATATGGTGTGGAAGACATCAAAAGGGATGGGGTTAAAGTCCACTCCTATATGATTACCAATGGTGGAAACTCAACTCGAACTCTTGAAACATCAAGTCTTTGAGTTCAATTAGCAAAGTACATCATATGATTGTAATCGCAAGCATTTAGTGTTGTCATTTTGAATGACACACTCTAATTATTTTTCCATCCAAGGTTAAAGTGCTTGGTACCTGTAATGTATGAAAGAGGGTGAGTTACAACTCTTAATAGATATGACTGAAAGAACTTGAGTTACAGGGGTACTACATGTCTACCTATATGGGTGTAAGAGGTGGTGCCGCTTCCTATGAGACAAGGACTTGTCACTAGAGCACGCATAAAAGTGGGTATAGACACAAGGCCAATCCACGTGTCGGTTTATAAACACACAAAAAGGGTTGCAAAGTTTTGTGTGTGAAATATGTCCGGTTAATCATATAAGATCGAAAGTTCAAAGCAATGCTACTTCTCTATCTTGATTAACTTTGATATGTTTTCACTAAGTTAAAGTTCAAGTCCAAAAGACACTTTAATTTATGTACAACGCTTTCAAGAAATTGCTCAAGTAAGTTTTTAAATGTTTTTAAAATTTGAGTCGTTTTATATTTTGAAAATGGTGGAGGATTGTTAGATAATTTTCAAATATTTATAATTTGAATTGAATCAATGTGTCCTTTGGGAAAGGTTACTAAACTTTCTGTAGAGGTGTTTTATATTCATAGAGTCATAACCTTTCATGAAAAGGTATGATTCAAATGGTATCATACCTCTTGAATAAATATTTCAAATGAATGGTTGCTATACCATTTCAGAAAGGGCACATTGGATTCATTATAAAAAGAGAAGTTCTCTACAGAGTTTTTTTACAAAAAAAAACAACTAATATCTCATTCTCCATCTTTTCACCAAATTCAAATACAAAGAACTAATTTCTGCAGTTTTAGTTCTTTGTGAAACTTGAGTATTCTTGTTATATCCATTTGTGTGTTTGGTTTGTTTTTGGTTGTGTAGGACATTAACAAACAATAGTGTTACTAGGTTTCATTGTATCCACAAGGCATATTTGCAAATCCCTCTACACACAAGAAGTGGGGGCAAATATTGTCTGAAAGAAAGCGTTGTTCAACGTGCCTTGAAGCAAGTTTCTATCATCCTTTCAGCAGCCACAACTCACAAGAACTCCAACAAAATTCCAACAAATTGTTTGTAGCTATCTTAAGTTCTCCTGCAGCAAAGATTTTTGTTGTCTCCACAGAACCTCTGCGACTAGCAAGTAGTTGTTTTAACAATAGGCCACCATTTTCTTTGAAGTACTTCTGTTTGAGTTTCATGAACTTTCTTTTCTTCATTCCCTAATATATCCATGAAATTCCAACCAGTAAAACCAAGAAGCCTACACTGACACCTGCACATAATTGAAAAATCACTACCAATGAAATAAGGCATATAGCGTATTAAAACTTTTTTTTTTTTTTGGTTATCTAGCTTGTTCTTTTTTAGCGCAAATATTTTTTTGACAGAGTAATATATATAGAGATCGAGCAAGTATGATTCCTTGTATCAAAATGTAAACATTTATCCATTTTAAATTTAGTTAGATTAATCAATCGTTCTAAGCTTGTTAAAAAGGCTAGTATTGAAAAGTATAGATCAACACACATGCATATACGTATACGTAAGGGAAAACTTTCAATATAAAGTATTAGTCAAAGTATACACTAATGCATACTCTAATGTATAGTCAAATGACTGAAAAAGGAACAAGCCTTTAATTGATTGAAAATTATTATTATTTTTTTTTTTAAAGAAAAAACCTAGGAGAATTGTAGGTTAGTTTTTTATTATTTTTGTTATCCAAAGGTAGCTGATTGATTATATGTATCACAATGAAATTGTGTATTACGAATACACGATTGGGTCTTCTTAATGATAATGTAACTTGAAATGCATTCCTCTTTTTTTCTTTTTAAGAAACAAATTAAACAATTTAGGGTTTTGTATTATTAAAATGAGAATTTTAGATCCACAAGTAGGACATATATAATACAAAAATGCTTGGGTACTTACAATTAACCAAGCATTGAGAGACATTTAATTATATTATAAAAAAATGCTCAGCTACTTCCAAGTACTCAGATAATTCGTTTCTTTTTTATTTATTTATTTTTTGTCTACTCTTTGTTTTCAAAATTGAAAGTATGATCATAAATAGAATGCATATTATTTAATATGTAAATAATTAATGCATATACCCAGTGAAATAATAAGCAGGATATTTTTGTTGACTTTGATGCAATTCATTTCATTTGCGCCGTCCTTTTTGTAACCTTGGTTACAATTACAAGAATGATTTCCAGGAGTATTTTGGCACGTCGACCCAATACCACATGGGTTTTGATCCTCGCACTCATCAACATCTGAAAGGAAATTAAGGAAAACTCATATATGTATAAGACGTACATGCACATTTATATAAGTATTAGGATGTGTGTGCATGTATATATAAAGAATATGGATCACCTTGGCAACCATCTGGGAGATATGGGTTTCCTTGGTAACCTGGCAAGCACTGGCATATGTAACCATTCCGATTTGTGGGGTTGACACACATGCTATGTGCCTTGCATGCAAAATTCCCCCTCGTTTTAGCTACATCACATCGGTCTGGCTCATAGCCAATTGCCCAATTAAGAACCATCGGGAGGTATTTTGTGTTGTTCAGTTCTTGAAACTTTTGTTGGAGAATTTGAACTTATTTTCTTCGACAATGCCTTTATGATCGAAATAGCTACTCAATCTCACAGTACGGTTCTTCAGTCCACTGGGGATGGAAGTTTGGCAACACCCAACGCCAGAGCAAGAGTCGTCATCAACGCTGGTAAGGTTGTCACATAAGGACATGCACCCAGTTATCAGCTTTTGTTCGCCTCTGAAGCCTCTGAAAATTGCATAAGTGTCACAACCGACAGCAATGAACTTGTTTTTGGTATCTGAGATGGTATAAGGAGGCGACACTTTGAGCGTAGGGCTGTTGTTATCTTATTCAGGTAACAATCTTTATTAAGGCCAAATGGATATGGAATTGTGAGATTACCACAGTGGGTTGGGCAGCCAGGCTTGTGAGATTTCCACAGTGGATATGGAATTGTGAGATATGAAAGTGATCGATGATGAGCCTTTCCCCTTTTTGTTATGAACATGCTCAAAAAGAGTGCCATGGTTGATGAACTCGTAGACTAGTAAAGGCACTTCTGACTCTAAACAGCAACCTATTAGCCTCAGAACATTTCTATGGTTGATTTGTGAAAGAAGAATCACCTCATTAACAAATTGATCATTCTGAGTCGGGGCACCAATTTTGGACTTCTTTATAGCAACCACTTTGTTATCTGGTAATATTCCTTTGTAAACTGTTCCAAAGCCTCCTTGACCAAGGACTCTACTTTCATGGTAATTGGTTGTGGCCTTCTCAAGTTCTTCTGTAGTAAAGATTTTTGTTGTCTTCACAGAGCCTCCGTGACTAGCAAGTTGTTCTCGTAACAATAAGCCACCATTTTCTTTAAAGTACTTTTCTTTGAGTTTCATGAAGTTTCTTTTTTTCATTCCCCAATATATCTATGAAATTCCAACCAATAAAACAGGGAAGGAACATGTAAATCTTTACTTTTTGGGCTGAACATGCAGCAAATGTGGGTACTTGTTATACCGACTTCAAAATGGTTTTTAATGTGTCTTCGATGACATAGGGAACTGATCGAATATTCCAAAAAGTCAAGTAAACGAATAATAGTAGGCCAAGGCGTGTAGTGGACAGAGTCAATTAAGGGATGAAAAGTCAAGTAATCTCATGGGATTTGGATAGTTAGGAACTAGGTCGATCTATTATATGGCGAAGCATCCATGCGGGGCTGAAAGTGTTTAGACAATGAAGTAATTGTTTTTGTTTACATCCAGGTACAACTGTACAAGGCTCATACTTTTCTATTCATATTTAAATCAATTCTTGACTTCGATCAGCTAGATATTAAAATATTACTTAATCGAAACACTAGATACCTATACATATATAACAACCAGGTATCAACCGTATTAATATAACGGAAAGAGTTTTTTGCATTAACACCACCAAATTATAGGGGTGTGCAGATGATCAATGGGTGGGTCCTCATGATTTAAGACCAATTTAATCAAACGAGTCCCTGATGGGATTTACCATTCCAACTCTCTCTCATGTGGAGCTCATTTGATTGGTCATGAGGATAAGGTTGATTCTCAAACATGAGGACCCAAGCATTATCCGTATGCAGTTATATCACTCGAAAAAAATAATTTTACAATTAACTACTCAAATTTTACAATATGTGACAATGTGGCACCTACCGTCAAGTTTTTTCAATTTTTTTGTTAACTCAAAGGGTATTTCGGTCAATCCATATAATTAAGAGAAAAATTTACAAACAGGACACATACTTTGATGGTTGTTTCATTTCAGGACATGAATTTTGATTCGTGTTAATGAAGGACACATACTTTTATTTTGTGTCAATTAATAACCATATTTTTTTTCAGTTTTTATCTCAATTTTGGCCCGACGTTGGACCTATAAAAACTCTACCAAATTTAACAAACTTATACTTGGTTTAAAACTATGCATCTTCTCTTTATAATCATATAAAGATCACTCAAATTGGACATCTACAACTCCAGATAATTGGTCCAAAATTAGGGTACCCGAAACTGTCCAATCAGAACTCTGAGAAAAAATTTGAAAAATCAGACAGTTTTGGGTACCCTACTTTAGGGTTGATTATCTGGAGTTGTAGAAATCTGATTTGGGTAATCTTTATATGGTTGTAAAGAGGAGATGCATATCTTTAAACCTAGTATAATTTTTTTTGAATTTGGTGGAGTTTTGATGGGTCCAACGTTGGATCAAAGTTGAGATAACAATTGAAAAAAAATATGGTCCTTAATTGACACAAAATGAAAGTATGTGTTCTTTATTAACACAAAACAAAATTAATGTCATGAAATGAAACAACCATCAAAGTATGTGTCTTATTTAAAGTTTTCCCTATAATTAACATTTAAAAAAGCTATTTTAATTGGAATTTAATTTATGGAAAATTTATTTAGATAGAACAATTTTTTCTTTAAATAAAAAATTTTCAAAACTAATTAAGGGGCAAAATTATTTAGATAGAGCAACTTTTTTTTAATCTAATTTAGAAGCAAAATTATGTAGATATAAAAATTTTGTTTCATAAAAAAAAAAAATTTGTTTTTCATCTTTTTATTTTTATTTTTTTGTTTTTCTTCTTTTTATTTCTATTTTGTTGTTTGTAAATATAATTTAAAGGTAAAATTATTTAAATTAGATACTTTAAAAAAAAAGATTTAGAAGTATAATTTTCTCGAAAATGACAAAAAATTATGTATGTCACATTCAATTTGAATTTTAAACAAGAATTGAAATTTTGAGTTTGTTAAAATTGTCCTCATATTGCGAAAAACATAAAACACAGGGACTAAATGTGGAGTTATGAAAGCACAAAGACCAAATCTGTTTTTGGGGTAAAACACAGGGACTAAAAATATTTTTTTCCCAAAAAAAAAAAATAAAATTGAAAGCCTTTGCAAGCCATGCATTCAAGATTGATGACCTCTTCCTAATTAGCTATAATTAAAACAGAATCCTAAGTACAGCCCAACTGATTGATGACTCATCTCATAGAGCTGGAATATTTATAAAAACAAGGCCCAATCTCAAAAATAACAAAAATGAAATTTTTTCTCAAATTAAAACTAACAAATTTGCAAGTTTTACTAAAAAATTATGTATGTAATATTAATTTGAAATTTTGAGTGTTAAAATTGTCCTCATATTGCAAAAAATATAAAACACAATGACTAAATGTGAATTTTGGAAATCACAAAGACCAAATCTTTTTTCGGGATAAAGCACAAGGATTAAAAATATTTTTTTCCTAAAAACAAATTGAAAGCCTTTTGAAAGCCATGCATTGAATATTGATGACTCATCTCATAGAGATGGATTTATAAAAAGAACGATACTTGGGTCACCCTTGGGGGTACCTTAAGGTCACCCCACCTCCTCAAATCATGATTTTGGTAATGTCAGCGCATAATCGAAATCGTTCACTTTTAGATAACATATTAAAAATCATCTCTGAAAAAAATCAAATCAATCGGAAATCGTTTGGTTATATAATTGTTGTCAATTAAATAGAAAAAATATATGGTTTTTAATTAAAGAGTGATTTTTTTACCAAACCGTTGATTTTTTCTATTTAATTGACAACAATTATATAACCAAACGATTTCTTATTGATTTGATTTTTTGTAGACATGATCTTTAATATGTTATCTAAAAATTGAACGGTTTCGATTATGCGCCGATATTGCCGAAATCATAATTTAAAGAGGTGGGGTGACCTTCAGGTACCCCCCAAGGGGTGACCCAAGTATTGTTCTTATAAAAACAAGGCACAATCTCAATCTTTCCTTTAGGAAGGTCAGGCTGGCCCAATAGGCCCACGGTGAACAAGAGGGAAACTATCAACGGTCAACCGACCTCAAATCCTACCCTCAATTTCTGTGGCGTTTTCGCTCCACCCTCCCTACGGAAAAAAGGTAGGATTTTTCTATTCGTGCTGTGTATCAGTTTTTAGTAATGGATTAGTGCTTTGGGCTTTCGTTCTCTGTTTGATTCCTGAGAAAACTGAGAACAGGAAACCAAAGCGAAATCCGTCTGTTGGTTTGCTTTATTTCTGTTTCCAATGGGAAAATTTCCTCAACTCTGATTAAATTATGTTTTGCTTTTGGGCTTCATTTGTCCTATTAAGTTAGTAAAAAAATTAATTCAGTTGTTTCTGATTAAGTTTAAATGAAGTCGAATTTGTTTACTTGTTTGCCCATTTGAATTTCATTAAAGTGCATAAATTTGAATCCTTCAATAGACTTAGGCAAATGGCAATACTGAAGTCTAAACGTGAACTTGGTGAGTTGAAGTTAAGCATGAATGACTTATTTTGTCATATTATATGCAACAAATTAAAGCCTTTAGAGTAGTACGTATTGCCTTATGTTGATACAGCTTCACACCCTTTGGCATTGCAATACAGTTGAAACATTACACTATACTAACATATATATTTGCTAAAATACATCACTGGACTGATCAAAATCAAATTGCAACAGATTAAATGCTGGTTTAGATTTCCTACAATACAATAAAACAGATAAATACTTGACACTCGCAGCAAGTCAATGAATCATCGTCCATCATCATATGGCATCAACTGTTGGATTTGCATGCTGTCATATACCCTAGTTGTACCACTAGAACCACCATCTCCTCCAACATTGACAATGCAAGCCTCTGAATTAGTTGACCCAAGCAAGTATTCCACCTCTTCTCCACAGAAATCAGCTTGTCCCCCCCATGGATGCTTTGCTGTAATTCTGATTCCCTCTAGCTCCATCGCCACTTCTTTCATGCCAGGCCTTTCCTCCCCTTTTACCCTCTAGCATCTTTTCGCGAGATTGGCCACTTGTTCTACTGTCTCAATATTTCCCTCATTCACTATGTTTTCATCAAGAATTTGAATCAAGCAATCCTCTTCCATTGAACGAACAAAGAAGTTCGCTAGGTTTCTCTCTGCCTCAGGCCTATCAAATGAATGTGCACTTTGCTTGTTAGTAGCTCCAAAGGGACAACTCCAAAGCTGTAAACGTCACTTTCTCTGTAAGAGTGTTGGACTGAAGATATTCAGGATCTAAGTATCCAAGTGTCCCTTGCACCAAAGTGGATAGTTCATTTTGATCTGCAGGAATTAACCGTGAAGCTCCAAAGTCTGACACTTTTGCAGTGAAATTCTCATCTAATAGTATGTTTGTTACTTTCACATCTCGGTGTATGATTGGTATGGAAATGGAGGAGTGTAAGTATGCTAATGCTCCTGCAGTTTCTGATGCTATCTTCAGCCGTAATTCCCCTGAAAGTGATGGTGATCCTTTGC
Source organism: Dryas octopetala (assembly GCF_963921425.1). Lineage (NCBI taxonomy): Eukaryota > Viridiplantae > Streptophyta > Magnoliopsida > Rosales > Rosaceae > Dryas > Dryas octopetala. Next base: position 7,842,030 of record NC_141366.1, read on the forward strand.
CTTTTTTGTTATGGACATGCTCAAAAGGAGTGCCATGGGTGATGAACTCGTAGACTAGTAAAGGCACCTCTGTCTCTAAACAACAGCCTAATAGCCTCACAACATTTCTATGGTTGATTTGTGAAAGAAGAATCACCTCATTAACAAACTGATCATTCTGAGTTGGGGCACCAATTTTGGACTTCTTTATAGCAACCACTTTGTTATCTGTTAATATTCCTTTGTAAACTGTTCCATAGCCTCCTTCACCAAGGACTCTACTTTCAAGGTAATTGTTTGTAGCCTTCTTAAGTTCTTCTGCAGCAAAGATTTTTGTTGTCTCCACATGTAGAACCTCCGCGACTAGCAAGTTGTTGTTTTAACAATAAGCCACCATTTTCTGTGAAGTACTTCTCTTTGAGTTTCATGAACTTTCTTTTCTTCAATCCCCAATATATTCATGAAATTCCAACCAGTAAAACCAAGAAGCCTACACTGACACCTGCACATAATTGAAAAACAACTACCAAATTTTTATTTTAAAATTTGTTTATGTATATTCTACTGGGGATAGGATGCTAGAGATAGATTGGGAAAAAATAGCCATATAGCGTATTAAAACATCTTGTTTTAGTTATTTAGTTTGTTCTTTTTTAGCGCAAAGATTTTCTTGACAAAGTAATATTTATTGAGAACAAGTATGATTCTGTTTATCAAAATGAAAATATTTATCCATTTTACATTTAGTTAGATTAATCAATCGTTCTAAGCTTGCTAAAAAGGCTTGAAAAGCAGAGAAATCATGTATACGTAGGAGAAAAGTCAAGGATAGTTTATATGTATATTAATGTATAGTCAAATGACTGAAAAAGAAACAAGCCTTGACTAAAAATTATTTTTCTCTCTTTAAGTTTATGTGTAAAAGAAATTTAGACTAGGAGTAGCGGCAGTTGGAAGTACTGTAAAATTTGTCCGTGTACTGTACCTAAGTTTGATTTCTCTCCTCCCTCATAAAAAAGGAAAAAGAAATTTAGACTATGATCATAAATAAATGCATGTTAATTAATATGTAAATATTGCATACCCAATGAAATGATAAGCAGCATATTATTGTTGTCTTTGATGCACCTCGTTCCATTCTTGCCGTCCTCTGTGTAACCTTTGTTTTTTTTGTAACCATCGTCACAATTACAAGAATGACTTCCAGGTTCATTTTGGCACGTGGACCCAGCATCGCAGGGGTCTGTGTCGCACTCATTAACATCTGAAAAGAAGGAAATCTCATATTATAAGGTGAAATCCCAATTTTGAGCTTTTCCAGCTGCAACAGCTAGCATATATATATGTATATATAGTATATACTAGATGTGTGTGCATGTATAAAGAATATGGATCACCTAGATATGGGTTTCCATGGTAACCTGGCAAGCAGCGGCAAATGTAACCAGTCCGATTTGGGGGGTCGACACACTCGCTATATTCTTGGCATGCAAAATCGTCCCTCTTTTGAGCTTCATCACAAGTGGGATCATCCCCAATTGCCCAATCAAGAATCATTGGAAGCTCGACTATGCTCTCCAGTTGTTTCAGGATTTTAGTGGAGAATGTGAAGTAGCCTTCTTGTACAATGAAGGCATAGCTGCAGGGGTTAAAAGTCCCATCTACCCCCGGATATGATTGTCGTAGCTACCCAAATTCACAGTTTGATTGTGCAGTCCGCTGGGGATGGAAGTTTGGCAACACCCAATGCCAGAGCAAGAGGAGTCGTTAATTACACCTGTAAGACTCTTACAATTGGATCTGCACCCGGTTATGTACCTTTCCTCGCCTTGGTAGCCTTCAAAAAGTGCATCTGTGTCGCAGCCAGCTGCGATGAATTTGTTTTTGGTGTTAGAGATGATGAAAGGAGACCGGAACATAGCGCTTGCGCTGTTATGGTCTGTTTGCACACCCTGCTCGTCATAACAATCTCGGGCTACGTACTGCCATATTTGCAACTCACCGTCCTGCAGGGATATGTTGGTAACAGGGATATCACTACCCTCCCAGAGTGCTGTTGGGGGGTCAGTGGATTTGTTACAAACAATAACAAAGATTCCATCCTGCTGTGGCAGGTAACAACCATCACCTATGCCAAATGGATATGGAATTGTGAGATTACCACAGTGGGTTGGGCAGTTAGGCAAAGCTTGAGGCAGCTGGGCCTCAGCCGCTGCTATTGTTGTTGCAGTAGCAGCAGCTAACATTAGCAAAGAGAGTTGCATGATAAGCTTCATCACAACCACTTACTTCCAATTCTAGTTTGTACGTATTGGGCTATTGGCTAATGCTTATGATGATCACTAAAGTAGGTGGTAGCAACTAGCAGTCTACCAAGCAAACTAGCCTGCCCTTTTATTTGTAGCAATTATAAGCAAAACTCAAGCCTGGTATATGTAAGTGCGTACTTGGGTCCTGGGTTTATGGGAAATTTCTTCCTCTTGCATATCTTTACTCTATTAATTAATTTTCCAATCTACGTTCAGGTACCTAGTCCCTAATAAAATTATAAAACAACACCCCACATTTGCCACTTGGATTTGGTCAATAGCGACTGACGGGCAACGATGTTGACATCCATTGACCAAAACAAACATACTTTCTACTTTTGCTATTGGGTTAACTATAGTAATGATTCTCCAATTATACTATGTTTCTCACTTTCATTCTTCAATTTCATTTTCAAATTTTAAGATGCTCAAATATTTTCATGAGTCGCACTTTAGTTTAGTCATTTTCCATCATATCTATTACTTTTTTCGTTAAGATTAGTATGTAAAAATTTAAACTCACTTTTAATGCTTGCATAATTAAAAAATAATAATTAAGAGCAAAAATTGGTTCAAGTACAAATACATTCACCAATTACATTACATTTAGGCTTTTTTATCCAAATACCTCTTGGACTATAGGGGGTATGCTTCAGTATCACCCAAATTTTTTTTTTGCCAATTTACCACTTGAAGATATTAATATGTGCTAATGTGGCACCTGTTATTCATTTTTGTCAATTTTTCTATTAACTTAAAGGGTACTATTGTCAATTCATGTTATAGAATATCTAAAAAAAAAAAAAAACTAAAATTCAAATTACCTATATACTAAAAGAGAACAATCGGTTTACTGTAGCTTAAGAATAGTGTGTTTCCTTTTTTGCCCCCCCCCCCCTTTTTTTTTTTAGTTGCTTGCCATTGTAATTAGTGGTTTATTTGGGCCTGTTTTGGTCATTTTGCGTCCTTTTATCTTCTTCCCCTCCTTTTTCTGTTTTTTTACGCCCCGTGCCATTGCTTTCCTTTTCTTCTGTTTCCCCTCTCAGTTTTTTTTTTTTTTGATCTACTTGCCATTCTGTGAATACCAGGGTTGGGTCTGCCCTTTTTTGTCATTCACCCTGATTATTGTTAGAAAGTCCAAAACCGAGAAAATACTGGAACACTCTCATCTCACGCGTTTCTCTCTCTCTCTGTTCTCCTTCGTTCTCTCTCCTTCCGCCCCCTTTATCCGGCCGTATCTCTACCGTCCGGCGACGTATGCCGGCGATATGTGTTCCGATTTCTTCCTCTTCTCTTCCTCTCTCTATTGTATTTGATTAACCCAGAAATTATGCCAAAACTCAAAAAGATACCCAAACCCGATCGAGTCCTCAGGCGGCAATCCGTCAATTTCGACTGAGTTGGGATGTCGGACTGGGTGGGTTTTGTTCCTCCCATCGTTCTGAGGATGAAGGGGTCTTCAAATTGCTCAACCGACCGCCTTGCACGGAGTTTCGAGGCGGAGAAGTCCAGCGGCCTTCTGCCGCCGATGTTGGCGATTCCGGCGGCGGATGGTGATGATTTTGGTCGGGTTTTGCTCCTCTCTTCCAGGCCTTTCTATTGGTGTGCTTGATCTAAGTCAATTGGGTCCCGAAATGAAAGCTCCAATTCGAACCCTAGCTCCGCCGCTGCCACCGTCACCTGCGACGGCTCCGGTGACTTTACACCTCAGGTTTTGTGTGAGTTTTACTCCTCTTTGTCTACTCTGTCTGATTGTTGGATCGAATTGTTCAATTGGTTGTGAAATCTGTATTTCTAGGTTTTGTACCCACTGCCACCACGATTCCCGCCAGCGCTGGTGACTTGATTTCTATGTTTTAATTTCAGGTTCCCATACTTTCTTGGATTTGAAGATTGGTTTCTTTTTTGGGGTAAGGTATGGTTTTTTTCGCTGGTTTTAGCTTTGGTATGTTTCTGTTCAACTTTTAACTCTCAAGGTTTTGGTTGATTTCTATAAAAAACATTTGAATCATGCCTTAGTGAGTATCATCAAATTCACAAAATTTTGGGGTACTATAATGACTGAGTTTTGCTTATTCCCTTTTTCACTGCAGATATATTGCACTAATGGAGATTTGCTTCACCAGGCTTCGTTCTATTATGAAGAAGACTCATTTGGTAAGCAATTTCAGACATTATTATTCGAATTGTTTTTGTTTTTAGTACAAATGGTTTTTCAGTCTTTTAAAATAGGCAATTTGGTTTGGTTAGATACAAGTTAGGAATTGTAATTAGATCGGTTGAAATTAGTGGTATATATAGTTTTATTTTCGTTTATTTTACAGCTGGTTTTGAAGTGCTTAATTAATTTTAATTTTATTGTTGCATTGAGATCTCTCAGAAAATATCAACAAAAGTGAAAGGATAATATATATTATTGTTTGTATGGATTGGTAACTTGGATTTCTGTTTAAATCCAAAAACCTAAACTAGAACCCTCTGCCACCGTGACCTTCGCTGTGTATGGCTCCGGTGACCACTATTTTGAGTGTTTGTGATGGATTGAAATTGGTTGATAGCTTGAGAACTCTGATTTTGTTTGTAGCCGCTGACCGGGTTGAGCTGGATTGCATTGAGATATGTTAATTTCCTAGGTGAATGAACATGGTTAAAGTGAATTTAGTTTAGGTTGGTACGCTGATCTAATTGGTCATTACATGATTGCATTGAGATGTTTTTCCTGTTAATGAAATGACTGGATCATTCTTGATTTAAGAATTATTTGATGATGTTCTGTTATTAATTGAATAATCGGATTATTATGGACTGCTAATGGTAGCTGATTGTAGACTTTGAGCCGCTACATCTGCATGCAAAATTTATATTCTCATGTGAAATGATTCTTTGTAGGATAATGGATAAGCATTTGAAGTCCCTTGCTTCAAGGCATCTTCATGCCAAATTCATCAGGCTGGATGCAGAGGTCAATGTAAACTTCAATCACTATTTCTTCTGTTGTTGCAATTAATGCAGCTTTTCGTGTTTACTTGGGCTGACCCTACTTCATTGCAACCTTCATTTTTGGTCATTTAGTTAGGAAAGTATTTCAATGACAAATTAACTGTTTGAAAATGAAATGCAGAATGCGCCCTTCTTCGATCGTCATTTAGTTATAAAAAAATTATATATATATATATAATTTACTAGATCAATTACCTCAGCTGAGCTAAATAATTATATGTTATATATATGCATGACAGTGTAGTAATATATTAATATATAATTTACTTTTGTGTGATATATTGTTTTGTTGCTGGAAAATTTGGTACTATTTCTATAATTGTCTGTTTAGTAGTTCCTCCACTCACTCTCTAGGAGCCGCATTGTCCAGGTAAATTTCTTATCATTTTTTCTTAACAGTGTAGTAATTTATATAAATGGATTGGGGAACTGGAGGGAGAAGAGTAAGTTTCATCTGGCCATTATTGCCCAGATGAAGCTTAAGCAGATAATGAGAGGAACATGGGACTCTTTAGACTTTTAGGAAAAGAATGAGTGAACGTAGAGAGGAAAGTGGGGAAGATTTAGAAGATAACAAAGAGAAAATGACAAGTTGATTGTTAAATTGTCTCCGTTATTTCCAAAATAATTCTTTTTACAAGTGAACTATAAATTAAAAAAAAAATTATGTAACAGCTTCATTTATAAAATTTAAATAATATATAAAAAGACATCTTAAAAAATGTATGTAACAGCTTCAATTAAAAAATGTTTGTACAAAATTTACAATTATGATGTACTCTACATTTAAACAGTAGTTCTCTTCATCCATCTTTTTCTTGGGCTGGCCCATTTATTCCGATTTTTTGTGTTATGTATTGCAGCCTCTAAATATCATTAATTGATTCGAACCATCCAATATGAAATCACTGCATCTTAGCTTGCCATGATATGTTAGATATTAATTGAATAATTGGATAATTAAGAAATGTTAATGGTCATGCTGTTGGTGATTTGTGATGGCTGTGATGATTTTGATTGTTGATGAGTTGGCTTGAGTTGCCAAAATAGTTTTCATATTATGTGTCAAAGGCTCACCGTTTCTTAAGCTACAGGGACAGAACCGGGTTCACATTATTCTTAAGCTACAGGGACAGAACCGGACAGAAACGGTGAGCTGTCAATTTCTGTTTTTTGTTTCTTTCCCTCTTTTACTTGACCTTTTCTTGGCAGCCAAACAGAGGCCAAGCCAATTAAATTCCAATTGACTATTTGATTGCAGCATTTTATTTTAACTAGGTGTTCATTTTGTGAGCTTTTGATTCTCTTGATGTTTAAGATCTGAATTTCATTTGCTATTGATGTCAATGTTTACATACATATTTAGATTTTCATATTGGTGTTGCCCACAAGCACTGTCTGTAAGCCTCAGGCTCAAGGTAAAGTCTCCACTTTTTTCTCTCCTCTGATCTCTCTACAATTTGTATAGATTAGTTGCTATAGTCTCTGTTCCTAATTTCTCTTGCTCTTTTAAAACCATTTTAGGAAGCTGTTTTGATCAATTAGGGTGACTAAATCTTCTCCTATTTGATAAAGATTTGGATTTAACAATCTAACAGAAAATTGTGAGCTGTCAATTTATGTTTTTTTTGTTTCTTTCTCTCTTTTACTTGGTCTTTTATTGGCCGCCAAACATAGGCCAAGCCATTTAAATTCCAATTGACTATTTGATCCCATGTATTCTTGGGACTTTATAGCATTAAGGGGTGAGAAAACTAACTTCAGTAGTATGGAATGCAGGCATTTCATTAGAGAAGGATGGGAGGAAGAATTCCACACCCGCGGCACTACATGGGCACATTTACTAGGTATAGATTGATAAGGAAGAAAATATTCTAGCCTACTAGGTTTTTAGAATTTTTCTTAAACTACTTTTATTGTGGCTGAGTATGCGGTGCTTATTTTGCTTACGTCTTGATCTGAAATAATTTGAGTTATTTTTCCATCACAAAATCATATACACAATTTGATCATTATTTACAATCTTTATTATCTTAAATTTCACAAAATAATATAATAAACTATATTTTCATCTATATATATATGTCACCAGTTTTATATACTCAAATCACAATTATCTTTTCACTTTTCTCACCTGCAAAAACACACAGGCACAATAAATTGCAACACCTCAAAGACATGCTTTATACTTTTTAAAAAATTGCATATATGACTATAAAAATTATGAACCAAACTATGAAAACTAATTTCCAACTTCCTCCGTTTATACTTCTCATCCTCTATCTCCAGCTTACCACCCCTCATTTATTGTGAGATCTTACATTAATGTCATTTTTAACAATAGGTTAAGAGGGCTGCTATTTGCACACCCTTTTTTTTCTTTTTGCACACCCTTTTTCTCTTTTTTTCTCCTACACACCCCACACACTTACTTCAAATTCAAAATCTCTCAACACACACCCAACCCATTACTAAAATACCCTCATTTCATTACACACCCTTCTTTCTTTTCCTCTATTTTTTCTCACGTTCACACCCCCCTCCCCCTGTTTTTTTTTTTTTTTTCTTCTTCTTCTCCAGCCAGCCAGCCAGCCCCTCCACCCAACCCACCAAGCCCCTCAACCCCCTCACCCGACCCACCCCTCCCTCCCTCCCCCTCCGGCCTCCCCCCTCCACCCAACCCACCTAGCCCCTCAGCCCCTGCACCGACCCCCCCCCCCCGCAGCATCACCTCCTCTCTCTCTTCCCCAGCCCACCCCAACCCAGCTCCGACCACCCCTCACAGCCCACCCCAGCCCTGTAGCAGCAGCACCTCCTCTCTCTCTCTCCTCCCGCGCGCAGCTGCGCATCCGTTCGACACTGGCCCGCCGAAAATGTCACATTCGTTCGGCAGGCATCCGCCGAACGATGTGAGTGTTGTTCGGTAGGTACCCACCGAACATCAAGGACCCGTTCGGCAAGTGCCCGCCGAACCAGCTACTCGGAGAGAGAGAGAGAGAGAGAGAGAGAGAGAGAGAGAGAGAGAGAGAGAGAGAAGGGCACGCCGGTGGTTGGAAGCCGCTGCGCGCGGTGGCTGGAGGGCTGGGGTGGTCGGGGCTGGGTTGGGGTGAGAAGGGGCGGGGCTGGGGTGGTCGGGCCTGGGTTGGGGTGGGCTGGGGCGGGGCTGGGGTGGTCGGCAGAGATGGTAGAGAGAGGGAGAATGGTGGTGGGCGTGGCTGTGCAAGCTTGAGAAAGATGGAGGGGTGTGTACGGGGGGGGGGGATGGGAATGGGGTGTGTGGGTGTGTGGGTGAGGGGAGGGTTAAAGTGGTATTTTTCTTGAGGCTTTTTTTTTTTTTTTCAAAAGGGGTGTGCAAAAAGAAAAAAGAGGGTGTGCAAATAGCAGCCCTCTAGGTTAACTTCTTCTGTTGTGCAAAGTTGCTTTTCATTGGTTAACTTCTCATTCTCTCTCTCTCCAGATCTTTATGCCTTAGTTAAAAGTTCTTTTTTTTTTTTTTTTTTTTTTCTTAAGGCTTCCTTACCCTGCATTATTGTGAGATTTTTAGTTGTAACTTCATTTTTATGCATGAATTAACTTCTACTGTTATGTAAAACTACTTTCAAATTGGTTGAGGTGTTCCTTCTGATTCAATGGCTTAAATTGCAAGAATCATTTTTACCAGCCTCTTCAGATCTTGCATCTTATCAATCTCATTCAAATAAAGTTTTTACATTCATATGTGTTTTTTATGACACTTTAAAGAATTTGTCTGCACTTTTAAATTACATGGACTCAAAGTTTACCATTATACACACTAACAAATCACATTTTCAAAATTTCAAGCAAAGAAAACGAGAATCCCCCTGCACAAGGCAATGAAGGAGATAAGCAGCCCAAGAACACTGAAGATGAATCCCCCAAAACCTATTAAGGCACCTGGGAACACCCATCCAAGAACTTTTGAACAAGGACCATTTGAATACTGCCCATCTTTTGTTTACTATGACATACAATTGTCTAACCAAGTATTGTAATATTTTTTTGAATGTTGTTTGATTTATTAAAATATCATCAATATCTTAGGTTTATTAAGATATCATCAATATTTTAACATAACAACTAGCATATAAAACATATCAAGAATCCGCATTTTGTAACTTAAGCTTGACATTGATGTATATATGTAAAAATTGTATTAGCCTTATGCACGTTTTCTAAGCTTTTAAGACCCGCAGCATCACGCGGGCACTATTACTAGTAAAACTCTAAACTTAAAAAAAAAAAAAAAAAAACACACAAATCCAGCCAATCCACCCTGACCCCCGATGTAAGATCCCATAAATTTTTTAAATTTTATTTGAGATTTTAATAATTTATTTTAAAAAGTTAGTATTCACTGAGACGGGTTCATATGATTTTTCGATGATATTTTTCGAGATCCGAACTATTTTTAACGAATTTTACAAAATAATATTTTATCATACTTAAGGATAAACAAAAAAGTTTGAGAAAAAAGTTGACGATTTAACAGAAATATGGATGTTAAGTGCCACATTGACACATATTGTTAACTTTAAGTGGTAAATTGACAAGAAAAAAAGTTTGGGTGGTCTAAATAGTATTTGAGTAAAATAGCCTTACACTTAAATATTTAATAAAAAACTTGATCGAGTATCCCCACCCACCGGAAACCCAGCCGGCCACCATCATCACCTTGAAGTCGTCTCTATTATTTCCTAGTAAATACAATTAATGGAATATATATACACCCCCACTTGGTAATACACTAATAATACTCAATAACCCCATAACCCCCCACTTCCCCCCACTTGGTATTTGGTAATAGTTAATAAGCCAAGGAGCTAATTAAGTCTTTCTTTAAATAGGCCTGCACATGCACAATAGAAGTCAAAATGATCTAGAAGAATAAGGAAGCAATTAACATATATATAGGTAAGAGCGAGATAAATATGTAAGAGCTGATTGAGACGTTGAAGAAGGGGTAGGGCACTATGAGGACGAAAATATCCCTTAAATATAAGTCATGTGCACGATACATGAGTGTTTTAGATGAAAAATATAACAAAAATTATAAAAAAGACTAAAGTGATACTTGAGCAATAATTCATGGATTCCAAAATTCTAAAATAAAATTCATGGATTAAAATAATATTCGGGGTGTAATTCATGAACTATTGCTCTAATTAACTTCTAGATTTAGTTTAAGAGATATGATTGGCTTGGGAAGGGTGAGTTTCATACAATTCTTTGAGAACAGTTTTGCTCATCTTCTTTAACTCAGGTGTATGCTCACCTCCCATCTAAAATGCTGCCATGTGTTTAAAAAATTAACCATGAGTTAATCTATTGTATTTAATTATTTTTTATGTTATAATGATGAGAGAGAAAAATAATTTGACAACTCTTTTCTACTTTTATTCTTATCTTTTATTACTCAACTTTTTTTCCACTTTTTTATTACCTATAAATTTTTCTTTTATTTAATTATTTCTAATAATTTTTGCTTCTTTTGTTTTTTTGCTCTTCTCCAGTATGCCTCTAGTATCCAAAAAACCACATCCATTTAATAATTTTTGCTTTTTTTTTTTTTTTTTTATCTTCTCCTGTATACACTTTTTATCTACTTTTTTAATTAATTAAAAAAATATTCTAACAACACATTTTTTTTGGGCCTAAGAATTCTTCTCTCTTGTCTCATATATGACCTTTTCAGATCAAAGAAATTCTTAGGCCAATCCAAGGTGTTGCAGCATTTGAAGAGAGAAGAATAGTTGCAACGACATAATTTTTTTATTTTTTTTAACTCATGTAACTTTTTTATTGGATTTTCTATGTATGCAAATGAGTTGTTTTAGATTTTTGTTTGGTCGACATTTTAGATTAAACTTTGCAAATGAGTTTTTTTGTTCGAATTGCAAATGTGTTGTTGGAATATTTTATTTTTTTATTAATTAAAAAAATAGATAAAGGTATATACAGGAGAAGACCCAAAAAAATGGATGTGATTTTTTGAGTACTGGAGAAGAGCAAAAAAACAAAAGAAGCAAAAATTATTAGAAATAATTAAATAAAAGAGAAAAGAAAAATTAACGGGTGTGGAAAAAAGTTGAGTAATAAAAGATAAGGGTAAAAGTAGAAAAAAGTTGTCAAATTATTTTTCTCTCATCATTATAACATCATAAATAATTAAATATAATAGATTAGCTCATGGTTAGTTTTTTAAACACATGTCATATTTTAGATGGGAGGTGAGCATACACCTGAGTTAAAAGAGGTGAGCAAAACTGCTCTCCTATTCTTTTATTCATGTGTGCTTGCTATAAATAACAAGTTGACATAAAAAAATATATCAAAATTAATATTCTTCATTTATTAAACAGTTCAAAAATCAAGGCCTCGTTGTTTATAAACATTTAGTTTAACAGTAGTGCTAGATATACCACATTTTTATACCACAATTTCATACCACCTTATGTGGCAACTTACATGGCATTCATACATTGGATACTAAAAAATCAAAATAAAAACTCAAAAAAGAAAATAAAAACTCTGTCCAATAAAGTAATGACACGTGAGATGGTATAAAAATGAGGTATAAGAATGTGGTAAGTATATCATTATTCTTAGTTTAATAATCCATAAGATAGATACCAATTGCATTAAAATATTTTATGGAAGCGAAAAATTATGTTACAATGAAAAAAAAAAAATTTGCAAATTCTATATATACAGATATACTCAACGTGGTGAGAGGCGTTACTGTAGCTTAGGAATAGTGTTCTTCCTTTTCTGCCCCTTTTTTGTTTTTTTGTTTAGTTGCTTTCCATTGTGATTTGTGGGGTAAGTTAGGCCGTTTTGGTCATTTCACTCTCCCTCACTTTTTACCCTTGCTTTTTTGGTTTTTTTACATTCCCTGCCATTTTTTGATTTTCTCTCATGGCTTTTTTTTATTATTATTATTTTTTTTAATCTGGCTTGTCATCCCCAATTGTTGAGGTTGGGTGTGCCTTTTTGGTCTTTCACCTGATTATTGTTAGAAAGCCCAAAACCTAGAAAATACTGGAACACTCTCATCTCACGCGCCTCTCTCTCTCTCTCTCTCTCTCTCTCTCTCCGTTCTCTCTTCTTCCGCCCCCTTTATCCGGCCGTATCTCCACCGTCCGGCGACGTATGCCGGCGATATGGGTCTCAATTTCTTTCTCATCTCTTCCCCTTCAATTCTATGGTATTTGATTAACCCAGAAATTATGCAAAAAATCGAAAAGACACCCAAACCCGATCGAGTCCTCCGGTGGCAATCCGTCAATTCCGGCTGAGTTGGGATATCGGACAGGGTGGGTTTTGTTCGTCCCATCTTTCTGAGGATGATGGTGTCTTCAAATTGCTCAACCGCACGGAGTTTGGAGGCGGAGAAGTCCGGCGGCCTTCCGCCGTCGATGTTAGCGATTAAGGCGGCGGATGGTGATGATTTTGGTCGGGTTTTGCTCTTCTCTTCCTGGCCTTTCTATTGGTGTGCTTGATCTAAGTCAATTGGGTCTCGAAATGAAAGCTCCAATTCGAACCCTGGCTTCGCCGCTGCCACCGTCACCTGCGACGGCTCCGGTGACTTTACGCCTCAGGTTTTGTTTGAGTTTTACTCATCTTTGTCTACTCTGTCTGATTGTTGGATCGAATTGTTCAATTCGTTGTGAAATCTGTATTTCTAGGTTTTGTACCCACTACCACCACGATTCCCGCTGCGTGTGGTGGCGCCGGTGACTTGATTTCTGTGTTTTAGTTTCAGGTTCCCATACTTTCTTGGATTTGAAGATTGGTTTCTTTTTTGGAGGTAAGGTATGTTTTTTTCGCTGGTTTTAGCTTTGGTATGTTTCTGTTCAACTTTTAACTCTCAAGGTTTTGGTTGATTTCTATAAAAAACATTTGAATCATGCCTTAGTGAGTATCATCAAATTCACAAAATTTTGGGGGTACTATAATGACAGAGTTTTGCTTATTCCTTTTTTCATTGCAGATATATGACACTAATGGAGGTTTGCTTCACCAGGCTTCGTTCTATTCTGAAGAAGACTCATTTGGTAAGCAATTTCAGACATTATTATTCGAATTGTTTTTGTTTTTAGTACAAATGGTTTTTCAGTCTTTGAAAAAAGGCAGTTTGGTTTGGTTAGATACAAGTTAGGAATTGTAATTAGATTGGTTGAGATTAGTGGTATATATAGTTTTATTTTCGTTTATTTGACAACTGGTTTTGAAGTGCTTAATTAATTTTAATTTTATTATTGCATTGAGATCTCTCAGAAGATATCAACAAAAGTGAAAGGATAATATTTATTACTGCAACAATGCATGTATACTTAGCTGCCTAGCTGGCTGATCTGTTTTATATAGTTGCATTGGTTGAGAAAAACTGTTGGTAATGAACAAGTATGCATTAAGTACGTAATCAAATGCGTAGTTTGACTGCTAACCGTTGTTTTCTAATCGTCTCTTGAACTCAAACTCAACTTTAGTTTATGTCTAATAATGATCGAACGATGTCAATAATTAGTTTATGTTTTATATGAGGTCTTTGATTAAATGTCAGAAAAATTGTTGTTTGGTGTGCTTACCAAAAAAAGTTTGTTTGGAAGAAAATATTACCACAGTAGAGAGAGAGAGAGAGAGAGAGAGAGAGAGAATTGGAATTCTTCTGGGTAAGTTCAAAACATAACAACTCCTTACTTATAGATAAAAAAGAAAAAGGTATGATATAAATGGGATGATGCCATTTTATGATGTGGTTGTTTTGTATGTGCCAGTATTTTGTTTGGCTAAGATCGAAGAGATATTGTGCCTTGCATTGGGTGTATGTGTGTACGTGTTATTTTCAATTTTAATTTATTTTCTCTAAAAAAAATTATCTGAGAATGAAACATTATTTTTCATTAGAAACAGAGAGGTTGTTTTAGTTAATTAGTATTGTAGTGCTTTAATTTTATGCTTTGGGTTAGGAATTGATTGAGGTCCTGAATTCGGATGATGGGTTGTGATTGACATATTATTCACTCAATTTGTAGCACTATTGAAACAATTTATCTTCCATATGTCTTGATAGGTGAAAAAATGAGATAAAAAATTGTGATAACTAAGGCAAAACTGGAACTAGGGGATTATGTCTTTCATTCTAAAGTAACATACTATTATTTGCTTTTGATGATCCTTAATTTGAGTGGTTATTATTTTGCTTGGTTTTGGTTTATGAGTTGGTGCATTTAGTGCAAAAAATATTGGCTTCTGGTGTTTTCGAGAACTGGGTTTTTGGCTAAGTTAGGCTCGAATCACTATGAGTAGGCACTGAGTGCAAAGTTGGAATAGTAGGGTCTATTGTCATCCTATGTTTATATTATTGCTTTATGTTATTACTTTTCAGTTTTGCAAAATTTAGTTTGCATGGTTGTGCATCTATCCAAGTTTTATCTTATAATAGCAACGTGTGTTGAAAAATTGCAGAAGTTGAAGAAAGGGTCTAGAGAGACAACCTTCAAATGGTTGAAGAAGTTGCATAAGTTGAAGAGTTCAAACCCACCATGGCATTCCCTATTGTTCAATCACTGAAAGACAAGAAAAAGAAGGGGTGCCCCTGAAAGAATTGGCTTTAGTGAATAGTACTCTTATAAATGTTTCACTTAATATGAACTCTCAAATGTTTTACTTCTCTGTTATAAGCTTTGGCAAGTTTTCAGTTTTAGTGCTTAAATGTTATGATAATAATATGAAAAATGTAAGGGCAATGCTAGAGTGCCCTAATGACATGGAAATTTCCATGTCAATTAGATCATTTAATACATCTAATATTATATGTGCCACATAAGCTTTTAAAAGGACTAATATAACCTCGTTTAAATTCTACAACATTAATTAAATTATAAAAGAAGAAAGATTTAAAAAAGGTTTCACTTCAAAATTAAAAAACCTTTAAACACGTTCATCTCATTAAGAAATTTTTTCTCAATTTTAGAACCTTAAAAAACTATTACATCATTTTTCTTATTGCATCGACGATTTAGAAGAATTTTGTAAAA
Source organism: Dryas octopetala (assembly GCF_963921425.1). NCBI lineage: Eukaryota > Viridiplantae > Streptophyta > Magnoliopsida > Rosales > Rosaceae > Dryas > Dryas octopetala. The sequence continues at coordinate 7,857,379 of NC_141366.1, forward strand.
GTCATGCATTGTATAAGGTACTCTTTAAAAAGACTCAATATTTTTAAAAATCTTGCAAAACTTAAATTAATTTACAAAAGAACAAAATTTTGATCACCCAAAAAAAAAAAAATCTATCAAACAAAAATTTAGTCCCAATTTTAGAATTAACCCTAATAAGCTACTACCTTGTCATCGATGGTGCTACTGATGAGGGACTTTGGCTTGGATTTTGGGGACCTAAGTTTGATGATTTTGAAGAATTGGAAGAGGAATAAGAGTTTGCGCTGGGTTTGGGGTTTCCAGTGTTGGGGGTAGAGTTGGGTCTGCCATTAATTGCTAGTGAGTTGGGTAGTGGTTGAAGAAGAAAAATTTTAAAGATTGAGTGTGAAGTGTACGTGCAGTACTACACGACTTGAGGGGATTGATTGAAGATTACACAGGACGCTCTACATCACTACGGGATTGGGTAACCCCTTTTTGAAGATTAAGATCAAATTGTTCATGGTAATGGCCTTGATCATCTGATGGAACCTTATAGTTTTAAAACATCATTAATTCTCATCTTTGGTGCTCAGATTCCTCTAATTATATTGAGGAGGATAATGATCTACAGATGTGATTATGAAAGATAATAAATATGATAAATCAAGCCCAGAAAAAAAAATATATATATTGAATTTAAGATGGATAAGATGGTCTTTCAACAAATATAATATTAATATAACTTAACAAATAAATAGTGATGTGTACAAAATAAATTTGTCACATTAGATTAGGGCACATAGATCTTGTGCCCTATTAGGACACAAAATCTTTTCTCAAAATGTAATTGTATCCACCCTCATAACATTTTTAGAGTTAATAACATTTTTAGCTTTAGTGGATACAAAATACTCTATCTATCCACTTAAATTTTATAAGCCTTCAGCACATTTATAAGTTTTTCACACCCACGGTAAGGCACGGGCACGATTACTAGTGATATCTACTTATGAAACGTCCATTAAATAAAATGAGAGAAAAATTAGAACACATAAGAGGATTCGTCTCAATGAGCTGGGCTATAAACAAAGCCCAATTTCAATCTTTTCATTAGGAAGGTCAGGCTGGCCCAACAGGCCTACAGCAAACAAGAGGGAAACCATGATTCAACGGTGAACTGAACAAAAAAAAACAATCAAAGACAGTAAATGCGGTCGCGTTTTCACGAATTTCAGTGGCGTTTTCGCGTATTTCAGCGGCTTGTTGGCAAATTTTGGTGGCGTTTTCGCTCCACATGCTTCTCCACCCTCCATCTCCTCCTCTCCGTCCCGCTGCGTCAGCTCTCATAGCCGAAGCCTCCCACTCTACGGGAAAAGGGTAGGATTTTTCTACTCGCGCTGTGTATTAGTGTAATTTAGTAATGCATTTAATGCTTTGCGCTTCCTCTGTTTGGTTGCTGAGAAAATCGAGGACAGGAAACCTAAGCGAAATTTGTCTGTTGTTTTGCTTTATGTCTGTTTCCAATGTGAAAATTTCCTCAACTCTGATTAAATTGTGTTTTGCGTTTGTGGTTCATTTGTCCTGTAAAGTCAGTAAAAGAAAAAATAAATAAGTCGTTTCTGTTTAAATTTAAATGAAGTCGAATTGGTTTGCTTGTTTGCCCATTTGAATTTGAATCCTTCAGTAGACTTAAGCAAATGGCAATAGTGCGTGAAGTCTAAACTTGGAACTTGGAGAGTTGAAGTTAAGCATGAATGATTTCTTTTGTCATATTATCTGCAGCAAATTAGGAGTAGTATTGCCTTATGTTTATACAGCTTCACTCTTTTTTTGGATGACGATGTGACATTGGCATTGCAATAACTAATGCACTTGGAACGTTACACCATTACTAATATATTTGCTAAAATACATCACCGGAGTTATCCAATTGAAACATGTCAATAGGTTTACATTTCCTACAAGGCTACAATACAATAAAACATACTAGACTTAAAGCCAATTAATCATCGTCCATCATCATATGGCATTAACTGTTGGATTTGCATGCTGTCATACCCGCTCGTTGTACCACTAGGACCACCATCACCTCTGACATTGACAACGCAAGCCTCTGAATTAGTTGACCCAAGCAAGTATTCTGCCTCTTCTTCACAGAAATCAGCTTGTCCCCCCCATGGATGGTTTGCCGTAATTCTGATTCCCTCTAGCTCCATTGCCACTTCTTTCATGCCAGGCCTTTCCTCCCCTTTTACCCTCAAACATCTTTTCGCCAGATTGGCCACCTGTTCTATTGTCTCAATATTTCCTTCTTTCACTACGTCTTCATCAAGAATTTGAATCAAGCGATCCTCTTCCATTGAACGAACAAAGAAGCACGCTAGGTTTTTCTCTGCCTCAGGCCTATCATACGAAAGTGCCACTTTGCTTGTTAGTAGCTCCACAAGGACAACTCCAAAGCTATAGACGTCACTTTTCTCTGTTAGTGTGTTCGACTGAAGATATTCAGGGTCTAAGTATCCGAGTGTCCCTTGCACCAAAGTTGATATTTCATTTTGATCTGCAGGAATCAACCTTGAAGCTCCAAAGTCTGACACTTTTGCTGTGTAATTCTCATCTAATAATATGTTTGTTACTTTCACATCCCGGTGTATGATTGGAATAGAAATGGAGGAGTGTAAGTATGCCAGTGCTCCTGCAGTTTCTGAAGCTATCTTCAATCGTAATTCCCATGAAAGTGATGATGATCCTTTGCCCTTTTTCTTATGGACATGCTCAAAAAGAGTGCCATTAGTGATGAACTCGTAGACTAGTAAAGGCACCTCTGTCTCTAAACAACAACCTAAAAGCCTCACAACATTTCTATGGTTGATTTGGGAAAGAAGAATCACCTCATTAACAAACTGATCATTCTGAGTTGGGGCACCAATTTTGGACTTCTTTATAGCAACCACTTTGTTATCTGGTAATATTCCTTTGTAAACTGTTCCATAGCCTCCTTCACCAAGGACTCTACTTTCATGGTAATTGTTTGTAGCCTTCTTAAGTTCTTCTGCAGCAAAGATTTTTGTTGTCTCCACAGAACCTCCACGACTAGCAAGTTGTTGTTTTAACAATAAGCCACCATTTTCTTTGAAGTACTTCTCTTTGAGTTTCATGAACTTTCTTTTCTTCAATCCCCAATATATCCATGAAATTCCAACCAGTAAAACCAAGAGACCTACACTGACACCTGCACATAATTGAAAAATCACTACCAAACTTGATTTACAATTTGTTTATGTATATTCTACTGGGGATAGGATATATGTTAGAGGTTGATTGGGAAAAATTAGGCATATAGCGTATTAAAATATCTTGTTTTAATGAAAACATGTATACGTAGGGAAAGAGTTTCAATATTGCAAGGATAGTTAAAGTGTACATTAATGTATAGTCAAATGACTGAAAAGAAACAAGCCTTGACTGAAAATTATTTTTCTCTCTTTTTTTTTTTTTTTTTTTTTTTTTTTTTTAAGAAAAAACTTAGGAGAACTGTTGGTTAGATTTCTTTTTTTATTTATCCAAAGGTAGCTCAAGTAAAATAAGTTTGGGTGCCAAACTCTCAAAAAGAAAAAAGTTTGGGTGCATAAGTATATGTTTAAAAGAAATATAGGCTAGGGGTAGTACAATTGGAAGGGTTGTAGAATTTGCTCATGCACTCAAGTTTGATATATATCTCTCTCTTCCTAAATATAAAAGAAAAAATAAATTTAGGCTATAATCATAAATAATAATTAACTAATAAGTAAATAATGCATACCCAATGAAATGATAAGCAGGATATTATGGTTGTCTTTGATACACCTGGTTCCATTCTTGCCGTCCTTTGTGTAACCTTTGTTTTTTTTGTAACCATCGTCACAATTACAAGAATGACTTCCTAGTTCATTTTGGCACGTGGACCCAGCATCGCAGGGGTCTTTCTCGCACTCATTAATATCTGAAAAGAAAGGAAATATCATATTATAAGGTGAAATCCCAATTTTGAGCTTTTCCAGCTAGCATATATATATATATATATATATATATATATGTATAGTAGATGTATAAAGAATATGGATCACCTTGGCAACCTTCTGGGAGATATGGGTTTCCATGGTAACCTGGCAAGCAGCGGCAAATGTAACCAGTCCGATTTTGGGGGTTGACACACTCGCTATATTCTTGGCATGCAAAATCCTTCCTCTTTTTAGCTTCATCACAAGAGGAATCATTCCCAATTGCCCAATCAAGAAGTATTGGAAGCTTCTCTATGCTCTCCAGTTCTTTGAGGCTTTTAGTGGAGAAATTGAACTGGCCTTGTTGTACAATGAAGGCGTAGCTGCAGGGGTTAAAGTCCCATATACCCCCGGTATGATTGTCCTGGCTGCCCAATGTTACAGTTTGATTGTGCAGTCCGCTGGGGATGGAAGTTTGGCAACATCCAATGCCAGAGCAAGAGGATTCGTCGACGCCTGTAAGGCTATTACAATAGGATATGCACCCGGTTACGTACCATTCCTCGCCTCGGTAGCCTGCAAAACGTGCAATAGTGTCACAGCCAACTGCCATGAATATGTTTTTGGTGTCAGAGATGATGAAAGGAGACCAGAACCAAGCGCTATTGTTGGAGCCCGTTGGCGCACCCTGCTCGTCATAACAATCTTGGGCTACGTACTGCGATATTTGCAACTCACCGTCCTGCAGGGATATGTTGGTAACAGAGACATCATCACTTGCCGCCCAGATTGCTTTTGGGGGGTCAGTGGAATTATTACAAACAATACCAAAGATAGGGAAATCTTCATTTCCCTGTGGCAGGAAACAACCATCACCTATGCCAAATGGATATGGAATTGTGAGATTACCACAGTGCGTTGGGCAGTTAGGCTTGGCCAATTGAGGCAGCTGGGCCTCAGCCGCTGCTATTGTTGTTGAAGTAGTAGCAGCTAACATTAGCAAAGAGAGTTGCATGATAAGCTTCATCACAACCACTTACTTCCAATTCTAGTATTTGTAGGTGGTAGCTAGGAAGTAGCTAGCAAGCCTGCCCTTTTATTTGTAGCAATTATAAGCAAGACTCAAGACTGCTATGCCTATATATGCGTGCGTACTTGGGTCCTGGGGTTTAACGGAAATTTCTTCCTAATGCATATCTTTACTCATTAATTAATTTTCCAATCCACGTAAGGTACGTACCTCGTCCCTAATAAAACAACATCCCACATTTCCCACTTGAATTTGGACTTGGTAATGGTCAATAAGCGACCGCGGGCAACGATGGTTGTCTCCATCGACCAAAATAAACAAGTAACTACTTTCTACTTTTGCTTGGGTAATAGTAATTAATGATTCTCCAATTATGTACATGCTATGTTACTCACTTTCATTCTTCAATTTCATTTTCAAATTTTAGGAAAGAGAGTTGAGCTGCTGCTGTTGTAGTTGCAGCTGCTAATATTAGCAAAGAGAGTTGCATGATAAGCTTAATCACAACCACTTACTTCCAATTCTAGTATTGTACGTATTGGGCTATTGGCTAATGCTTATGATGATCACTAAAGTAGGTGGTAGCAACTAGCAAGCAAGCAAGCCTGCCCTTTTATTTGTAGCAATTATAAGCAAAACTCAAGCCTGGTATATATACGTGCCTACTTTAGTCATTTTCAGTCACATCTATTAGTTTTGTCGTCAAGATATTATGTGACAATTTCAACTCACTTTTAATGCTTACATATTTAAAAAAACAATAAAAGTTTATAATACTTTTAGGGGTGCTGTTATTGGCACTCCAAAAAAGTCATCATGCTCTTCAATATGTACAAATTTTCTTATGTTTTTTTTTTTTTAAATTAGAGTGTAGAAGGGGTAGGGCACTGTAAAGATGCAAATACCCCTTAAATGTGGGTCACGAGCATGATACTTGACTGTTTTATACGGAAAATGTAACAGAAGTTACAAAAATGACTATAGTAATATTTGTGCAATAGTTCATGGATTTCAGAATTCCAAAATGAAATTCATGGACTAAAGTGATATTCGGGGTATAATTCATGTACCATTGTTTTTATTAACTCTTAGATTTAGTTTAAGAGATATGATTGGCTTGGGAGGGGTGAGTTTCATACTATTCTTTTGTTCATATGTGCCAAATGGATGTGGAATATTTTTGAGATTACCACACTGGGTTTGGCAGTTAGGCTTGACCAATTGAGGCTAGGCAGGGCTTGAGCTGCTGCTAACATTAGCAAAGAGAGTTGCAAGATAAGCATAAGCCTCCCATGTAAGGCCATGACAACCACTTAAATTCTTTCTAATGTATTGGCCTGGCCAATTTAATTTTATGAGCAAAAGTAATTAAGTGCGGTAGCAACTAGCAAGCAAGCTTGGCCTTTTAATTATTGTAGAAGACTCAAGACTGTTATGCGTGTGAATTGATCAACTCACTTGTCTGTTGATGTAATTTTCTCATAACACGTTTAGGTCGTCCTTAATAAATTACCATCCCATTTGGAAGTTGGAACTGGAATCGGTCATTAATTGTCAATATGCGAATGCGTGCGCGCGAAAAGTCCAGCAGGACCGGGTAGCACAAGCAGTGAGTTTAAGGGCCGTTTAGCACTGTTTCTTAGCAGCTCTTTTACTTCTATTTGGCACTACTTTAGAATTGGCAAAAACGTTTTCAGATTAATAAAAGTGCTTTTGGTTGCGTTTGACAAAAATAAATAAAAGTGTTTCTGGGTTATAAAAGCGCTTTTAAGTAGTTTTCTGAGAAATATCTGTTAGGTGCTTCCTTAAGCTTTTGCATGAAGCACTTAAAATTTTTATAAAAATTTGTATGTGCTTATGAGCAGAAACGCTTCTAACAAAAGCGCTACTGATTATAAGCGCTTCTAAGAAGCAGTGCCAAAAGGGCCCTTATTGGAAGCACTTCTAAGAAGCAGTGCCAAAAGGGCCTTTATTGGAAGCACTTATGTTAAGAAGCACAAACAAGTTTTTATAAAAAATTATAAGTGGTTCATGCAAAAACACTTGGAAGTGCTTCCTGAGAGAGCACCTAACAGGTGTTTCTCAAAAAACCTCTTAAAATTGCTTTTATAACCCAAAAACACTTTTATTCATTTCTGACAAACGCAACCAAAAGCGTTTTTACTAATCTGAAAGCGCTTTTGACAGTTCTAAAAACAGTGCCACACGAGCCCTAAGTCACGATGCTGATCGACTTCACTAACATCCTACATTCATGCATCACCAAAACAAACAAGTAACTACTTTTTAATTTTGCTACTCCAGTATCACTTTTTAATTGAGAGCAAGATGATAACTTTCTACTTTTGATATTCCAGAACCAATTTTTTTTTTTTTTATGGGTAATGCTAGGGTGCCTCAAATTTGTTAAAATGTTTTTTTTTTGTTAAATATATATCATTATTTATTTATTACATTATTTTTTATAAATACCATTCTAACCTTTCTTATAAATTTACAAAACTTTAAATTATAAAATAAATAAGAGGAAATTACAGATTTGGTCCACTTATTTTATACCTAGTTCAATTTTGGTCAACGATCTTTTTAAGTTCTATTTTGGTCCACTAATTATTTCATTTATTCAATAAAGGTCTAGATTTGTGACTTTAAATCATTTGGGTTGTGTTTTTTTCAATTATAATTGAAGTATAAGTTATATTTCATCATTTCTTAGTCATAAAAACAAATTTGGAGTATTAGAATCTAAGAGAATTGAGATTGGGTGAAGTTTGAAAAATTGACAGTTTCGAGTACTCTACTTTGGAGTCAATTATCTTGAGTTTTAGAACTCCAATTTGAATGATCTTTATATGGTTGTAAAGAAGAAATGTATATCTTTAAAACAAGTATATATTTGCTGAATTTGGGTGAGATTTGATAGAACAAAAGACAAGCTAAATTTGAGAAATAAATCTGAACTTTTATTGAACAAGTGTAACAATTAGTGGATCAAAACAGAACTTAAAAAAAATTGTGGATCAAAATTTAATTAGGTATAAAATAACTAGATTAAATCTGTAATTTCTTCAAATAAATAAATAATTCTCATATCACCATAGCCACCATCCACCTGTTAGTGTATGAGTTAGTAGTTAATAAGTTTTACTGTTACAATTAGTTACTAAGAGTATATACAGTCATGTCCTCTCCTTCTATAATACTTACATGAAGCAATGTAATAATCTCTTTGGATTTTTACTTCTCTCTCTCTTTCTCTCATTTTCTTAGCAATCCTAACACCACCAAGCCCTTCCTCCATCATCATATACCATTCCTTCCTCTTTCCCCACTTCTTCCCAACCCTTTTCTTCTCTCTCTCTCTCTCTCTCTGATCTCTCTCTCTGGCGCCGATTATCTTGGTTGCTTATACTGCTTTGTGGTTTTTCTCTCAAAACCCATCTGTCATTAATATCCATTTTTGATGTCGAACAACTAATAACCATGCCAAGGAAACATTAACAAACTTTATAATTAATACTAATTTCATCCTTATTTCTTTATATTTTAAAGAGAATAAATCTCTCTCTCTCTCTCCCTACCCCCCAACACCCCAGTTTTACCCGGCCCAATCTGTTTTTTCCCCTTCCCTGCATTACATTCAAAGTTGCAATTAACATGGAAAAAAATCAATCAAACAACATAAATGACACATGATATAAAAAAATAAAATAAGCGAAATGAAAAGTTAAAAATGTAAGGAATTGTACGAAAGAATGATGAAAGATGAATTACGAATATGAGATGGGAAGAGTTGGGGAGAATAAATTGAAAGAGAAAATTAGGTAAGATGAATTAGGTGGTAACTGGATTTTGGAAGGATAAGATAGTCTTTTTTTATAAACATGCATGATTTTAATGTGATATTATAAATAAATAGCAATGTGTATAATTATAAAATAAAAAATAGTGACGTGTACAATTTAATTTTACTACATCAGATTGAGGCACAAAAATTGAGGCCCAAATCTTTTTCCTTCTTATATTCCATTGTGGGTCACAGATTGGATGCTATCATGATGTCAGCAAAGAAGTTTTGCTGAGCTCACCTGTCATGCATGAACTTTTGAAAAAAGCCCAGAACCCATGATTATGAATTTTTGGGTCAACTTCGACTAGTAATTATTTTCTCACCAGATTGATATCCTGTTAGATTGTAAATCAGGACTATAACATAGAAGCCATAGATAGGATTATTTTTGAATATCCATTCCTAATTTTCAATTTGATAAGATAGCATGCATGTCAAATATTTTATAAGAAATAATTTAGTTAGTATGTATGCCCCTTCCATTATTGTTCCAAAAGAGTATAAGGGTTGGGCCATGGGCGAACTCCTTAAACGATTATATAGTTTTTGAGACCCATTGTCTGGATTTAACTTTTAGGTCAAATTGGAACTCACAATAAAAAAAATGAAATTAACACCCACATAATCTGTTTGTAATGAGTTATTTTGATGATTCTAATATCTTTTATGTGAAGATTTTCTTATTTCAAATATCATGGATATTAATTGATTAAAAAATAAAAAATTTCATATGTGATGAATAAATTCGGAGTTGTGAGATCACCACAGTGGGTTAGGCAGTTAGGCTTGGCCAATTGAGGAAGGGATTGATCGAGCTGCTGCTATTGTTATAGCAGCAGCTAATATTAGCAAAGAGAGCAGCAGCTAATATTAGCAAAGAGAGTTGCATGATAATTAGCATAATTCTCCCATGTAAGGCCATGACAACCACTTATATAATTCCATCTGTTGTATTGGCTAGCTAATGTTTAATTATGATCCGAGTGTAAAATAAGTGGTAGCAACTAGCAAGCAAGCCTAGCCTTTAATTTGTAGGCATATTCAGGATATGGAATATTACGAATGAAAGAAGGAAGACTCAAGTCTGGTATATATGCGTGCGCGCGCGTTGGGTCAGTCATAGGGTTCAGGGGAAATTTCTTGAACGTGTAAGCCGGTTTTCCTTAATAAAACAACATCGATGTCCCACTTGGAACTCGACTTGGTAATGATTGGTCAACAAGTGTCGGCTCACGCAAATTGTCCAGCACGAGCAGTGACTTCACTAAGGCCTTGTTTGACTTGCACTTGCATAATGTAATTCTTAAGAAATTAATTTCTCTGTCTTTCTCGAAGGTGGGAACCAAACGTGTTCTAATATCATGCATGCATGACTATGAGGTCTTATCTGATGGTTGACATGGATTGGGACGGGGTGACGGGCTGCAAGCAATCTCAAATTCTGTCTTATATCTTGGAATCTTATCAGAATCGAAATGGTGCCTTGTTTGACTCGCACTTGCATAATGTAATTCTTAAGAAATTAATTTCTGTCTTTCTCAAAGGTAGGAACCAAACGTGCTCTTATCATATGGTTGACATGGATTGGCCGAGACGGGGTGACGGTCTACAAGGATTCACAGATTCTCCCTTATATCTTGGAATCTTACAACATAATTTAAAAAAAAAAAACAATAAAAATTTATAATACTTTTACAACATAATTACATTTAATAAAAAACTTGAGCATCCTTAATTCCTTACCCACCACGTGGGTCACACTCCACCCGAAACCAAGTCACCATCATTCTTCCATTCACCATTTCTCATCGAAGTCTCTAATTCTCTAGTATTTCCTATAGTAAACTAGGATAAATCACCCAAAACATATTTTTTTTCTAAGAGTAACTAACCATAATTTGTTTTGGAAGTTTAACCTTTTGACTAGTGTCCACATAAGCAACTTTCCGTATATTGCTGAATGAGTCAGCTTAATTTAAAACTAAAAGTTTGTTTTTTCTTAAGATACCCTTTACCATATTTAGGTAATATTATGAGTAGTTAATGCTATTTATCTCCATTAATTAATAATATTTCAGGTTTTTTTATTTATTGAAACGATATTATTGTTAATTACCTGTTTCGATCAACTTTGAAGTTTGAACGTTTATTTTTTTATTTTGAAAATTCGTTTTGTTGTGTTGTATTTAATATCAAATTTATATAATATTAATAATAGAAAACTATCCAGAAAAGAATATAAGATTAACGAAGATACTTGTTTTGTGCACCTACTAGCTTTTTTTCGTGTTTATTTTGTACACCTATTGATTTTTTCATGTTTATTTTGTGCACCTACTAGTTTTTTTAGTAGTAATAACCTAGACAAATTAATGAACCTATATGAATTAAAACATCTACATTATAATGAATCTACAAACAATTCTTAGTTATAGGATCCTTATTTGACTCAATTATATATATATATATATATATATCACACGCCTTAAATTAAGTGTTTTAATGAATTTAGGGGATTCATTTTCTAGAAAAATTAGAGAATTAATGGCAATTAAAGAGTGACACAATTTGAAAACAAATATTAATTACATAATGGCATAATTTATAAATAGCATAAATATAATGGAAAATTGTTATCCTACGTGGAGCATAATTTTAAATATGGGCTTTAACTATTAAAAAAAAAAGATATTAAACTCTAAAAAATGCAATTTAATGGACTAATATCAAAATCACTCTATTTCCTATTAGTAAATGCAATTATTGGATCATTATACATCCCCACTTGGCAATACACTATTATACTCAATAAGTAATAACCCCATAACCCCCACTTCCCCCCACTTGGTATTTGGTAATAGTCAATAAGCCAAGGAGCTAATTAAGTCTTTCTTTTTTCTTGGTAAATAGGCCCGCATACAATAGTTTTCAGCATTATCGAAAAGAATAAAGAAGCAACTAATAAATATGTAAGGGCGAGATGAATATATAAAAGTTGGTTGAGACCTTGAAGAAGGGGGTAGGGTACTGTGAGGACAAAAATATTCCTTAAATATAGGTCACGTGCACGACACATGAGTGTTTTAGACAAAAAATATAACAGAAGTTACAAAAAAGATTAAAGTGATATTTGTGCAATAGTTTATGGATTCCAGAATTTTAAAATGAAATTCATAAACTAAAGTGATACTCTGAATATAATTGATGGGCTATTACTATAATTAACTCTTAGATTTAGTTTAAGAGATATGATTAGCTTGGGAAAGGTGAGTTTCATACTATTCTTTTATTCATATGTGATTGCTAAATAACAAGCTACTTGGTCACTTGATATATAACAATATATCAAAATTAATATTCTTCATTTATTAAACAGTTCAAAGGCCTCCTTGTTTATAAACATTTGGTTTAATAATCTATAAGATAGATACCAATTGCATTAAAATATTTTATGGAAGCGAAAAATTATTTTACACTGATGTTGATACTCTTAGACAGTGAATTAGGACCATTAATTAGATAGGATCATTTTTTAATATGCATTCTTAATTCTCAATTTAATAATATATCATGAATGATATCGAGATGATTTAATTAGTATGTATGTTCCTTCAATTATTGTTCCATAAGAGTAGGAGACTATGAGGGTTGGGTGATAGGAGGACCCATGACTTTTCAAATGATCACATAGTTTTTTGAGATCCATACAATATTGAGGTGACACCTGTACAAGGTGCGGACCTTGCATTGATGGTTGACACTTGACATAGATTGGGAGTTGGGACCGGGGTGACGGGCAGCAAGGATTCTCAGATTGTCTATTATATCTTTATGTCATGCATGAATTTTGGAAAGAAACCAGAACCCATGATTATGAATTTTTGGGTCTAACTTCGACAGTAATTTTCTCACCAAATTGTCATGTTGTTAGATTGTAAATAAGGATAATTTTTTAATATGCATTCCTAGTGTCTTTTTAATTTTTAATTTGATAAAATAGCATGTCAGATATATTATAAGAAATAATTTAGTTAATTAGTATGTATGCTCCTTCAATTATTATTTCATAAGAGCATAAGGGTTGGGTCATGGGCGGATCCGTGACTCCTCAAACAATCATATAGTTTTTGAGACCCACTGTCTGGATCTAATTTTTAGGTTAAATTGGAAATTTGGAACCCATTGTAAAAAAATAGAATTGACACCCATATAATTTGTTTGTAATGAGTCTTTTTGATGATTCTAATATCTTTTGTGGGAGGAGGCTCTTCAAATATCATGGATGTTAATTGATTAATAAATAAAAAAATTTATAGATGATGAATAAATTTGGAGTTGTGAGATCACCACAGTAGATTAGGCAGTTAGGCTTGGCCAATCGAGGAAGGGATTTAGCTGCTGCTATTGTTATAATATTAGCAAAGAGAGTTGCATGATAATTAGCATGATTCTCCCATGTAAGGCCATGACAACCACTTATATAATTCCTTCTATTGTATTGGCTAATGTTTATGATCGAGAGTAAAGTATGCGGTAGCAACTAGCAAGCAAGCCTATATAGCCTAGCTTTAATTTGTAGGCATATTCAGGATATGGAATATTAATAATGGAACCAAGACTCAAGACTGGTATGTATGTCCATGTAATTAATGTTTGAGTCCACCCGGTCGTCCCTAAAAAAACAGCTTGATCACTTGGAACCCGACTTGGTAAATAATGTCGGCTCGCGAAAATTCTCCAGCACAAGCATTGATTTCACTAAGGCCTCGTTTGGCCCGCTGAATACAGTTATTGAGAATCAATTTCTGTGTCTTTTCTCAATAGTGGGAACCAAACGCGTTCTAATATCATGCATGACTATGAGGCAGGTCCCTTGTGGATCAAAAATTGAATGATATCATGTCGATAGCAAACAAGTTTTCCTGACTTCTTTTTTGGGGTCAGATTACATCCAGCAAGGCAGCAACTCAAGTATTGTACTGTGTGAATTAAGAGCAAGCTGGTGCGGACTTTGGAATCCATATTAATAACCCAATGAAAGCAAAGGTTCGAACATTGACTTCAGAGCTTGCTCGATGCATCACTCCAGGTGGACCAAGTTTTCGGCATATTCTGATAAGATTCCAACAAGATAAAATAGAGAATCTGAGAATCCTTGCAACCCCAGTCTTCAGAGCAAGGATTCTCAGATTCTCTATTTTATCTTGTTGGAATCTTATCAGAATATGCCGAAAACTTGGTCCACCTGGAGTGATGCGTCGAGCAAGCTCTGAAGTCAATGTTCGAACCTTTGCTTTCATTTGGCCTCATTTGTATCAAAAAGTAAAGATTGAAATTGGGCCTTGTTTTCTTAGACCAATAAGATATTGGGTCTTAGTTTATAAATGGGAGCTGCTATTTGCACACCCCTATTTTTCTCTTTGCACACCCCTAACAACCCAATTTGTGAAATTACTTAATTGACACAAAGAGAAAAGACCAAAAAGGACAACCTTTATTATTTGAAAAAAAAAAAAAACTCTCCTTACACACCCATCCCAACACTCTTACACACCCCACCCAAACTCTTAAACCTCAGCCAAAATACTCTCATTGCACACCCCCTCCTCTCATAACCTCTTCTCTTCATTTTTCCTCCATTAAACCCTAAGTTTTCATTTTTCCTCATTGAAAGTGTTTACCCATTTTGCCAAATAAGTCTTCATTTTCATGAATGGAGCCTTCACTCGTCCCGTATTCGCCTTCCGACGAGGTATGATCATGATTTTTTGAGTTTTTTTTCGTCTTTTTCATTTCCTGTTCGCGGTTCATTCGGCGAACCAGTACCGAACGTTTCTTTATTGTTCGACAGATGACTACCGAACATAACTAACATATTCGGTGGTTAGCTGCCGAATGAAAATTACAAAAAAATTTTAAAAAATCCATTCGGTGACTGTTTGCCGAATGAACTTATAAATTTCGACAGACACATGCCGAACATTGTACATATATTCGGAAGACATCTGTCGAATGAAGTATTTTGTTTACAAAAATCGATATTGTTCGGTAGTCAACTGTCGAACTAAGGTTATTGGTTCGGTAGATTACTACCGAACAATATGATTTCGTTCGGTAAGCTTCTACCGAACAGATTCATTAAGTTCGGTACCCTTCTACCGAACGTACTGTTTTGACATTATTTTCATGTTTTATGTGTAGGATGATGAACCGACTGAGCAATATGGTGGTGCTTCTACTCGGAACAGCAAGGTTGAGGACTACATTGGGGCCGAGGTCGAGGTCGAGGTCGAGGCCAAGGTTTTGACCGAATACTCACGTGACTATAGTAATGAATTCACAACAAACGAGGTATGAATTTGTTATTTGGGAAATATATGTTGCAAATGTAGTTGAAATGTGAATAATGTAAATTTCATATGTGTAGATATTTCATTCGAGGGATGCATTGGTTAGCTGGGCACGTGCACAAGGAAGGACGAACAACATAGTCATTGTCATAATGAGGTCTAATACAGCAGGGGTGGGGAAGAAGAAAGCTAGAGTGTTCCTTGGTTGCGAACGAAGTGGTCACCATAGGCCATCCAAGTATGATGCTGATAGTTGTATAGTAAAACGTCCTAAGGATGGTAGGGACTCTACTACAAAAAGATGTGGATGCCCCTTCTCATTAAAGGGTGTGCAAACTGGTAATGAGGATGAATGGATGCTAAGTGTGGTATGTGGAGTGCATAACCATAGAGTTTTAGTTACTGGTGAAGGACACTCATTTGTGGGGAGATTATCTGAAACAGAGAGTTCTTTATTGGTGGATATGTCTAAGAGTTTAGTGAAACCGAAGCAGATTCTGACCATCTTGAAGGAAAGGGATTATTCGAATACAACAACAATCAAAACAATATACAATGTCAGACACCGCAATAGGGTGAAAGAGAAGGCTGGAAAAACTGAAATGCAGTGTTTGCTAAGTAAGTTATCTGAACACAAATACTTTGAGTGGCATAGATGTTCTGGTGGTGATGATATTGTGACTGATTTGTTTTGGAGCCACCCTGGTTGTGTTGATCTCTTACGTGCATTTCCACATGTATTGATCATGGATTGCACGTATAAGACTAATAGGTACCGTCTGCCACTCTTTGAGATTGTTGGGGTCACATCCACAGACATGACTTTCTCAGTTGCATTTGCTTACATTAGTTATGAGAAGGAAGACAATTACATTTGGGCTTTGACTAGATTGAGGTCGTTACTCAGCGATGATTGTCTTCCTGGTGTGATTGTCACAGACCGAGATCTAGCACTCATGAATGCAATCTCTGCAGTTTTTCCTACTGCTAGACATTTATTGTGTAGGTGGCACATTAGCAAAAATGTGATGGCAAATTGCAAGAAAAAGTTTGGAACCAAGGATGATTGGGATAAGTTTTATAGTTCATGGTATTCCTTGGTAAATTCAACGTCAGAAGATGTGTATTTAAGAGACTTACAGCAGATTGAATCTAAGTTCGGTTGGGTTCCTGGAGTTATTGACTATTTGAAGGACACTTGGTTGATACCTTTCAAGGAGAAGTTTGTGGCCGTATGGACAGACACATGTATGCATTTTGGTAATACAACTTCCAATAGGATATGTTATCGCGACATGCTATGGTGTAGTGGTGACCCATGTATCTAGGTCGTTATGCTTAACATGCCTACCATTTAGCGTACACCCAGATATACTAGAGGGATCCGAGATTCGTGAGATTGGTATCGGTTTTGTCAATGACGATCATTTCGTACAGGTACACATTGAACTACATGGTTTGTTTTATTGGATATTTAAATTATCTTTATAGGTACACTTAGTGGATATTTATTCCATATTTATTGAACTCATGTGTAATGCTATTTTATAGGTACACTTAGTACCGGATCACCCAATGCCACCTATTCCTACTGTGTGGACCTTGCATGCCACCGAAAGCGCAAAAATGTGGTATACTAGATACCAACATCGCCTTGAGCAATTCAAAGAATTTGTGTGCCATAGTGATCCATCCACACAAGAACCAGTGTCTCTTGATAGTGATTGATTATGTTCTGGACTTGATGCATTTACATTGAGTTATGATGAGATTATTGTATTATTTAAATATATATAAGTATGTGGATTTAAGTATATATAAGTATTTGGATATTTTTTTTGCATGAACCTAAGTATTTCACATAAAAAATGAGGTGGATTCAATTATATAAATTAACCATAGTATTTGACATAAATAAAACCTTATCTAGTTACGGAAACTACAAAAATATCAAGTTATAATCATTGGCGGGGACGCCGCCTCGAACCGCGTTGGTATGTCATAGTGTCCTGCAAATGCGTCCCCTGTAAAATATGTTGCAAACTCTGAACCGTCTGATAGAGGTAAGTAGGACGTGTGATAGCAACTTCTTCGCCCATGTCAATAATCGGCTGGGTAATCCGTAGCATCCGAGCCTCGCGCTCCTAAAAGCCAAAATATGCGAACATTAACAGATGCAATCGGAAAATGAGAAAATTTATTGTGTAAATTTACGTACCCGATAGTATGCAATATCCGATGTGGCGTGTGGAATATCCGATGTGGCGTGTGGGTCAAATGCACCTCTGCGAGTAGGGTTGTGGACGATTGGATGTGATATAGAGGTGAACCAATCGAGGTACCCTCTCACAGTATCCGATGGCCGCCTCACCGGTATACTGCGCGCCTCCTCAGACAACACGTGATTCCCCCATGCCTCCCACATACCAGCTAAATAGTTGTACATGGGTCTGTATGAGTGCGCATTCGAACCTCTAACCCCCTGAAAAACCGCACGTGGTGCAGGGGGGATCGTCTGTACCCTCCCAAACTGCCTAAGTACTCTCTCGGGACAATAAGGCTCAACAACATCAAAACACCTTATCATCCCTGTGAAGAATGCTATAGCTGGCAATGGGTGTGCTTGTCTTTGGGATTTGTACGGTTCCCAAATAACCTGAAAAAAAACAATAACATTATATAGTTGAAAACATAATATAATCCTAAATTTATAAAAATAATTGTAAATTACAAATCTACCTCGTCAGCCGACAAAACATCAAGTCGTTGCCGTATTCTTTGCACTGCTTCAAGATCACTGCCACCATCCCGCCTTGGAGTCCAGCGGAGCGCACGAGGGGTATTCTCGGAATAATTCATATCGTACGCTGGACCGAAAATGGTGTGCATGTGCTCGTACACCCAAGCCTCTATCAGTGTCATATATCCGCCGATTTGTTTGACACTAGCTCGAGAGGCAAATCCAAACTGCCTAAACAACCATGCTAGGCATCCGGCGCCCCATGCATAATGGCTAACGGTGTCTAGATTAGTGAGCAGTCTGAGATATTGCACTTGTACCCTTGTGCCAGTCTTATCTACAAACAGGGTACAACCCAATAAATACAAAAGATACGCCCGGGCTGCACATTGGATTTCATGCTCAGAGTCGGCATCAGTGACATCACTAAAGCACGTACGTAACCACTCTAATCGTACGTACTCACCACCAAAGTCCATCAACTGCTCTGATGCCTGATCCCCACTAACTCCTAAATATGCAGTTAGTAGATATTCACAAGTAATGTTATCCTCCACAAGTGTAGCCACTGGTGCACCACCAACCGGAATGCCTAAAATGTTGGCTACATCATCTAGTGTGATGGTCATCTCACCAAAAGGCAGGTGGAATGTATTGGTCTCCGGATGCCACCTCTCAACAAAAGCGGACACCAACACTTTGTCAACCGTACGATAAGAACACTGCACCAGTGATGTCAACCCAGAATTAAGGACATATCCCTTCACCCGGTCATTATCTGTTCTGGCCCACAACTTCCACTCACGAAGCTTGGTGGTTTTGGACATGCACCTCAAAGGCTCCCGTTCCTAATTCAAACATAACCAAAGAAATTCACTCATTATTACTGCAAGTTGCACAAGAATAAAATACCAACTGTTAAAGATCATACCTCGTTGTTCCAAATTTCAGCAGCTACGTGAGTTCCATAACTCCTCAGCAGGGACGTGTCAATGGGACCTCCCGGGAAAGGCTCAGCAAGCTCATTCGGATTATCCTCATTGTAATCCTGAACCGGAACTTCAGCTTGTTCAGGAACTGCCTCACGACTAGCTCGTGCTTGTACTAGCCTTCTTCGCCCAGATGCTGTGGGTCGTGTTCTTTGCATATCATCGGCAACATCGGGGACTTCCCCTCTAGATGAAGATGCACCACGTCTGATTCTTCTTCTGTCCATCCTATAATTTCAAACAAGAAATTGAAAATTGTTTTAGCAAATATATAATTTTTTAAAAGCTAAAAAAAAAAAAAAAATTTCAACACAGGTGGTTCGGCAGTCAACTGCCGAGCAAAGTGAAACTGTTCGGCAGTTGACTGTCGAACACAGTTCCACCATTCGGCAGATGGCTGTCGAACCAAAATAGGGAAATTCGAAATTTTCCATTCGTTCGGTAGCGTGCTGCCGAACTAATTCAATTTGTTCGGCAGGTAACCACCGAACCAATATTCATTGTTCGGCAGTCACCTGTCGAACCAAAGTATGGGCATTTTCTGATTTTGCATTCGTTCGGTAGGGTACTGCCGAACCAATTCATTTAGTTCGGTAGATGACTGCCGAATAGAATGAATTCGTTCGGCAGACCAGTGCCGAACGAGCTGCGAAATCAGAAAATGGAGGAACCCCGAAAATGCTCACTCCAAAACCCGAAATCCTCCCTACAAATCTAGTGAAATAGACGAAAAAGGTATTTGGGATGGATTAACTAATTCAAATTAGATAAAAAAGTATTAGATTTACAACTAATGTATATAGAAACTCACTGAATATTAGAGCTGTGGTGGAGTTCACGGCAGTGCTGACGACGGCTATGACGGTGGTGATGAAGCCGGAGATGGGTGTCAGCAATGGTGGGTGTTGGGGCAATGGTGGGTGTCGGCAATGGTGGCTGTGGCTGTGAGGTGAGATGTGTAGGGGGGTGTGTAGTGTAGATGTGTTTGTGGGGGTGTGTGTTTGTGGGGGTGTGTAATGTTTGGGTTGAGAGGGTGTGTAAAGAGAAATTTAGAATTGGTTGTGAGATTGGGGTATTTTGGTCATAATAGGGGTGTGTAAAAAAGAAATTTTATGTTTGACAAATTAATAGGGGGTGTGTAGGAGAAATTTGTGTGCAAAGAGAAAAATAGGGGTGTGCAAATAGCAGCACTCTTATAAATTCAGCTCTTTGAGATGAGTCAATATCAACGGTCGACCTGTAATCTCATCAGTCCACTCATATCTCTCACATTATACAAAATAATTTCTGAAAAAGGAAATAACAACTGTCAACCTCCTTCCTACCCCAAACGAATCAAAATTCAAAGACAGAATTTAGGTGACGTTTTCGCTCTACATCCTTTTTCGAGTCTCCGTCTCGTCCTCCTCTTCCTTCGGAAAAAAGGTTGGATTTTTCTATTTGCGCTGTGTATTATAGTAATAAATTAATAATGTATTGATGCTTTGGGTTTGGGGTTTCCTTCTCTGTTTGGTTGGTTAGAAAACGGGGACAGGAAAATATACCGAAATCCATTGATTATCATATGGTTTAGATATCCTACAATATATACAATAATACATAGTAGACCCTGGCCACGATGTTGACGTCCATTGACCAAAACAAATATTACGTAATGATTCTCCAATTATGCTATGTTTCTCACTTTCATTCTTCAAATATTTTTATGAATCTCACTTTAGTCATTTTTCCTCATATCTATTAGTTTTTTCATCAAGATTAATTATGTGACAATTTCAACTCACTTTTAATGCTAACATAGATTAAAAAAAAAAAAAACAATAAAAATTATAATACTTTTAGAATGTTATTATTGACACTCTAAAAAGGTCATCACGCTTTAATATATACAAATTGTTTTTTACCTTTTTTTTTTAAATTAAAGTGTAAAATGATTTTTTTTTTAGTGTCAATAACAGCAAACTACTTTTAAATTATAATTAAATAACCAACTATATTACATTTAATAAAAAACTTGAGCATCCCCACGCACCCGAAACCCAGCCACGTACCATCACCATCACATTGAAGTCGTTGTTATTATTTCCTATAACCCCATAACCCCCACTTCCCCCCACTTGGTATACGGTAATAGTCAATAAGCCAAGGATGAGCTAATTAAGTCTTTCTTTTTTCTTGGTAATAGGCCTGCAGACAATATTTTTTAAAATTATTGAGAAGAATAAGAAAGCAATTAACACATGGGTAAGGATGAGATGAATGTGTAAGGACATGATGAGACGTTGGAGGAGGGGTAGGGCACTGTGAAGATGAAAATGCCCCTTAAATATAGGTTTCGTGCATGGCACATAAGTGTTTTATACGAAAAATATAACAGAAGTTACAAAAAAAACTATAGTGATACGTGTGTAATAGTTCATGAATTCCAGAATTCTAAAATGAAATTCATGGACTAAAGTGATACTCGAGGTATAATTCATGTACCAATGCTATAATTAACTCTTAGATTTAGTTTAAGAGATATGATTGGCTTGGGAAGGGTGAGTTTCATACTATTCTTTTGTTCATATGTGCCAAATGGATATAGAATATTTTTGAGATTCCCACACTGGGTTTGGCAGTTAGGCTTGGCCAATTGAGGCAGGGCTTGAGCTGCTGCGAACATTAGCAAAGAGAGTTGCAAGATAAGCATAATCCTCCCATGTAAGGCCATGACAACCACTTAAATTCTTTCTATTGTATTGGCCTGGCCAATTTAATTTTATGAGCAAACGTAATTGAGTGTGGTAGCTAGCAACTAGCAAGCAAGCCTGGCTTTTTATTGTAGAAGACTCAATACTGTTATGCGTGTGAATTGGTCAACTCACTTGTCTATTAATGTAATTTTCTCAGAACACGTTTAGGTCGTCCCTAATAAATCACCATCCCGGCCACTTGGAAGTTGGAACTGGACTCGGTCATTAATTGTCAATATGCCAATGCGTGCCAAAAGTCCAGCAGGACTCGCTAGCACAAGCAGTGAAGTCACGATCGATGAATCGATGCTGACTTCACTAACATCATGCATTCATGCAATCACCAAAATTAAGAGTGTATTTGGGACGGATCAGATCGAAAATAGAGTGTTTCAATTCTAATTTAAAAAATTTCTGAATAAAATTTTGATTTCAATTTATTCCAAAAAATCAGAATTTCAACATCTCATTATAATTCGGAATTTTTCAGATTTCTTGGAATTTTTGGATTTTTTCAGAATATCACATTTTCAAAACTTTCGGATAAAAATTTGAAATTTTCAGATAAAAAATCGGAATGTAGGTGTTTTTGTTAGTAAAAAAAAAATTAATAATTACACGTACAAAAAATAGTTAGGTACAAAAATACTTATATTTGCTGGAGTAAAGTAAGTAAAACCTTAAAAATATGTTATATGTCACTAAATGAACAAGAAGTGAAGTTAGTTCAGGTGGAGGAGTGCTTGAGTTTCAACTTGGTGGTCAGCAGTTTGAAAACTCAATGTAGCCACATTCCTTAATTTTTTTTTTTAAATAAGATAATGTTCATCTTTACCCGAAAATGCCTTTACCAGTATGTCATGTTAACAACAAATGTCACGTCAGCATTATCCCTGTGACACTTAAACAGTTTTTTGGATGAGAATTTTTTTACAAAAGTGCTAATTTGTAGGGTTTTTGATAGTTGGTGAATGTATTTGAAATGCTTTATAGTTAATAAACTAATTTGAAATACTCCCTATAATTGATGGGTGCATTTTGTAATTGAGCCAAAATTTACTACATTAGATTGAGGCCCCAAATCTTTTCCCTTTTTATATTCCTTTGTGGATCACAGATTGGATGCTATCATGATGTCAGCAAAGAAGTTTTGCTGAGCTCACCTGTCATGCTAGAATTTTTGAAAAAAACCCAGAACCCATGATTATGAATTTTTAGGTCAACTTCGACTATTAATTATTTTCTCACCTGATTGATATCCTGTTAGATTGTAAATCAGGACCATAGCATAGAAGCCTTAGATAGGATTATTTTTGAATATCCATTCCTAATTTTTAATTTGATAAAATAGCATGCATGTCAAATAGTTTATAAGAGATGATTTAGTTAGTATGTATGCCCCTTCCATTATTGTTCCATAAGGGTATTGAGGGTTGGGCCATGGGCGAACTCCTCAAACAATCATATAGTTTTTGAGACTTACTGTCTAAATTTAACTTTTAGGTCAAATTGAAACCTACTGTAAAAAAAATGAAATTGACACCCACATAATCTGTTTGTAATGAGTCATTTTGATTATTCTAATCTCTTTTATGGGAGGAGTTTCTTATTTTAAATATCATGGATGTCAATTGATTAATAAATAAAAAATTTCATACGTGACGAATAAATTCGAAGTTGTGAGATCACCACAGTGGGTTAGGCAGTTAGACTTAGCCAATTGAGGAAGGGATTGAGCTGCTGCTATTGTTATATCAGCAGCTAATATTAGCAAAGAGAGTTGCATGATAATTAGCATAATTCTCCCATGTAAGGCCATGACAACCACTTATATAATTCCATCTGTTGTATTGGCTAGCTAATGTTTAATTATGATCCGAGTGTAAAATAAGTGGTAGCAACTAGCAAACAAGCCTAGCCTTTAATTTGTAGGCATATTCAAGATATGGAATATTAAGAATGAAAGAAGGAAGACTCAAGTCTGGTATATATGCGTGCGTGCGCGTTGGGTCAGTCATAGGGTTTAGGGGAAATTTCTTGAACGTATAAGCCGGTCTTCCTTAATAAAACAACATCGATGTCCCACTTAGAACTCGACTTGGAAATAATTGGCCAACAAGTGTCGGCTCACGCAAATTGTCCAGCACGAGCAGTGACTTCACTAAGGCCTTGTTTGACTTAGACTTTCATAATGTAAGTCTTGAGAAATTAATTTCTCTGTCTTTCTCGAAGGTGGGAACCAAACGTGTTCTAATATCATGCATGCATGACTATGAGGTCTTTTCAGATGGTTGACATGGATTGGGATGGGGTGACGGGCTGCAAGCATTCTTAGATTCTGTCTTATATCTTGGAAGCTTATCAGAATCGATATGGTGCCGAAATGGTGCCTTGTTTGACTCGCACTTGCATAATGTAATTCTTAAGAAATTAATTTCTCTGTCTTTCTCAAAGGTATTTGGTATTTAGTATTTGAAATTAACCCCATAACCCCCGCTTCCCCCCACCTGGTATTTGGTAATAGTCAATAAGCCAATGAGCTAATTAAGTCTTTGTTTTCTTGGTAAATAGGCCCGCATACAATAGTTTTCAACATTATCGAAAAGAATAAAGAAGCAACTATAAATATGTAAGGGCGAGATGAATATATAAGAGCTGGTTGAAATCTTGAAGAAGGGGGTAGGGTACTGTGAGGACAAAAATATTCCTTAAATATAGGTCACGTGCACGACAAATGAGTGTTTTAGACGAAAAATATAACAGAAGTTACAAAAAAGATTAAAGTGATATTTGTGCAATAGTTCATGGATTCTAGAATTTCAAAATGAAATTCATAAACTAAAATGATACTCTGAATATAATTGATGGACTATTGCTATAATGAACTCTTAGATTTAGTTTAAGAGATATGATTAGCTTGGGAAGGGTGAGTTTCATACTATTCTTTTATTCATATGTGATTGCTAAATAACAAGCTACGTACTTGGTCACTTGATATATAACAATATATCAAAATTAATATTCTTCATTTATTAAACAGTTCAAAAATCAAGGCCTCCTTGTTTATAAACATTTAGTTTAATAATCCATAAGATAGATACCAATTGCATTAAAATATTTTATGGAAGCGAAAAATTATTTTACACTGATGTTGATACTCTTAGACAGTGAATTAGGACTATTAATTAGATAGGAATCATAGGATCATTTTTTAATATGCATTCCTAATTGTCAATTTAATAATATATCAATGAAAGATATCGAGATGATTTAATTAGTATGTATGTTCCTTCAATTATTGTTCCATAAGAGTAGGAGACTAGAGGGTTGGGTGATAGGCGGATCCATGACTTTTCAAATGATCACATAGTTTTTTGAGACCCATACAATATTGAGGTGACACCCGTACAAGGTGCGGACCTTGGATTGATGGTTGACACTTGACATAGATTGGGAGTTGGGACCGGGGTGACGGGCTACAAGGATTCTCAGATTCTCTATAATATATTATTGGAATCTTATCAGAATATGCCGAAAACTTGGTCCACCTGGAATAATGCGTCCAGCAAGCTCTGAAGTCAATGTTCGAACCTTTGCTTTCATTGGGCCCCATCTGTATCAAAAAGTAAAGATTGTAAGGCCATTGTATTGGCTGCTGCTAACATTAACAAAGAGAGTTGCATGATAAGCATAACCCTCTCATGTAAGGCCATTGTATTGGCTTTGCCAAGTTTATTTTATGAGTAAAGTAAGTGGTAGCAAGTAGCAAGCAAGCCTGGCCTTTTATGTGTAGGCATATAGAATTATTGATCTGAAGGAAGATTCAAGACTGGTATGCGTGTGAATTGGCCGGGTCAACTCATCGGGTAGTAGAGGGAATATTATTTCCTCATCTTTATTCACTTGTCTGTTAATGTAATTTTCTCGGTCCACGTTTAGGTCGTCCCTAATAAAACACCATCATCCCACTAAGAAGTTGGAACTGGACTCGGTCATTAATTGTCAATATGCGCGCGAAAAGTTCAGCAGGACCCGCTAGCACAAGCAGTGGGTTTAAGTCACGATGCTGACTTCACTAACATCATGCGTTCATGCAATCATCAAAACAAACAAGGAACTACTTTTTACCTTTTTAAAAATTTTTTGTAGGCTCTTGTGGTCCGTTGTGTTCCACAGATTGGATGAAATCATGACGTCAGCAAAGAAGTTTTGCTGAGCTCACCTGTCATGCATGAATTTTTGAAAGAAACCAGAACCCATGATTATGAATTTTTGGGTCTAACTTCAACAGTAATTTTGTCACCAGATTGTCATGCTGTTAGATTGTAAATAAGGATCATTTTTGAATATGTATTCCTAATTCTCAATTTGATGGAATGGCCATGTAGATATTTTATAAGAGATGATTTAGTTAGTATATATGCTCTTTCAATTATTGTTCCATAAGAGTATGAGGGTTGGGTCATGGGTCGATCCGTGTCTCCTCAAACGATCACATAGTTTTTAAGACTCACAGTCTGGATCTAACTTTTAGGTCAAATTAGAACTCATTGTAAAAAAATAGAATAGACACCCACATGCATAATTTATTTGTAATGAGTATTTTTGATGATTCTAACTATTTTGTGGGAGGAGGCTCTTAGTTCAAATATCTTGGATGTTAATTGTTTAATAAATTTCATACTGTGGTGAATAAATTTGGAGTTGTGAGATCACCACAGTGGCTTAGGCAGTTAGGCTAGGCCAATTGAGGAAGGGATTGAGCTGCTGCTATTGTTATAGCAGCAGCTAATATTAAGAAAGAGAGTTGCATGATAATTAGCATAATTCTCCCATGTAATTAATTAAGGCCATGACAACCACTTATATAATTCCTTCTATTGTATTGGCTAATGTTTATGATCGAGAGTAAATTAAGTATGTAGTAGCAACTAGCAAGCAAGCCTATATAGCCTAGCTTAATTTAATTTGTAGGCATATTCAGGATATGGAATATTAATAATGGAACCAAGACTCAAGACTGGTATGCATGTCGATGTAATGTTTGAGTCCACGTTTAGCAGGTCGCCCCTAAAAGAACATCTCGATCACTTGGAACCCGACTTGGTAAATAATGTCGGCTCGCGCAAATTTTCCAGCACAAGCATTGATTTCACTAAGGCCTCATTTGGCGCTCTGAATACAGTTATTGAGAAATTAATTTCTATGTCTTTTCTTAATAGTGGGAACCAAACGAGTTCTAATATCATGCATGACTATGAGGCAGGTCCCTTGTGGATCACAAATTGGATGATCAAGTCGATAGCAAACAAGTTTTCCTGACTATTTATTATTCATATTAGCTAGGCATGTCATGTATCAGTTCGTATTGGATATAAATTGAATTGATCAATCCTAACTCCCAAACTTTGATTATATATATTGGATTTGAATTGTATTAGAAATTGTCAGCCTTAACATCTATCTGATGAGGTGGCACAAACCAAAGACTTTCTCATATACTAACTTGTCTGTTTTACTAACTAGTCTATTTCTAATGTTGCTGGCCACGAGACTAACTAGTCTATTTCTAATGTTGCTGTCCACGAGGTCGTCCCTATTATTTACACAAGTAAATGCAATGGCACATCCCACTTGGTAATACTAAATGCGCCAATGCGCAAAGCCAAGTAGTGACATAATTGTTTAACTAAGATTAGTTCACATGCCTAGAAATATTGCCAACCTACTTGCCTTTTTTACGCAATTAACTTAGGCTGTGGTTTCTTTTATTAAAAAAAAAAAAAAAAAAAAAAAAAAGAGAAACAGACAAGTTATTTGTCTTTCTAACATCGAGCTACAATGTGTCAATGACATACTCTCTCCAAGGTATGCACTTTCAAATTTAAATCCCTCTAGTCTAGTAGTCTTGTATCACTAAATTAACCAGAACTCTCAACGTCAAAGCATATAACAAAACAGAGTTCTCATCAGAAATTCTATATGTTTTTACCTCTATATCTTCTTATAGTACAGTTGCTACTTGCTAGTGCAGCTATAGACAATATAATTAACGTTATTGGGATAAAATTCTTATCAGTGTCTTATATATAAAAGAAGTATTGAAGATACATGTTTGGGTGCGTGAGCTTAATATAAAAACAGAGTGTTTGGTTATTGACTTAAAAATTAAGTTAACAAGTGACACATAGGTTCTTGTTCTTGGCTTAATAAAACCTACTGCCAGGCATGATTGTTCTTGTTCTTGTTTTCTTACTTAATAATTGTCAACCTGTGTTAAGTTATTATCTTTATTGGATTTGAATTATAACATCTTTTCTGTAATCAATATTACTGTTATGCTCTCCTTGCTTTGCATAAAGTACAAACGAAGGAAAAAACATGTGAATTTTTATTAAGAAGTAAAGTAAAAGTCCTGAATTCATAACATAATTAACTATATAAGATCAACTTTGAGCAGGACAGATCTAGTCTTTAATTATGCAAGCACAAAAAAGTTACCTAAACTTTGTTTCAGCTAGAAATAAAAAGGACCACATAACTTAATGACCCACATAACAGAAGTACGTATTCAGAACGTACTTTTATTTTACAAGGCACTACTGACTGACTCAAATTGAACAAACTACAACTCAACTATGCATCATCACTAGGAGGCAACAAGTGAATTAATTACCGTCCAGCATCATATATGGTTTTAACATTTGGGCTTGAGTTAATTTGCATGCTTCTGTCGTAGTCTGTGATAAGCTTCATCACAACCACTTACTTCCAATTCTAGTTTGTACGTATTGGGCTATTGCCTAATGCTTATGATGATCACTAAAGTATGTGGTAGCAACTAGCAAGCAAGCCTAGCCTTTAATTAATTTGTAGGCATATCCAGGATATGGAATATTACGAATGGAAGGTCTGGCATATGTGTGTGCTCGCGCGTTGGGTCAGTCTTGAGGTTTTGGGAAAATTTCTTGAACGTGTAGACCGGTCAACAAGTGTGATAAGCTTCATCACAACCACTTACTTCCAATTCTAGTTTGTACGTATTGGGCTATTGCCTAATGCTTATGATGATCCCTAAAGTATGTGGTAGCAACTAGCAAGCAAGCCTAGCCTTTAATTAATTTGTAGGCATATCCAGGATATGGAATATTACGAATGGAAGGTCTGGTATATGTGCGTGCTCGCGCGTTGGGTCAGTCTTGGTTTAGGGAAAATTTCTTGAACGTGTAGACCGATCAACAACTGTGATAAGCTTCATCACAACCACTTACTTCCAATTCTAGTTTGTACGTATTGGGCTATTGGCTAATGCTTATGATCGATGATCACTAAAGTATGTGGTAGCAACTAGCAAGCAAGCCTAGCCTTTAATTAATTTGTAGGCATATCCATGATATGGAATATTATGAATGGAAGGTCTGGTATATGTGCGTGCTCGCGCGTTGGGTCAATCTTGGGGTTTAGGGAAAATTTCTTGAACGTGTAGACCGATCAACAAGTGTGATAAGCTTCATCACAACCACTTACTTCCAATTCTAGTTTGTACGTATTGGGCTATTGGCTAATGCTTATGATGATCACTAAAGTATGTGGTAGCAACTAGCAAGCAAGCCTAGCCTTTAATTAATTTGTAAGCATATCCAAGATATGGAACATTACGAATGGAAGGTCTGGTATATGTGCGTGCTCACGCATTGGGTCAGTCTTGGGGTTTAGGGAAAATTTCTTGAACGTGTAGACCGGTCAACAAGTGTGATAAGCTTCATCACAACCACTTACTTCCAATTCTAGTTTGTACGTATTGAGCTATTGGCTAATGCTTATGATGATCCCTAAAGTATGTGGTAGCAACTAGCAAGCAAGCCTAGCTTTAATTAATTTGTAGACATATCCAGGATATGGAATATATATTACGAATGGAAGGTCTGGTATATGTGCGTGCTCGCGCGTTGGGTCAGTCTTGGGGTTTAGGGAAAATTTCTTGAACGTGTAAACCGGTCAACAAGTGTGATAAGCTTCATCACAACCACTTACTTCCAATTCTAGTTTGTACGTATTGGGCTATTGGCTAATGCTTATGATGATCCCTAAAGTATGTGGTAGCAACTAGCAAGCAAGCCTAGCCTTTAATTAATTTGTAGGCATATCCAGGATATGGAATATTACGAATGGAAGGTCTGGTATATGTGTGTGCTCGCGCGTTGGGTCAGTCTTGGGGTTTAGGGAAAATTTCTTGAACGTGTAGACCGGTCAACAAGTGTGATAAGCTTCATCACAACCACTTACTTCCAATTCTAGTTTGTACGTATTGGGCTATTGCCTAATGCTTATGATGATCCCTAAAGTATGTGGTAGCAACTAGCAAGCAAGCCTAGCCTTTAATTAATTTGTAGGCATATCCAGGATATGGAATATTACGAATGGAAGGTCTGGTATATGTGCGTGCTAGCGCGTTGGGTCAGTCTTGGTTTAGGGAAAATTTCTTGAACGTGTAGACCGATCAACAAGTGTGATAAGCTTCATCACAACCACTTACTTCCAATTCTAGTTTGTACGTATTGGGCTATTGGCTAATGCTTATGATCGATGATCACTAAAGTATGTGGTAGCAACTATCAAGCAAGCCTAGCCTTTAATTAATTTGTAGGCATATCCAGGATATGGAATATTACGAATGGAAGGTCTGGTATATGTGCGTGCTCGCGCGTTGGTTCAGTCTTGGGATTTAGGGAAAATTTCTTGAACGTGTAGACCGGTCAACAAGTGTGATAAGCTTCATCACAACCACTTACTTCCAATTCTAGTTTGTACGTATTGGGCTATTGCCAAATGCTTATGATGATCACTAAAGTATGTGGTAGCAACTAGCAAGCAAGCCTAGCCTTTAATTAATTTGTAGGCATATCCAGGATATGGAATATTACGATTGGAAGGTCTGGTATATGTGCGTGCTCGCACGTTGGGTCAGTCTTGGGGTTTAGGGAAAATTTCTTGAATGTGTAGACCAGTCAACAAGTGTCGACTTGGTAATTATTGGTCAACAAGTGTTGGCTCGCGCAAATTGTCCAGCACGAGCAGTGACTTCACTAAGGTCTTGTTTGACTCGCACTTGCATAATGTAATTCTTAAGAAATTGATTTCTCTGTCTTTCTCGAAGGTAGGAACCAAACGTGTTCTTATCATATGGTTGATATGGATTGGGACGGGATGACGAGCTGCAAGGATTCTTAGATTCTCTCTTATATCTTGGAATCTTATCAGAATCGAAATGATGCCGAAAACTTAGTCTTAAAATATGCGTCGAGCAAGCTCTCAAATCAATATTCGACCTTCGAACCTTTGCTTTCATTGGGCCTCATTTGTATCAAAAAGAAAAGATTGATATTGGGCCTTGTTTATTAAGATTAATAAGATATTGGGCCTTGTTTATAAATCCAGCTCTTTGGGATGGGTCAATATCAACGGTCGGAAAAAAGGTTTGATTTTTCTATTCGCGCTGTGTATTGTAGTAATAATGTATTGATGCTTTGGGGTTTCCTTCTTTGTTTGGTTGCAGAGAAAACGGGGAGTACAGAAAAAGATACCGAAATCCGTTGATTATTACTATATTTCTCTTTACAATGGAAACAAATTTAATTGTAAAAAGTTTCAATTTTCACCTACAATTTTAATTTTCACCACAATTTCAATTTTTCACTCACAGTTTTAGTTATGGAGAACACTCTTATAAAGTCGCAGTTTTAGTTGTCCGACACAATTAACAAACTAAAAAATTCGCAGTTTCATTTTGCATTTTCATTTTACAATTAACAAACTCAAAAAGTATTTATTTATCTTGTCCCAGGTAACAATCATCACCTATATGCCAAATGGATATGCAATTGTGAGATTACCACATTGGGTTGGGCAGTTAGGCAAAGCTTGAGGCAGCTGGGCTTGAGCTGCTGCTAACATTAACAAAGAGAGTTGCATGATAAGCATAACCCTCCCATGTAAGGCCATTGTATTGGCTTGGCCAAGTTTATTTTATGACTAAAGTAAGTGGTAGCAAGTAGCAACTAGCAAGCAAGCCTGGCCTTTTATGTGTAGGCATATAGAATTATTGATCTGAAGGAAGATTCAAGACTGGTATGTGTGTGAATTGGCCGGGTCAACTCATCGGGTAGTAGAGGGAATATTATTTCCTCATCTTTATTCACTTGTCTGTTAATGTAATTTTCTCGGTCCACGTTTAGGTCGTCCCTAATAAAACACCATCATACCACTAGAAAGTTGGAACTGGACTCGGTCATTAATTGTCAATATGCGAATGTGCGCGAAAAGTCCAGCAGGACCCGCTAGCACACACTACTACAAAAATGCTCATTCTTGGCGGACAGTGCTGGCGGATTAGAGTTGTCCGCCACGAATGCTTAAGAATTCCTGGCGGAAGATATTATCCGCCAACATTGATCAATCCTGGCGGACTAATCCGCCAGCATTGATCAATCCTGGCGGACTAATCCGCCAGGAGTAAGTGAGAGAAAAACTCCCACGTCTCTCTCAATCCTGGCGGATTGGTCCGCCAGGATTGATCAATGCTGGCGGATTAGACCGCCAGGATTTATCAATCCCGGCGGTCCAATCCGCCAGGATTGAGTACTTAACCTAATACCCACCCTCTTTCTTCTTCTCCTTCCTCGCGCCGCTTCTTCCTCCTTCTCCTTCTTTCTCCTTCTCTTCTTCCTCCCGCCGCTTCTTTCTTTTTCCTCCATCTTCTTGCTCTTTCTCCATCCTTCTTCTTTCTTCTTTCCTCATCGCTGCCACCACCACACTCGATAGCTGCATTGATGGCTTCTCAAGTCCTCCAATTCTAGTTTAGATCGCAATGCGTGTTCGTATGCGTCTCCGAGACTCCAAGTGACAGAGTCTGAGAGCGAAGCGAGGAGGATGACGGTGTTTCACTTCTTCAACTGTGCGATTCTCACGTTCGGCCCTCACGCCGTGTACTACTCTGCCACGCCCCTGTATGCCCTTTTATTCTCTCCGTTTTTTTTTTTTTTTTTTTTTGTGGATCTGCTCTGATGCTCTCATAACTCATATCCAATTCACTTCATCTTCTTCCCAAACTAAACCCTAACTGAATTATACAATTTAATTAATAATTATATATGTATATGTGTGTGTAGATCGGAGTATGATACACTTGGTACCTCTGTTAAAGCAGCTCTTGTGTATCTGGGAACGGCTTCAGTGAAGGTTGGTATTCGTAGTTAATTACAAAGTCATGCCCTAGAAAATCATATTATAATCGTTTTCATTTTGTGCTAATGAGGCAATTGCTTCCAGTTCCAGCAATGGCTGCTGATGTTTTTATTTTTAAAATCTATGTTTGCAGCTTGTGTGTCTGGCCACTTTTCTTAAGGTCTCTGACAATGAAAGCTTTGATCCATATCAGGTATTTCTCTCTTTGATTTCAATATCTGGATGCAATTGCACGTGTTTGTAATAGAAGCTCAATTGTAATTTTGCTAATTTTGCATTTGAAAGAATACTTTTTTTTTTCTTCATGGATTGTGGCTGTGAGTGTAACAAACAAATTGTCAATGTTTTCAGGAATTTTTGAAAGCTCTGATTGGTTTTATAGATGTTGCTGGTCTTTACTTTGCTTTGACCTAGTTGACTCACCGAAATATCTCTCAAAATCATAAATTTCAAGCAATGGGACTATCCGCTAGGAAAAGATCACTTGCTAAAGTCCAAAATAAAACAAAAAGGAAAAAGATCACTTGCTTTTCTTTTTATATATTTTATTATTTTTCCTGGCGGATATACTATCAATGCCGGCGGTTATATCCGCCAGGAATTAGTCAATGCCGGCGGTTATATCCGCCAGGAATTACTCAATGCCGGCGGATATATCCGCCAGGAAAATTTTAATGTCTTGTCAGTGTGAAATGGTCTTCCTGGCGGATTTAGACAGTTGTCCGCCAGGAAAAGTGTTTTGCCTACGGTTTTAATGCTGGCGGAAACTCTATCCGCCACTGCTTTATAATCCTGGCGGATTTAGCTATTTTTCCGCCAGAAAATTGTTTTTCCTGGCAATTTAATTCCGTCAGGAATAAGTGCTTTTGTAGTAGTGACAAGCAATGAGTTTAAGTCACGATGCTGACTTCACTAACATCATGCTTCATGCAATCACAAAAACAAACAAGTAACTACTTTTTACCTTTTTTTATATTTTTTCTAGGCTGTTGTGGTCTGTTGTGGATCACATGCAGATTGGATGATATCATGACATCAGCAAAGAAGTTTTGCTGAGCTCACCTGTCATGCATGAATTTTTGAAAGAAACCAGAACCCATGATTATGAATTTTTGGGTCTAACTTCGACAGTAATTTTCTCACCAGATTGTCATGCTGTTAGATTGTAAATAAGGATCATTTTTGAATATGTATTTCTAATTCTCAATTTGATGGAATGGCCATGTAGATATTTTATAAGAGATGATTTAGTTAGTATATATGCGCCTTCAATTATTGTTCCATAAGAGTATGAGGGTTGGGTCATGGGTCGATCCGTGTCTCCTCAAACGATCACATAGTTTTTAAGATTCACAGTCTGGATCTAACTTTTAGGTCAAATTGAAACTCACTGTAAAAAAATGGAATAGACACCCACATAATCTATTTGTAATGAGTATTTTTGATGATTCTAATTATTTTGTGGGAGGAGGCTCTTAGTTCAAATATCTTGGATGTTAATTGTTTAATAAATAAAAAATTTCATACTGTGGTGAATAAATTTGGAGTTGTGAGATCACCACAGTGGCTTAGGCAGTTAGGCTAGGCCAATTGAGGAAGGGATTGAGCTGCTGCTATTGTTATAGCAGCAGCTAATATTAAGAAAGAGAGTTGCATGATAATTAGCATAATTCTCCCATGTAATTAAGGCCATGACAACCACTTATATAATTCCTTCTATTGTATTGGCTAATGTTTATGATCGAGAGTAAATTAAGTATGTAGTAGCAACTAGCAAGCAAGCCTATATAGCCTAGCTTAATTTAATTAATTTGAAGGCATATTCAGGATATGGAATATTAATAATGGAACCAAGACTCAAGACTGGTATGCATGTCGATGTAATGTTTGAGTCCACGTTTAGCAGGTCGTCCCTAAAAGAACATCTCGATCACTTGGAACCCTACTTGGTAAATAATGTCGGCTCGCGCAAATTTTCCAGCACAAGCATTGATTTAACTAAGGCCTCGTTTGGCGCGCTGAATACAGTTATTGAGAAATTAAATTCTATGTCTTTTCTTAATAGTGGGAACCAAACGAGTTCTAATATCATGCATGACTATGAGGCAGGTCTCTTGTGGATCACAAATTGGATGATCAAGTCGATAGCAAACAAGCTTTCCTGACTTCTCTTTTGGGGTCAGATTACCTCCAGCAAGGCAGCAACTCAAGTATTGTAATATGTGAATTGAGAGCAATTAAGCTGGTGCGGACCTTGGATTGATGGTTGCCATAGATTGGGACCGGGCTGACGGCTGCAAGGATTCTCGATCAGATTCTCTATTATATCTTGTTGGAATCTTAATAGAATCAATCTGATGCCCAAAACTTGGTCCATCTGGAAGGATGCGTCGAGCAAGCTGTGAAGTCAATGTTCCAACATTTTCTTTCTTTGGGCCTCATTTGTAACAAAAAGAAAATATTGATATTGGACCTTGTTTTCTTAGACCAATAAGATATTGGGCCTTGTTTATAAATGCAGCTCTTTGAGACGAGTCAATATCAACGGTCGGCCCATAAGCTCACTAGCCCACTTATATCTCTCACATTAAACAAAACGAGAGGGCAACATCAAAACTGTCGACCTCCTTCCTTCCCCAAACGAATCAAAATTAAAGACAAAGAATTTAGGTGGCGTTTTTTAGTCTCCGTCTCCTCCTCCCCTTCCTACGGAAACAAGGTTGGATTTTTCTATTCGCGCTGTGTATTATAGTAATAAACTAATAATGTATTGATGCTTTGGGGTTTCCTTCTCTGTTTGGTTGCTAAAAAAACGGGGACAGGAAAAGACACCAAAATCCGTTGATTATTACTATATTTCTATTTACTGTTACGCGTGTGAATTGGTCAACTCATGGGGTAAAATAGAGGGGAAGTTTCTTCCTCATCTCCTCTCACTTTTCTGTTAATGTAAGTTCCTCAGCCCACGTTTAGGTCTTCCGATCCATTGAAACTGAGCTTGCTCTTTAATGGTCAATAAGCGACGGCGAGCGAAAAGTCCAGCATTATCGAGTCGATTAATTAAGTCACGACCAATAGGGCAGAGCCACGAACTTGAGTGTGGAGGGTGAAAATATAAGTACACAAGATCAAATAAAGTGCTATATTTTAAGCAATAATCTATAAAAATAAAATAAAAAGCACATGGCTCAAAATAATTAGGCCTCTTACTAGTCTTACTTTTATTTTTTGGGACCAAATTACTATTCAAACTTATTACTACTAGTTTTTATTTTCTTTATGGTAATTGTGTAGTCAATTCAAACAAAGTTGTATTGTGCACCCCACAAAAATTATCAGTGCTTCTATTTTCTAACTTACGGGTAATTGTGTAGGTTATAGTTATGTCAATAGTAAAATTAAGGAGAAAAACTTACCTATAACAGGGATATGAGCTGATTTATCATCTCAAGAGATAGATTATGTCTTGAAATTTGAGGAAATATTAAATGATGAAGTATAAAAGCATATGTGTCATTATGTTATTAAATTGAAATATTAAATCAGACATATTCTTATTGTAGGAAAGTTTCTCTCAAAACCAAGTAATAGTTAGAAGGGCCAAGGCTACTTCAGCCCTATAGTGGCTCCTCCAATATCATGCATGCATCATCAAAAGAAGCAATTTAACCATTGATTAGAAAGGATCATTTTTTAATATACATTCTTAATTTTCAATTTTTTTTTATTAACTTAATTTTTAATTTAATAACATAATATGTTAGATATTTACAAGAGATGATTTGAGATTAGAGCTGCCCATTGGTTTGGTATTTACCGAACCGACCGACTACCGACCGAAATTTTTTGGTTTGGTAAATCGATTTTAACAAGTCGAAAATCGAAAATTCGAAACCGAAAAAATTACCGAAAAAGTTGGTTTGGTTTTGGTAAAAACTGAAAAAAGTTGGTAAACCGACCGATTACCGAAAATTATGACCGAAAGAAACCGAATCGATTATTACCGAAAAAATCAAAATATATACCGAAAAATCCAAAACAACTACCGAAATTTAGTTATATATATTTATATGTAATATTATTACATTAATAATTTAATATGATTAGTATATGGTTATATATATATATTTATATGTATTATTATTACATTAATATACTTAGTATATAGTTTATATGGTTTATAGTTTATAGTTTATAATACCATATAGTTTATATAAATATATAGTTTATAACTTTACTAACTTTATATATTATATAATTTATAACTTTATATAGTTTATTTTATATAGTATATAGTATAAAGTATGAACTATTGTACTTATAAGGTATATGTAATATACTAATATGGTATAGGGTATAGAGTATACTAATATAGGGTATAGAGTATACTAGTATAGGGTATAGAGTATACTAATATATAGGGTATATGGTATAAACTAATACTAGTACTAGTATAGGGTATAAACTATTATATTTATAAGGTATATGTAATATACTAATATGGTATAGGGTATAGAGTATATTAGTATATGGTATAGAGTATACTAATATAGGATATAGCCTTATAGGGTATAGAGTATACTAGTATAGTATAGGGTATAGAGTAACTTTTTAATTTTGGACTTTGGAGGTTTCATTCTAAATGTTATATACCTTGCCACACTGAATTTTTTTTCTATGCCCTAATTTAGAGTATAGTAGACTTAGTAGTATATATGGTATATGGTGAGTATACTAGTATAGAGTATATGATATATGGTTTAGAGTATAGGGTATAGGGTATAAGATTTAGAGGGTTTAGAATATTTTTAATTAGTTTTTATACGAAATCTATTATATAAATTATAAAATCTATATTTGTTAAATTAAATGTTTTATATAAATTATAAAACATGTATTAGTTAAAAGTTAAAACATATGTATTAGTTAAAAGTTAGAACACATGTATTCGGACTGCACATGTATTAGTTAAAAGTTGTATAAAATATTTTATTAGTTATTTATCTATTAGTTAAAAGTTTTTATGTGTGGGTTTAAACGTGGCACATACCATATGCAACATGCAATTTAAGAGTTGTATTTATCTGTTAGTTGTGTTTAAAAGTATATAACAGATAAAGTTAGTTCTCCAAAAAGTTTAAATACAAAAGTAAAAATGGCTACAAAAAAAAAAAAAAAAAAAAAAAAAAAAAAAACACAAAAGTAAAAGTATATAACTTAAAACTTAAAACATAAAACATAAAACAAACCCTAAATGCCTAAACTGGTTCCTCAGCCGCCTCTCTCTCTCTCTCTCTCTCTCTCTCTCTCTCTCTCTCTCTCGTTTTTTCCATGGCCTGCAAGCATAGTTGATATCATCTTTTGGCTTTTACTTTTTCTTTTTCATTTGGGTAAAGAAAGTGCAGTTTGTTTTTCCAATATACAAAAGTTTTAAGGAAAAGATGGTTTGAACTCAAAAGCAGCCGAGTACTTCCCTCGCACCTCCAACAACACCACCCAAAACCCAGAATCCGGCAATGTCGCCGGCGTTGACTTCCCTTCCCGGTGGCGTCGAGGCTTCCCACCACCCAAGTCTTCTTCCTCTCGACGTCCTGAGCACGATGGTGTGCTCGGATTCTCCATCCGATCAACCACGGCGGCGGATCGAAGCCAAATATGCTGGCGGCTGCCTCTCTCTTTCTCACTTTCTCTCTCTACCTCTCTCAGACTCTCACTCTTCCATCACCCATCTCTCATCTCTCGATCTACCTCACCTATCTCTCATCTCTCTTCCATCTCTCATTTCTCTGATTGTGTTTTGTGATTCTGTAATACCGAAAAGACCGAAAAATGCCGAAAATCGAAGGATCCGAAAAATACCGAATACCGAAAAAGTCGATTCGGAAATCGGCATCGAAATTGAATTACCGAAATTTTCGGTAATCGAATCGATAAGGGCATTTACCGATTCGATCCGACCGATGGGTAGCCCTATTTGAGATCATTGGGCCATGGGCGGACCAATGACTCAAGTTATACATATTTTCTTTTTCTTTTTCTTTTTTCTTTTGTGAGAATTAATAGCAAAGACAAAACTCAAAGTTATAGTCTTATAGATAAGATGGCGATTACCTCAACCGCTCAACGTCCATGCCGAGGTGCGAAACCTTTGCTTTCATTGGGCCCTCATTTATAACACAAAGAGAAAAAACAAAAATGTTCATGTTGGGCCTTGTTTTTTAGACCAAGAAAAAAGATGTTGGGCATTGTTTATAAATCCAGCTCTTTGAGACGAGTCAATATCAACGTTCGGTCCGTAATCTCATTCGCTCACTCATATCTCTCACATTATACAATAAAGTTTACGAAATCTTCCTTTTGTCCTATTATTCCAAACGAAGGAAGATTTTCTATTCGCGTTGTGTATTATAGTAAATAATTACTTCTTTGGGGTTTCGTTCTCTGTTTGGTTGCTTAGAAAATCGAGGATGACAGGAAAAGATACCGAAAACATTTGATTATTGCTATATATCTGTTGCCAATGGAAATGTTTCCTCAACTTTGGCGAAATTGCATTTTTCGTTTTCTCAATTAAGTTAGTCAAAATTGATTAAGTGATTTAATTCTGATTAAAAATAAATGTAGTCGAACTTGTTTGCTTGTTTGTCCACATTTGAGTTTCATGAAAGAATATGAATTAATTTGAATACTTCGATAGACTTATGAAAATGGAAAGTGAACAAGTCTGAAATTGAACTTGAAGCTAAGCACTTAAACGTAATTTTTTTCATATTATCAATAGAATCATATTATTTTTGATATATTGTCATGTTCTACTTCCTTTGCTGTACAAGAACAGGGAAAGAACTTATAAATTGGGCTTTTCAATTCCTTGGATTTTTCAATAAGTATAAGTACCATCACAGCAGTACCAAAAAGAGCCTTAAAGAGCCCACTTGCCTTATGTTGGTACAGCTTCAGATTTTTTGGATGAGTAAGCGGCATTGGCATTGCAATAGTGGAAACTTTTTGTTGTTGTTAATTTGTTTTCTTAATTAGTTGCAGTCATTAGATATTTTTGCAAACAAAAATGTAGATCCAACTCATTCTAGACATTTTTGAAGAGCAAGCAAAGACATCTCGAATTGAAAAGAGCCGAATTCCCAATTGATACTTAGTGCCAATACTGAGTGAAACCACCCATCATCATATGGCATTAAGCTGTGACTAGCTTAAACTATATGGTGATTAACCATGTGATTAACTGAGAAATATATTCTCTAAATTATCACTACTACAAAATAGCAATCAGACAACGGATTTTCACCGTTGTCTAAGTTTATAATTTACCGTCGTCTAATCGAGTGTTGTCTATTCATACCCCCAATAGACAACGGATAAAATCCGTTGTCCTGGTGCACCTACACAACGGTTATAGATGTACCACCGTTG
This sequence comes from Dryas octopetala, assembly GCF_963921425.1. Lineage (NCBI taxonomy): Eukaryota > Viridiplantae > Streptophyta > Magnoliopsida > Rosales > Rosaceae > Dryas > Dryas octopetala. The sequence continues at coordinate 7,897,692 of NC_141366.1, forward strand.
TATATACAACCTTTAAAATCAATGATTTGGAAGATACCGTTGTTGAGTGCCAATTTAAACATCGGTTTATATTTAAAAACCGATGTGTATATATATGTTAAACAACGGTTATGTTAAGTAAAGAATTGGTTTTACAACTATTTTAGGTAGAAACACGAGGTGAAATAGCCATTAAAACAACGGTTTATTGTTAATAACCGTTGTGTAGGCTATTGAAAATAGGTATACTGCCATGTCTATAGGTCTTTCATACTACGTTGTTTACATGAAACCGTTGTATGAATGCATTAAAAACATCAGGTTTTAACCATATAACCATTGTATATACTTATTTGGTACATCGGTTTTGAGTTAGAAACTGTTGTATGAAGGCATTTAGCACAATGGCTTTTTAAGGTTTGTATGGTATGCTTATGGATTAGACAATGGTTTCTGATATTGAACAATTGTAAGTTAAGGGTATAGACCACGCTTTTGATCGAAAAACTGTTGTATAATGTGCCTGTTTAGATCTGTTTTAAGAAGCTCCCAATTGTCTTTGACCACAATGCAATTATAAACAAAAATGCACAATCTGATGAGATAGACTGTTTTGGTACAACCATTGTTCCAAATTGATTCCCATCATAATTAACATTCCTAATAAATTATACATTTACAAAATACCATTCACAATAATAAAGAATTGGAATTTATAAAATACCAAATAATATAAGATATTTCAAGATAGTAATTGTATATATGCCTTAACCCAATTCCATTTACAAAACCAACCATGCCATACACAAAAACCCTCCATATATGCCTTTCCAAAATATCAAGCATCAATCTAATCTACCAAATTGCTGCCATATATCAAAAGTATTATCCAGCAAAGCTAGCCTATCAATCATTAATATCCCCAAGCTAATCTAACAAAGTAATCAATCATATATATACTCCAAGCTAGTCTAACTAAACACATGGCCTACAAAATCAAGTCAAAAAGGTGTCATATATGCAATAATCCAACATTAGTCTACATATACTACCCCACAAAGTTTGCCCATTTAGCCCGGACTTCATTGATATCTAGCTTCTTGGGTATAAGTGTTGTCCTTCCTCCGCTCCCACTGAAACAAGGCAGAAATGGAGTACTAATTAAAAATAAAATTCAACCCAAAATGCAAACCTTCACAGCAGCAATATTCCTTGATGATAATTTAGCAGGTCGTTCTTTTGCTACTCTGACCACACCATCCAGGCTGCTTATAAACTTCTCGACATCATAAATCTCTTCGAAATTCCTGAAATTTCAGTTAAATTAGTTGCCTGCCAAAACCTTTATGTAGATCCAACCAAGAGAAGGTCATCAGTCTACCTTTTTTCACAAGAAATTAGTCTACCTTCATTGATCCACCACATTTCCCTTCCCCACCCACCCAAAATAAGCAAAATAAACATAATTTTACCCCAGAAAAAAAAAAAAAAAAAAAAAAAGACTCGAAGATGAAGATTCTTTTCCATGGATCAAAAGAATAATAAAAATGTTCACCATATTGTTCATCCAAGCAGTTCGCATATACCAGTACATTTTTTATTGTGACGAACGGGCAACAACTAACACAAGCACAATGACAACAGAAACACTGGAAAGAGTATTACTAGTTCCGAAACTAGAAGTAATGATGGGAAAGCATGTTTTCAGTAGACCATTAGCTGACTAACCTCTCATCCCCTGGTTTGCTCCCTCTAATGTCAGGAAGTACAAGAGTTGCTCCCCTGGACAAAAAAGGACCGTTCAGAACTTTTAATTCAAGAACATTTCTTGGAACATGAAATTGCTATTTCCTGGCTCTCAAGTACTTTATTGATCAATTAGCATCAAAACTATATTTTTCCTTATGTGTTTTCCTTTATTGGCAAAGCATATCATCCTATTTCAATAATTATTGTCCAAGTATATGAAAATTTTCCTGACTCATTTTTCCTACTGGATACACCTGCCCACAGTTTCAATAAAATGAACAAAGCTTGAAATCTATAAATCGATGAATCCTCAAAAATCTGAACCAAAGCAGAAGTGATCATTATTGACAGCATACCTTAAGATCAACCAAAAAATTGGAAAGTAAATCAAGAACTCATATAAACAGATGCAAGTAGAAACAATATAAAATTTAAGGACTCAAAAGTTACATAATCAAGTTCCAAGAATTTAAAATCAAGCATATTGACACTTGGACAGAAAGACTTACGGGCGTATGACATATTTTGGTTTCCCTTCAACATCTTGTCCTATTGGAGCCCTAGAGTTAGAAGAACACATCAGAAAAATTAATTTCAGTAATACACTTCCTATAAATTGGAACTTCATGACAAAGCAGAGTTACTTATAAACAGCAAAGTATACCTCGTAATGATGCATGAAGCAACATCTAAACCCAACTTGGCAGTAGGATCAAACGTAAATCTGCCAATTTTGGGAGAAAACTACAAGAAATCTGTTACTAGGAATATAAAACATCTAATTGCATGTGTATAACACAGTCATTAATGGTTGGGATTTCATATGACCAGATTGAGTTGCTTATAGAAATTGCAACTTAATTTTTAACCCACCCCCCATTTCACCTCATGAGTGAGTAAGCAAACGAGAGAGAGAAAGAGAGAGAGAGAGAGAGAGAGAGAGAGAGAGAGAGAGTCTAGGAGCTATACCTGAATAATTGAGTATTGTGGCTAACCCTTGAAGTGTCTTGCAACTTAAATTCAATCCACTTATTGGGATTAAGTGCTGAAAACACATTAAAGTATCTATTTAAAAGTATCTATTTAGCATGAGCAACATAAGGGTGAAAATTTTGATATATGACAATCCAAGATTAAGCTTCATATAATAAGTTGATAATACTTTAAAATAAAACTAAGTTAATTACCAATATAAACAAAATCCTTTTAGCTAAATATTTAGTCTTAAAAAAGTCCAACCAACTTTCATATTGTAATGCTCAACTTCTGTGTGTGTGGGGAGAGAGAGAGAGAGAGACTCACCAACTTTTGGACCAGTCAGTTCTTTGATTTCATGTAGATAAACCTGTGAAAAAATAAGAGTACTTAGTTCTCAATACAGAAGAACAACACATTTACTGAAATGATAATTGCAATAATCATTCATAAGTGACTAAATTTTACTGATATTATATTGGAAGTTACCTGAAATAGAGTGAGAGTGTTGAGAACAAAACATGCATAATCATTAGCATATAGCAGCTACAAGAAATCAAAAAGATAAATTAAGATAAAATAATTGAATAAATACAATGGTTTTAGCTAATTTATTAGGACTATCGAAATCAATGAAAAACTGAATTGATATAAAGAACATGAAGTATCCAATTTGATATATAAAGTATCTACCTGTATAACTCAGCAGCTCTTGATGTATACTTAGCCTCAATTTTGCCTCCATCAGCCCATCCATGCTGCTTAAATAAAAGCTGTGCGCGGTTGTTTCCCCCAAAGCTCATCGTTCTCAGCTGCTCAAATGTCCATGAGTCAAAATTTGTAGATCTATATCCATAATAACACATAACCGTAAGCTATGTGTTTGAGTAGGTAATGTCTATTACAGATGAGGTTTTGAATACAACTTTGAAAAATGATTCACAGAATTTCTATAATAATACAATAAAAGCATTTAGCAGTAGTGTGATTTCTTAATAGCACTGATACCGTTAGTTCCAACATAAACGAATAAATTTAAACCTCAACCATAACCTTCAGATTTTCAAATAATGAGAAAGAAATTGAAAAAAAAAATTAAAAAAACATCAAATGAGAATGAAATCTATAAAAGCCCTAAATTCAGAAAAAGTCAAAAATCTAGTATTGCTTTATAAATTAACCTTAAATCATCAACAAATTTGTAAACCCTAGTTCAGCTTATGAAAAAAGCACAGACGCACCTTAGGCAGTTACCCACAATGTTCAGAGAGGACAATACTGATGGGTCCTTTGCAATGGGAATGAAAGGACCACAATGGGTGAGAGCGTAACACAAAGGCTCTGCAACTCACGCAAAGCTTTGAAAGGACGGTGATTTTTCCTAATCTCTTGAGGGAGGAGGTGGAGTTCGATTTGGGCATTTTAATTTTAAGAGTGTAGGAGGCTTTGAGAGAGACAGAGAGAGCACAGATCGAGAGGGTTTGTGAGAAAGAGAGAGCACCAGAGAAGGAGATAGACCAGCAGAGAGGGTTTGAGAGCAAGAGAGAATGAGAGAGAGCAGATCGAGGGATCGAGAGGGTGTGAGAGCTTTTTTTTTTTTTGCCCAGAGAGTTTGAGAGCTTTTATCATGAAAAACCCAAAGAGTGCGTACATGGTGGTGAAAGGGCGACACAATGGTGGTGAAAGGGCGACACAATGGTGGTGAGGGACGGTGATGGGTGATGGCCATAATCAGAAGAGAGAAAGAGAAAGAGTGAGCAAAGTGAGAGTGCGGGAGGTCTGGGTTTTGGGAAGAAGCAAGTCTGGGTTTGAGGGCACGAGGAGGAGGAGGTCTGTGTTCTGTCTGAGGGGTTAAAGGCGCGATGGTTTTTTTCATTAACGCGGGCGTGTATTTTGTCAAATACAAAGACCCGCAAATTTTTTTATTTTTCTGTAACTTGTCCAACACAACGGTTTTACTTAAAACTATTGTGTTTAATAATTTAAGAAAATTCATCCGACCAAATAGCATTGGATATGATACCTTCATATAACAGTTTATTAAAATCCGTTGTGTGTTAAATTAAGATAACGGACAAAATAAGAACCGTTGTCTATTGACTGTTGTCTATTTATACAATTGTAGTAGTGTATTGATCATAATTATGTGTTGACTTTAGGACACCACATATAGCTAACATGAGCGGTATATTGATCATTTAGGGGGTTAAGTGAGAAAATAAGGAGGTTTAAATAGAACCATTCTTTTAAAAATTACATCACTAAGTTGTATGACTTTAGAAATTTAAATGTTAGTACCCCTCTTAAAGTTTTGACTCATAAAGTAAAATTCCTGGATTCATAACATAAGAGATCTAGTACTATTTGTACAAGCACAAAAAACATACACAACTTTATTTCATCAAAAAGAAAAGTACCACACAACGTTTACGACCCAAATTACAGCAGTATGTATGCTCACATACTTTATTTTAGGAGGCAAACTTAGTCAAAAGAAACAAATTAACTAGAATTCAATATGTGATCCCTAGTAATTAAGGGACAAGTGAACTAATTATCGGCCAGCATCATTAGACTTTAATGTTTGGGCCTGAGTTTGCATGCTTCTGTCGTACTCGAGACTACCGGTTGCAATACTACTCGAACCATCAACATCAACTTCACTTTTCACATCCACACCATCAGAATTTAATTTAGGTGACCCATGCAAGTAGTCAGTCTCTTTGGGAGATTGTTTGTAATCAGCCTTTTCTGCATGCTTCTCCATATCTATAATTAATCCCTCGAGCTCCATGGATACTACTTTCATGGAAGGTCTTTCCCTCCCTTTTAACCTCAAACATCTTTTTGTAAGGTCCACCACTTTTTGGACCAACTCAGAGTTCCCCTCCTTGACTATTTCAGCATCAAGAATTTGACCCAAATGACCCTCTTCCACCGAACAAACAAAGAAGTTTGCTAGGTTTCTCTCTGCCTCAGGCTTTTCGAAAGACAATGCCTGTGTGCTTGTTAGAAGCTCTGCTAGCACAACTCCAAAGCTATAGACATCACTCTTTTCTGTTAGAGTGTTTGACTGAAGATATTCAGGGTCTAAGTATCCGAGTGTCCCTTGCACTAAAGTTGATAGTTGATCTTGATCTTCAGGAACCAATCGTGAAGCTCCAAAGTCCGACACTTTCGCCGTGTAATCCTTGTCTAATAGTATGTTTGTTGCTTTCACATCTCGGTGTATGATTTGCAAGGAAGTAGAGTAGTGTAAGTATGCTAGTGCATCTGCAGTACCTGCTGCTATATTTAATCGTTTCTCCAACGAGAGTGGTGGCCGTGGTCCGTCTTTGCCCTCTTTTTTATGAATGTGATCATAAAAAGTGCCATTGCCAACGTACTCGTAAACCAATATGGGCGATGGAGTCTCCAAACAACAACCCAAAAGCCTCACCACATTTCTGTGGTTGATTTCAGAAAGAACAATCACCTCATTAACAAACTGATTCCTTTGGGCTGGGGGGGCATTAACTTTGGACTTCTTTATGGCAACATCTGTTCCATCTGACAGCCTTCCTTTGTAAACTGTTCCATAAGCTCCTTCACCAATTTTTTCTTGGTAATTGTGTGTGGCCTTCTTAAGTTCTTCTTCAGAAAAGATTCTGGCTTTGGACTTCGCAACAGTTCCATTGTAACCAGCTAGATGTTGTTTTAATAGTAAGCCACCATTTTGTTTAAAGTACATGTCTTTGAGTCTCAGGAACTTTCTTTTCTTCATTCCGCAATATATCCAAAAAATTACGATCAGTAAAACAAAGAAGCTCGCAAGGACACCTGCACAAATTGAAATCATAACCAAATTTGATTTTTGTAGATTAACTATTTATGTAATTCTATATAATATACGGGGGTTGGATGTCATGATCAGAATTAGATTAGTTTAAAAGAGAAACATATCTTGGCTTTGTTATCTAATGTTTTCTTTTTGAGCTTGATAGGTTTGAAAAGTGATATATATAGACAATATAAATGACTATGTATTTCAATGAAATTTTTTATTTACACTTGCAATGCATTCTTTTCGGTATTTCGTTTTAAGAATAGGAAATTAGATTTCCATCCTTTGATAAGATGTAATTTTCAATTGGACCCGAGTATTAGATTGGCTATAATTGAGTTAAAAAAAATTTATATGGTAAAGTGAAAAATGAGCTAAAGTTCATGTGAATAAAGTGTTAAAGCAGACAAAGTTTGGTTGCATAACTATATGTTCAAAAGAAATTTATGCTAGGGATCACTACTACAATACCTATCAAAGCCAACCAATTTCAAGGGTATCCTCACTCCATTAAACAACTAATGTTTAGTTGTTTAAGCTATTAGCCACCAACTAGCCTCTAATAAGCTGTTAGTTGTACAGATTGAGGTGGCTAATACTCAATACATGCCAATCTCAAGGTTTTGGTGGCTGCAAAGATCAAATCTGACATTGATGTAGACAAGGGCTTAAGCAACTAACAGAAACTTTTGTTGGTGGTTTAGTGAAACTAAATATATAATAAAAAACTGATTAGCCATGCCTTATTAAACCAAAGATGATTGGTTTGACAGTGATTCTCACCATTGCTGCAGTAGTTGGTTAAACATGGCAATCTAAAAATTATTGGTTGATTAAATGGTTACACTAATGACAAACAGTGGATTCATTACTTGAATAAGCTGCATTGAAACTATTGTATTTGCTGAATTGATTTTGTGGCTAATAAAATCATCATAGAACATACATTCCAAAAAGAACAAATGGGAAGCTAATCAAATGAAACTTGTTTTCCAAACATAAGGATAAACATATATTCATATTGATGAGTGCCAGAGGAATTACAAACATTGCTGCTGCAAATACTATCTCTAAAGCATTTCTCTAATATGAACAACTACTTAAAAAGTCTGCATACACCAACCATTAATTACAACCTGAAAATGCAAGTTTCATCCCTGATGAAAGCAACACAGCAGACTTGACCAACCATACACTAGGATGCCTAAAAGAAGTACACTTGGTATTATATATTTGGCCAACAAGCTAATATATATTAGCAAGTGTTACTATCCAAAATAAGTTTCAGAAACAAAAGTGCTGCAGCAGATATATTGAAGTCTAGCTATCACACACCTCTCTGGCAGTATCACCAACCATTTCACTTCCGAGAGGCAAAGTTCCCCCCACTAGCAGCTGACAGCCTTCCGTGCTGACTTGTGCCTTCATTTGGAGAGGAGGAAGCATTCAGAAAACCACCACGCGCGATAGGACATATTTGCAGCAGAGGGGTTATGAGCATCACAAACTGGAAGTGGTCATTGAAGCTGTGGTTGGGAACACTCTGCTAAGAAATAGATTATATAAAGCACCTATGTAGTAAACAATCAAATCAAGTTAAGAGCAGGAACTACACCTATTGAAAATATAAGCAATAGGTTGATAAACAAACCATGTTACAATTACCTCACATGCCACACAACAGTAAACCATAAACATCTAATTCCCATAGTATGCTTTAGAAAGCCAATTAGTGTTGTCTTTCACAACTTTGTAACTAGCCTTGCCTAACAGCAAAGTACTGCAAATAAATGCATTGAAGTGTAAGCATAATATATTTAGTGGATCAAATAACCAAATTTGTCAAATAGATTAACTAAAAAAAATGTAAATTACATGTACATCTAAAGCCAATGGCTGCCAATATCTAAGGCAAGCAATTAATTAGAGAATAACTAAGCCAGGTCTGCATTAATATGCAAGAAAACTTACCTGACTGAGCATTCGGGGAGCAAAGCTCTGTTTCCATCAATGCTATCCCCTACAAATATAAGACCCTGGTGGAAACCATATGCATACACACCACATAAGTATTTGTTTACATTCATGATTGGGGCATATATCAACATCTCATTGTGTTCACACACATTTATGAACATGCTTTTGATCGAAATTTTGTTTGCTATAAGATCAAGATTTAGAGGGGTAGAATAATCCAATTTCGTAAAAAGATATTAATTAAGAACAAAACGCCTACCCAAACCATAACCCATCATTGACAAAGTCACAAAACCCCAATTCCCAAATATAAAAAAAATCCTAACTCCCAAAATTTCAGAGACAGTAAGCTAAGCCACCAATCAGAAATATAGATAAATGAATAAGCTAAAATCAGTAATTGAAGACCCTAAATCAAACCCCTAACTCGTGAGTCATTGAATCCTCAAATCAAAACCCTAACCCTAAATCCCTAATTTGAAATTTCAGAGATGAGACATACCTTTTGATTTTGGGAGAGATGAGAGTGAGAGATGATATCGAGAGTGAGATCGAGCCTCGTGGGTGTGGGTGTGGGTGGTCTCGAGACTGGGATAGAGGCAAGATCGAGAGTTCGAGAGTGAGATCGAGAGAGATCGCGACTGGGTACTAGCTGGGTGTTTCTGGAAATGGGAGATCGCGACTCGCGAGTGACTAAGTGAGAGCTGAGAGTGAGAGTACGTCTTTGACTTGACTCATATATGCTGTGATGATGAGAGAGAGGAGGGAGAGAGGAAGATTTTGGGAGTGGTCCTGTCGCCATCGGCTGCCGGACGAGAGAGTTCTCGCCGGAGAAGATGATCGGTGCTGGGAGAGGGAAGAGAGAGACCACAGACAGAGCTAGATCGAGAAGAGAGAAATGTGAGAGTTAGGAGAGAGAAAAAATTTAAGTAGGAAAAAAAAAAACATATCAGGTGTGTTTGAGTGTTAGGACAAAAAAAATTATAAGTGATTTGTCCATAAATTTCAATGCAACTTACTGGAGGTCCGGTCCTCAAATGAGAGAACCGGTTCTTAAGCCCAGAAATTCAGAGCGAGTTACTGGAGGTCCGGTTCTCAACTAGTGAGGTCCGGTCCTCAAACCTTAAACACAAACACGAGTTTACTGGAGGTCCGGTCCTCAAGAGTGAGGACCGGTCCTCAATCCTAGTTTTCTGAAACACCAATATTTTTGAATTTTTATAAAATGTAATTCAATCTAACTTACTACAATATTTGTTTTCACATAAAAAAAAATTTCAGCCACAAACAATTTTCAGCCAAAAACAAATTTCACAGGTCAATAATTAAATAAAAGCATAATGACAATAGAGTTTGGAGAAAAACTGGGCAAGTCAGAGAAAGCAGTGTTCCTTGGTTATATTGCACCGAACACAGTTACCCTCCCAGATAGTATGAGGAATTGCTGAAAACAACCAATTTACAATCCATAAATTCCATCAGTTGTGAAAAGATAAAGTTTCTGGTATGATAGAGCTACACACAGTAAGCAACTAGTTTAGGAACCAATAATCATCTGTTGATGCCATTAACAAACCTTACCCATGAAATAGTTGCCAATCAAACCCACGCTGCCAGATGCCTGCAATTAGTTAATTCCTTCATCAGTTACAAGGTGGGCGGCAGCTCATATTGGTGGTAGCATAAGTTGCTATGGATTTATCTTCTCACTAACCATGTATTGGAATGAAATTTGGTTGTTTAACAGGGAAACAAAAGGGGGATCGGTCTGAAAACAATGGTGAGGAAGGAGAGAGTTGTCAGAAAACATAAGGCTACCAATTCACCAACGGATAGATATTAGTTGGCACAACATATCAATAGCCAAAATAATGACATATTTACAACTTTAACCCTCACAGAAACCATTTTTCATTTTAGTTATAACTGTTGTAACTATGTTTTAGTGGAATTAGGTGGCTCATGTCAGCCACAGTAAATAGTGCACTGTTTGGAGAATAACACAAACTAACTTAAACATTAGTTTATGATATTAGTTGGCTTTGATAGGTATTGTAGTAGTGGATAGCTAGTTGGATGAGAAGTAGAATATATTATTTACACCCAAGTTTGATCCCTCTCTTCCCAAAAAAAAAAATTTAGACTATGATCATAAATAAATGTTAATTAATATGTAAATAATGCATACCCAATGAAATGATAAGCGGGATATTATTGTGGTCTTTGGTGCACCTGGTTCCATTCTTGCCGTCCTCTGTGTAACCTTTGTTTTCTTTGTAACCATGGTCACAATTACAAGAAAAACTTCCAAGTTTATTTTGGCACGTGGACCCAGTATCGCAGGGGTCTTTCTCGCACTCATTAATATCTGAAAAGAAAAGAAATATCATATTATAAGGTGAAATCCCAATTTTGAGCTTTTCCAGCTGCAACAGTTAGCAGATCAATATATGTAATACTTAATTAAGGCGTACACATTTATACAAGTATTAGATGTGTGTGTATGTATAAAGAATATGGATCACCTTGGCAACCTTCTGGGAGATATGGGTTTCCATGGTAACCTGGCGAGCACCGGCATATGTAACCATTCCGATTTGGGGGGTCGACACACTCGCTATTTGCGTTGCATATAAAATCCTTCCTCTTTTTAGCTTCATCACAAGAGGAATCATTCCCAATTGCCCAATCAAGAAGTATTGGAAGCTTCTCTATGCTCTCCAGTTCTTTCAGGATTTCAGTGGAGAATTTGAAGTGGCCTTCTTGTGCAATGAAGGCGTAGCTGCAGGGGTTAAAGTCCCATATACCCCCGGTATGATTGGCGAAGCTACCCAAGCTCACAGTTTGATTGTGCAGTCCACTGGGGATGGAAGTTTGGCAACACCCAACACCAGAGCAAGAGGTGTCGTTAACGCTGTCAAGGCTCTCACAATAGGTTATGCACCCGGTTACGTACCTTTCCTCCCCTCGGTAGCCTACAACACGTGCATCTGTGTCGCAGCCAACTGCCGTGAATTTGTTTTTGGTGTCAGAGATGATGAAAGGAGACTGCAACGAAGCTCTATTGTTAGAGCCCGTTGGCGCACCCTGCTTGTCATAACAATCTCGGGCTACGTACTGCAATATTTGCAACTCACCGTCCTCCAGGGATATGTTGGTAACAGGGATATCAACACTGGCGGCCCAGATTGCTTTTGGGGGGTCAGTGGAATCATCACAAACAATACCAAAGTGTTTTCTCTGTGGCAGGAAACAACCATCACCTATGCCAAATGGATATGGAATTGTGAGATTACCACAGTGGGTTGGGCAGTTAGGCTTGGCCAATTGAGGTAGGGCTTCAGCTGCTGCTAGCATTAGCAAAGAGAGTTGCAAGATAAGCATAATCCTCCCATGTAAGGCCATGACAACCACGTACTTGAATTCTTTCTATCGTATTAATTGGCCTAGCCAAGTTTATTATGAGTAAAGTAAGTGGTAGCAACTACCAAGCAAGCCTGGCCTTTTATTGTAGAAGACTCTGCTGTACGTTATGCGTGTGAATTGGTCAACTCATGGGGTAAATAAAGTAGAGGGGAAGTTTCTTCCTCATCTCCTCGCTTGTCTGTTAATGTATTTTTCTCAGAACAATTATTGATCTATGTGGAACAATAAAGGAAGGAAGACGAGAGACTGGTATATGCGTGTGAATTGGGTCACCTCATGGGGGTAGCAGAGGAAAATTTCTTCTACATCTTTATTGAGGGTCGGTTTTGCTGAATTAGTAAAAACGCTTTTGATTGTATTTATAAAAAATAAATAAAAGTATTTTTAATTTATAAAAATACTTTTAAGTGAGTCTTTTAGACAGTATTTTCAAGTATTTTTGCATGAAGCAGTTAGAATTTTTATAAGGGAAAATTTTTCATTCAGGACATGTATTTTAGAGTCAATCTTATTTTGGGACACAGGTTTAAGTTTCTGTTAGTTTAAAATACATATTTACAGTTTGTATTATTGTAGGATAAATCGTTATCTTTGTCAACAATTTTGTTAAAAATAGACCATGTACTACACACAAAATTGACAACTGACCTTAATATATTAAAAAAATTAAAATTAAAACTAAAAAGAAAAAAAAAAAAAAAAAAAAAAAAAAAGAAGGATCCACCCCCTGCCCTTTTAAGTTAGAAATAAAATTAAAATTTATTTAATTTTTTTGTCTAAAAAAAATATACATGAAAATACCATATTATCCCTTATTAGACAAAGTTATTAACGAAACGAACAATTTGTCTCATAATAACACAAACCGTAAATATATGTCATACACTAATATAAATTTAAATATATGTTTTAAAATAAAATTGACTCCAAAATATACGTAGAATATAAAAACTTTTGATTTTTATAAAATTTTATATTAACATAAGCTGGATTGAACATAACCGCTTTCTCTTGTCTTTTAATGTAATTTTCTCGGTCTACATTTAAGTCACGATGCTCACTTCACTAACATCTTGCATCACCAAAGCAAAAAAGTAACAGCGGTCAAAAAAAGAAACAAAAAAGTAACTACTTTTGACGTTTGCTACTCCAATTTCACTTTCTACTTCTGATATTCCAGGAACCTCTTTTTGTGTTTAGCTAAGCTGTTGTGGATTACAGATTGGATGACATCATGACGTCAGCAAACAAGTTTGCCCCTTGTAAGGCCATGATCAACAACCACTTAATTCCTTCTAGTAAGAGTAAAAATGTTAGCCTACTACTAGTATTGGCCAAGTTTTATGAGTAAAGTAAGTGGTAGAAACTAACAAGCAAGCCTGGCCTTTTTATTTGTAGGCATATTGAAGTATTGATCGACATGGAACAATAATGGAAGGAAGACTCAAGACGTGCGTGTGAAATGCGTCAATTCATGGGGTAGTAGAGGGAAAATTTCTTCCTCATCTTTGCACACTGTCTGTTAATGTAATTTTCTCACTCAACTTGTCCACGTTTTAAGTCACGATGTGACTTCACTAACATCATCGATCACCAAAGCATAAAAGTAACTACTTTTCACTGTTGCTATTCCAAAATCAATTTTTGATTGAAAGCAAGACGATAACTTTCTACTTTTTTTTTTTTTTTGGCCACGACGATAACTTTCTACTTAATTACAATATTCAGAAACCTTTTTATTTCTTAATCTATTGTGGATGAATGGATCACAGGTTGGATGATATCGACGTAAGTTTTGCTAAGCTCACCTATCCTGCGTGATTGAGTGATATTATTGTAACTATTTGAAAGAAACCAGAACCCATGATTATGAAATCTTTGGGTCAACTTCGTCCGGTAATTTTTTCTCACCAGAATGTCATGCGTGTGAATTGGGTCTATTCATGGGGTAGTAGAGGGAAAATTTCTTCCTCATCTTTACTCACTTGTCTGTTAATGTAATTCTCAGTCCACGTTTTAGTCAAGATGCTGAGTCCATCGCTTCACTAACATCATGCATCACCAAAGCAAAAAAGTAACTGCTTTCTACTGTTGCTACTCTAATATCAATTTTTAATTGAAAGCAAGATGATAAGTTGATAACTTTCTACTTTCAATATTCCAGGAACCTTTTTTGTTAAAAAATAATCTATTGTGGATCACAGATTGGATGACATCATGACGTAAGTTTTGCTGAGCTCGCCTATAATGCATTATTGATTGATATTATTGCAACTATTTTGAAAGAAACCGGAACCTATGATTATAAATTTTTGGTAAGAGATGATGTAGTAAGTATATATGTATATCCCTTCGATTGTTGTTCCATATATATATAAGAGTATGACTGTATGAGGGTTGGACCATGGGTGGACCCGTGACTCATCAAACCATCATATAGTTTTTGAGACCCATAGTTTTCACTCATGATCAAACGATCGCATAGTTTTTTAGACCCATCAAAAGTAATATGCATTTAAACTAACTTGGAGCATAACTAGTACTGAATGCTTAAGTATTTATTTTTGGAGACTGGCAAGTAGGAGCAGGAGAACCAAGTGGATTTAAATCAGTCACTACAAATTATTGTTGCCACCATTACTATCACTCATTGATGCATCAAAAAATAAAATTACTTTAAATTTTGTATTTAAATTTTATTATATTTACAAATTTTCGACTTTACTTTACTACGTACGTAAGTAGTCTATTCTAATAGTGTTCCATTCCAGTACCATCTTAATCTATACTCTTGCAATTGTTAGAATTATCCATCTCACATCTAAGTTCAATGCATGACTTCAAAAAATATATCCAGACTCATCAAGAGTCAAGTCACGTAGGTACTCAAAGAGACCTCATAGGATTTTCTTTTCACCTACATGTACGTGGTTCTGCCAGATTCTCCGAGAGAGAGAGAGAGAGAGAGAGAGAGAGAGAGAGAGAGAGAGAGAGAGAGAGAGAGAGAGAGAGAGAGAGAGAGAGAGGGGTCAAGACTCATTGACTCAAGTCTTCGCCATTGACTCAGAAGGGGATGCACATGCAGTGCAGCTCTCAAGTCTTTTGCTCTTTCTACCATTTGCACTTACTTTGTAGTGCACTATTTTGTGCTCTTGGGCCTGCTCTAATTGTTTTGGGTTCAATGTAATAGACTCTCTTTGCTTGGAGAGGACCAAGGAAGCCCTCACTGTGCTAGAGTTAATGACCCGCTTATTATTGGGATATGGATGATATGAGTTACATCATGAAAAAAGCGTGCATAATACTGCACAATATAATTGTCGATGATGAACGATAGCAGGATGATCTAGCTTAAGAGGAGTTTAACGTGGAAGAGGCGATTAGAAAGGTAGAATCAGAGTATAACGGCGTGGAACCAAGCATACAAGGTGGGCCGGCCTCCATCATCTTTACCTGAGGAGAATGTCCGTCGCAATTTAATTAGAATAGGCGTGTGAATGAACACTTGAAGGAAAATTTGATTTAGCACGTATAGATCCAAGCGAGAGGCACACCACATGCTTGAGGGGCCAATCTTGTTTAGATCATGTGTTTGTGGTTTAGAGCCAATGTTATTGTAACTAAACCACATGCATGATTGAGTGATATTATTGTAACTATTTTGAAATAAACCAGAACCCATGATTATGAAATCTTTAGGTCAACTTCGTCCGGTAATTTTTTCTCACCCGAATGTCATGCGTGTGAATTGGGTCTATTCATGGGGTAGTAGAGGGAAAATTTCTTCCTCAGCTTTACTCACTTGTCTGCTAATGTAATTTTCTCAGTCCACGTTTTAGTCAAGATGCTGAGTCGATCACTTCACTAACATCATGCATCACCAAAGCAAAAAAGTAACTACTTTCTACTGTTGCTAACTCCAATATCAATTTTTAATTGGATGCAAGATGAGAACTTTCTACTTTCAATATTCCAGGAACCTTTTTTTTTTTTTTAATCTATTGTGGATCACAGATTGGATGACATCATGACGTAAGTTTTGCTGAGCTCGCCTATAATGCATTATTGATTGATATTATTGCAACTCTTTGGAAAGAAACCAGAACCCGGCCATGATTATGAATTTCTGGGTCAACTTCGATTAGTAATTTTTCTCACAATAGTCATGTTGTTAGATTGTAAATCAGACCATTGCTTAGATAGTCACTGAATCTAGCCCAACAGGGTGTTCAAAATTTAATCTAATACTCTTTATTTTTATTTTTATTTTTTGCCATGAATCCAATACTCTTAAACAGATGGATTTAATCCAATTTGCATGTGTTGGTCTGAATTGTATTGAAAGTTTGAAACTGAGGAACCTTTTGATGATTCTATTCTCACTTTACAATCACTCGTCCTGTGTGATGGATACCTTTTATATGATGACTATTATTAGTCATAAATAAATTAAGATAACATTCTGAAACATATGGTAGCAAATATAGTCTCACTAAACAACAATGTTGCTTGACCAATGACCATTATAGTAGCAGATGATTTAGTTTTCAATGTGTGACCCTACGTAATGTGAAAGCCAAGAATGTTTGGAATTATAAGGAAGACTTGGGGTCTTCTATTGTCAAGACTAACAATTGTATTTTGCCTTTAGGCTTCATGTGTTTTATTAAGCTAGTAAACATTAATTTAATCAGCATATATTTCAAGTCAAATTTGTTTACTTGTTAATTTGTCCATATAAATTTGATGGAAGTACATAATTTAGTTCACGTATTTGTACCAATCAATTACAGATCGTCTGATAATGTATTATAGAATGAAAAAATATATGAGACGATAGCATTACCACCTTAATATTTGGCTTTGGTCGGCTCATATATATCCCTCACTTGCCAAATGAGCCAAAATGAAGGAAAGAACATGTAGATTTTAATTAATAAAGTAAAATTCTAAATTCAAAACATAATTAAGTATATAAGCACAAAAAACATACACATCTTAATTTCATCAAGAAGAAAAATACCACACAACGTTTACAATCCACATTACAGCATATGAACGCTCACATACTTTTATTTTAGGAGGCACACTCAGTTACATTACATTACAGCAGTATGAAACAAATTAACTAGAATATATTCAATACGTGATCCCTAGTAAGGGACAAGTGAACTAATTATCGGCCAGCATCATTAGGCTTTAATGTTTGGGCTTGAGTTTGCATGCTTCTGTCGTACTCAAGACTACCGGTTGCAATACTACTCGAACCACCAGCATCAACTTCACCTTTCATATCCACACCATCAGCATTGAATTTAGGTGACCCATGCAAGTGGTCAGTCTCTTTAGGAGATCGTTTGTAATCAGCCTTTTTTGCATGCTTCTCCATATCTTCAATCAATCTCTCGAGCTCCATGGATACTACTTTCATGGAAGGCCTTTCCGCCCCTTTTAACCTCAAACATCTTTTTGTCAGATCCGCCACTTTTTGGACCAACTCAGAGTTTCCCTCCTTGACTATTTCAGCATCAAGAATTTGATCCAAACGACCCTCTTCCACCGAACAAACAAAGAAGTTTGCTAGGTTTCTCTCTGCCTCAGGCTTTGTGAAAGATAGTGCATGTGTGCTTGTTAGTAGCTCTGCTAGCACAACTCCAAAGCTATAGACATCACTCTTTTCTGTCAGAGTGTTTGACTGAAGATATTCAGGGTCTAAGTATCCGAGTGTCCCTTGCACTAAAGTTGATAGTTGATCTTGATCTTCAGGAACCAATCGTGAAGCTCCAAAGTCCGACACTTTCGCCATGTAATCCTTGTCTAATAGTATGTTTGTTGCTTTCACATCTCGGTGTATGATTTGCAAGGAACTAGTGTAGTGTAAGTATGCTAGTGCATCTGCAGTACCTGCTGCTATATTCAATCGTTTCTCCAATGAGAGTGGTGGCCGTGGTCCGTCTTTGCCCTCTTTTTTATGAATGTGATCATAAAGAGTGCCATTGCTGACGTACTCGTAAACCAATATGGGCGATGGAGTCTCCAAACAACAACCCAAGAGCCTCACCACATTTCTGTGGTTGATTTCAGAAAGAACAATCACCTCATTAACAAACTGATTACTTTGGGCTGGGGGGGCATTAACTTTGGACTTCTTTATGGCAACATCTGTTCCATTTGATAGCCTTCCTTTGTAAATTGTTCCATAAGCTCCTTCACCAATTTTTTCTTGGTAATTGTGTGTGGCCTTCTTAAGTTCTTCTTCAGTAAAGATTCTGGCTGTGGTCCTTCCATTGTAACTAGCCAGATGTTGTTTTAAATGTAAGCCACCGTTTTGTTTAAAGTGCATGTCTTTCAGTCTCAGGAACTTTCTTTTCTTCATTCCGCAATAAATCCAAAAAATTACAATCAGTAAAACAAATAAACCCCCAAGGACACCTGCACAAATTTAAATCACAAATTAGATTTTTTTAGATTAACTATCTATGTAATTCTATATATTATCTTGGGGTTGGATGTCAAAAGTAGATTAGTTTAAAAGAGAATTACATATCTTAAGATCTACATTTTTTGAAGGTGAATTAAGAGTGGCTGGAAATGAATGGTTATGTTTATTGAGTAATATATCCATGAAACTTCTATGTCTGATAGATATATATTTCTCCTAGTTTCTGCTACAAATTTCTGAAACTACAATATCTTAATGTGGGACGCACCGTTAGTTCCGTTACATTTCCCAACCCGAGCAACCCCTCCCTCCCCACCCAGCAGCCTCACAGCTCCTCTTCATCGTCGTCTGATCCTCTCGAAGAAGTCGTCAGAGAAGCTCTGGCTTCCGCAGCCACCCCAACCCACAACCTTCCACTCCCTCCCAGCCACCCACCCCTCTGCCGAGATCCAATCTCAGAGAGACCCCAATGACGCAGTCCATCATGTTTTCCTCATTCTTCATCGGCTCCAACAGCTCCGTCAAGATCGCGACAACTCCATCATCTCCTCCTTCTTCCCCATCGCGCAGCGCTGGGAGATCCGATGCCATTGGAGATGAGAAAATGAGGTTGAGGGAGGGAAGATGGGTGGCTGGGGGGCGCAAGGGGGATGGGCTTAGATTGGGTCGGCGAGTGTATGTGATGTTGGGGTTGATCTCAGTTTGGGGTGGGTCTCGGGTGGTGACTGGTGGTTTTGGAGTGTTGTTCGGCGGCGGAGTGGTGGTTTACTGTTGATTTGTGTTGATTTTTTTGTTTTTTGCAGGTGAGGGGTTGCCGTTGGTGGTGGGTTCTGTTGATTTACTGATTTCTTAGAGACATTTTTGGAAGAAAAGAAACAGAGCTGTGTAAGAATGGAGTAGCTCACTTGCTTACTCACGTTCAGGGTGTGATCTTATATTAATGAAAGCAATTCTGTTACAAAACTGAAAGGAATGCGTGAGCCTATTACCTCACTCACTCCACACACACACTTAATCAATTACAAAATGCCATCTGTCATACTCTATTACATCACTTTAATGAATTAACTAAAATACCACATCAGCATCATTCAACTGCTATGCTAAGATCAGACCCGAGAATCAGTGGAAGCTTTACTTCCAACAGGTTCGACGTCGGGGTGGGTGGCTGGGAGGGAGGGGAGGGTTTTGGGTTGGGGCTGAATCTGGGTTTGGTTTTTTTATTTGCAAGTGAGGGTGGAGATGGTGGGGAGGGAGGTGGGCTGCGGGTTGGGGGTGAACTTGCAGAAATTTTTTTTTGTTTTTTTTGTGTTTTTTTTTTCAATTATTTTATTTTTAAAAGTTTATTAATTTTTTTTGTCTATGTGGCATTTTTTAAAACCACATTAATATGTCACATAGGCCGTTAACGACTCTAGACGAAAAACTTGGCGAGACGGAAAACTTGATGAAGATATGTGATTGTCACGAAATGAAAGTTAAGGTATCGAAATGCAACATACATTTTAAATTTGAGGTACCAAGTTGAAATAGAGGGTATACTTGAAATACGTAACTTGGTATAATTTGCTAAAAAAAAAAAAAGTGCAGAAGTCGGCAACGGATCCGCGTCCTACTGTGTTTTCTTAGACAAACTGTTTGACCTTTTCTCATTTAGATCTGGTTTAACAAGCATGCAAGTACTCATCTATTTCAGTTCCGTTATTATTTTTTGTCTACTTTTTGTTTTGAAAATCATGAATAACTGTACATGTAGTACGACTTGTGTGCTGTATATTTCTCATGGTTTCGGTGTTGAAATAATTAGCTATAATGATATATTCTTCTAAAAAAAATAATGATATATAGGGTGCATATGTGCATATTAATATGTACATAGTTAGGTAGCTAGCTAGTACATACCTAATAAAATCTTCAGCTTCTTTGCTCCCTCATATTTGCTGCATTTCCTCGGGTCGTCTTCGTTTCTGTACCCACTATTACATTTACAAGTGTAATTTCCGGGTGTATTTATGCAGATTCCATGCTTGCAGGGGTCTTCAGGCAGGCACTCATTTTTATCTGAAAATTAAGAAAGGAAAATCCATATATATATATATATATATATCACAGATCAATCATATTAATTAAATCCCTATTTTTAAACCTGAATTTCCAGCTGCAACCACAACAAACTTATATGTTTAACATATATACGTATCTAACCAAAATATATATACACGGTGGCGGAGCAAGATCTTCATCAAGGGGGGCATTATATAAATTTTTTGAACACGCAAAATATTTAGTGTTGATTAATAATTTTTTGTGTGTTGTAAGTATAATATTTTTCCTTCTACAAGTTTTCAAATTTTAAGAATGTTATATAATATTTTATAGTTTTGAATGTATAATCGTTTTTCTCAGAACATTCATAATAAAAAATAATAAAAAATCATCTTTGCATAATTAAAATTACTTTCTCAAACAAAAAATTCAAGAAAATTAACTTATTCTTAAGTTTATTAATCATTAAGTATTTCTAATAAAAATATAAATTTTTTTATAAAATGAGCAAGACAGATCAACTTTTACCATTAAAAAAAATTTTTAATGATTCACTTGGATTTACACATGCGACACAATAAACTATTTCATTTTTTGTCAAAAATAATTATTTAGAAAATATGTCATAATATATTAACAAAAATAATAGAGAAATAAAAAAAATCAATTAATTAGAGGTGGGGTGGGGTGTTCTGTGTTCCCCCTGGTGCCTATGTGGCTCCGGCACTGCGTATACATAATAGAGGCCTGTTCAGATATATAAGATATGTGTGTGGATATGTGTATCGATCGTTCACAGACCTTGGCAACCATGAGGGAGGTATGGGTTCCCTTGGTATCCTTCCAGGCACTTGCAAATGTAACCAGACGGACCATCCTTGATGATCTTGTTGACGCAGGTGCGGTTGGTGCATGAATTTTTCGAACACGGGATATCACCCTCAATTACCCATTTAACAATGGCCGGAAGCTGGATTGTTTTTTTGAGTTGTTCAAAGCTTTTATTGCCGGAGTATGTGAAGTTGGTTGGGTCCACAATGAAGGAGTAGCTGCACAGATTAGAGGACCTTATGCTGGAATACAAGGAAGCCAAAACGATCGTAAAATTTTGCATTCCACTAGGGATGTCCTTTTGGTCACACCCAAGGCCAGAGCAAGAGTCGGAAGGTGTATTGCCAAGTTCAGAAGAACACATGGTGATGCCCAACCCAGCGATGGTCTTGTTTTGGCCTGGGCCTGGGTGTGCGAGGTCACCTTGGAAAATTGATACATAGCCACATCCAAGGGTAAAGAACTTGTTCTTGTCAGAGAGGGTATAAGGACGAGGCAGCAGCAGTGAATCGCCTATGATCGTCGATCGATGATAACAGTCTTGGACTACGTTCTGCATTATGTGCAACTCACCCTCAAGGGAAAAGCCAGTGATACTGTTATTACCAGCAAGGGCCGTCCAGTATGCTGATTTGGTGGTTTCGTTACAAGTGATGTTGAATTCTGGTCGCAGGTAACAAGCCTCACCTATGCCAAATGGATATGGGATTGTGAGATTACCACATTGGTAATCAGTGCAGCCAGGCTTGGCCATAGACGGCTCGGCTTGAGCAGCTACTACCGCTGCTGCTGCTGCAGCTAATATTAACAGACAAAGTTGCAGAATACAGCTCCCATGTAAGGCCATGGCTGGCCTATGCATGCACCAGTAAGTACTACGTACTACGTACTTAATTAATTCCTTTCCTTCTAGCTGGCTAGTAAGTGGAAATCTAGAGCTAGTACCGTACTACAAATTTTGAATTGTATATATTTTTGCTTGCTTGAGAGAAGTATAAGTGCTAGCCTGCAGTATGGTCTTGTATGGGGCCTTATGGCTCATGCATTCATATATCGAGTTGGTAGCAACTAGCAAGCAAGCCTGGCCTTATCTGTAGGCATATTAAATTATTGGTCGATATGGATCAATAATGGAAGGAAGACGAGAGACTGGTATGCGTGTGAATTGGGTCAACTCATGGGGTAGTAGAGGAAAATTTATTCCTCATCTTTACTCATGGTCCATTTTGTACTGCTTTTTAAAATGTATAAAGTGTTTTTAGATTAATAAAAATGTAAAGTAATGTACAAAAATTAATTTCAGAAAATAAAATAAGACGAAAAAGACATTAGGAGTAATGTGAGAATTTGAATTACTTTAAGGAGTAAACCAAATAATAATACTTAAAAAATTGTGTGCGCTTCCAAATTCGCTACTTGAGCATAAGCCTTACCGAAAATTAACGTTTTTTAAAAGGCCATACCAAAATAGCCCTCACTTGTCTTTTAATGTAATTTTCTCCTTCCACGTTAGTCACGATGCTGACTTCACTAACATCATGCATCACCAAAGCAAATTAAAAAGTACCTACTTTCTACTTTTGGTACTACGATATCACTGTTTTTTTTAGCCACTACTCCAATATCACTTTTTAATCAAAAGCAAGATGATAATTAACATTCTACTTTTGATATTCCAGGAACCTTTGTTTTTTTGCTAGGCTGTTGTGGTCCTTGTGGATCAGATTGGATGATATCATGACGTCAGCAGAGAAGTTTTGCTGAGTCCACCTATCATGCATGAATGCATGATTGATTGATATTATTGCAACTATTTTGAAAAAAACCGGAACCCATAAGACCATAATTATGAATTTTTGGGTCAACTTCGACTGTTAGATTACATTCCTAGTTCTCAATTTGATAGCATGCATAGTATCTCATATATCCTATAAGAGATTTAGTTCTCAATTTGATAGCATGTTTGTTCCCTTTCTGCCCGTGCTGGGCTTTATATTACATCCTCTTGCCCAAAAAAAAACAAAAAAAAGTTAGTATGTTCTTTCTATTGTTGTTCTACAAGAGTATGAGGTATGCCTGTGAATTGAAGGAAGACTTAAGAGTTAAGACAGGTATGCCTGTGAATTGGATCTATTTATGGGGCAGTAGAGGGAAAATTTCTTACTCATCTTTACTCACTTGTCACTTGTCTGTTTAAGTCACGATGTGACTTCACTAACATCATGCATTACCAAAGCAAAAAAGTAACCACTTTCTACTGTTGCTACTCTAATATCGATCACTTTTTGAAAGCAAGATGATAACTTTCTATTTTCGATATTTCAGGAACCTTTCTCTTTTTTCTTTTTCTTTTTTTTTTTTAATTTTTTTTTAATTTTTTATTTTTTTATATCTAGGTTGTTATGGAACAGATGGGATGATATCATGATGTCAGTAAAGAAGTTTTGCTTTAAGATTATTCACAGTATTATCTGTAAGATACACTTTTTTTCACATTGCTCTATGAAACTTAAATCCTCTCAATTTACCACCTGAACTTCACACAGTTATTGCAAAAGACTCTATGCCGTCAACTCTGTCAATTTTTCTGTTAAAAAAGCTGACGTGGCACTTATATGGCATGAGTGATACCCTTTTCTAGTTAGGTAAGATTCATGTGGACAAAAAAAATTATAAAAAATTGACATGGATCTTATTATTTTTTAGTTTTAAAAATTATTTTTTATTATTTTTTTTCACATGGATCTTACATAACTAAAAAATGGTCTCACTCATGCCATATAAGTGTCACGTCAGCTATTTTAACGAAAAAATTGACACAGTTGACGGCATAGGGTCATTTGCAATAATTGTGTGAAGTTCAGGTGGCAAACTGAGAGGATTTAAGTTTCAAGGGCCAAAATAAAAAAAAGTGTATCTTACAGGGGATAATAGTGTGAATAAGCCTTGTTTTAATTCGAAAGAAACTAGATTGTCGTGTTGTTGGATTATAAATCAAACCATTGTTTAAATAGGATAATTTTTGAATATATATTTTTAATTCTCAATTTAATAACATAGCATACCAGATATTTTAAAAAAGATGATTTAGTTAATATGTATACACTTTCAATTGTTGTTCCATAAGAGTATGAGGGCTGGACCATAGGTGAATCCGTGACTCATCAAATGATCACATAGTTTTTGAGACCCATCACCGGAATCTAACACTTAGGTCAAATTAGAACCCACAGGAAAAAAAATGGAATTGAAACTCACATAATCTGTTTGTAATGAGTTTTTTTATGATTCGAATATTCTTTGAGGGAGGAGCTAGATTTTGAGTTCAAATCTCATTGACCATAATTGATGAAAAAAATAATAATAATCATATTTGCTAAATTACTTTGAAGTTGTCGGATAACTTTTAAATGACTTATAAAAAAAGGTTCTTAATTAACAAATTACTTTGAAGGTTGCAGGATAGATATGTATTAAAACTTACCATAATATAACAGAAGAAAAATAAGGTAAGTCCACATGCATTAAATCAAGATTGATACTTGTTAAGGAAGAAAATTAACAGCTGGAAGACTATCAAAAATAAAAACCTTGAAGAGGAATTAACCCTTTTACAGGGCAGAGAACTAGTAATTTGTACAAGAACAAATTAAAAACATACACAACATTTCATCAAGAAGAAAAATACTACACAACATTTACGACACACATTACACCAGTAAATATGTTTGCTCACATATTTTTATTTTTATTTTTATTTTAAGAGGCACACACTCACTCAAATACAACAAATTAACTACAATTTAATATGAGATCCCAAGTAAGGGACAACTGGACAAGTGAACTAATTATCGCCAGCATCATTAGGCTTTAATATTTGGGCTCATACTTCTGTCGTACTCGAGAGTACCGGTTGTAATATTACTAGAACCACCAACATCATGACCTTTCCACCTTTTAGTTTAGCAGTTCCTTGAGACTTGATAGCCTGATCATGAGAAATTAGACACTCCCAGATTATACTTTAACTGAATATAACACAATAACTTATTGTTATCAATAGAAATAGTTAAGACCACCAACGTCATTAAAACTTTCTCTTTATAATTAGAAACATTATAGCTCTAAAATCAATGAATGACAATGTATCAAAGTGTTTGGTGGTGCATAAAATATTATTACAAGTAACAATAACATGGGTAAAACCTGAATCATAATTTATCACAAAGAGGAGAAAGAGGTGGATATTGTGGCTGAGATTCTGCCATGGGTGGTTGTTGTGGGTGAAGTAATAAAATGGGAAAAAAACAAAAAAAAAGAGGAGAAAGAACAGGCAAGACCTCTTCTTAAGTGAAGGCAGAGGAGTAATCCGTTTAAAAGAAAAAACTTATCCTAACTGGATTGTGTATTCTCAACCATTGGATTAATTGAATGCTCAATATTTGACAAAAGGCAGAGAACGGTAAAGGCAAGCGGGATCCTATAAATTAGGCCTTGCCTGAAGGGGTGGTCAATCCCAACGACATTGACATGTCAGAGAAGCCAGGTTTAGTAAGCTATATGCAGACCCCTTTACAAGCAGTCCCTGAATTGAGATTGCCAGCACACTGGTTCATGTATCTGCTTTGACTATGTAATTTATGGTTTCATACATGTTAAACATTTTATTTTGACTAGATTATGGCAGTCAAAGACATAAGCATACAACAAATTATAACCCATTTTTTGCTGGTAGTTTAAGAACATGTCTGAAATTCAAAATCACTGCTTGTGCAAATTCTTATTAGAATCAACAATAAAGATGCCAAATAAGCTTTCCATTCCATAAGTAGCATATATCCTCATTGATGGCAGTAAAAAACATAAGAAACTAAAAGACCATTATAATTTTGTCATCTAGACACCTGCATATCAGGGAGGAAACCACAAAAATAAACCAGTTGTAACAGAGAACAGTCATGATAATAGAACAGTACTATCAAGAAAAGAGTTATAATGGTCATTCCCCCTATCACCTCAGACTTAACTTATCAACTACTATAGACCACTTCTCTTATCAAAGCAGCAAAGGCCAAAAGATTTGAAGACCCGGATGGTATTTTACTTTACAAAATAATACACATAGCACCCACACCCACTGAAAGATAAAAATCAAGAAAAACCAAATTGTACAGATGCAGTTCAAGTAAAAAAAAAAAAAAAAAACCTAAACTTTACTAAGTTAGCTATAGAGATAGAAACCTTACGCTATTAAGTGAAAAATTTGGAATTGAACATCTGAAAATGACGTCTGTGATCTTAATTGTATCATATATTCTCTGTGTAATTTGGTTGGAGGGCAATATAAACACGAAAATTCCAAGAGGAAAACTAGATGATGATCGGCAATAGCAGAGGGAGATTGACTGGAGAAGAATGAGAGGGAGAGAGTGGACTCGATTAATTAACGGGGAGTGGAAAGGGAGTGACATAGTCGATCTCTATTTCCAGCAAGTCTTTTCTTTGTTTTATCCGCCCTCCATCTCTGTGAGTTGGATGTTTGGGCTCCATCTTGTCTTTCTTTGGGCCTCTTGGCTTGCTGTTTTCTTCTCTAGGCCTTATAGTTGTTTGAGATTCACTGAATCTAGCCCAACAAGTTTATCAGCCCGGGTGTTCAAAATTTATTCCAATACTCTTGTTTTTTTGAAATGAATCCAATACTCTTAAACCGATGGATTTAATCCAATTTATGCGGATCTGAATTGAATTGAAAGTTTGAAACTGAGGAACCCATAAGGTATATATATGCAGCACTTTGAATTATCATAGAATATTAGCACATGGGATGAGGGCCAAAACATTTAGAAGCCTCTGATCATTTGATCAATTTGCTTCATTGCATTATTGAAAATTCTTGGTGCTTTTGTTTCTTATCCATCAAGTGCTCACGTCTTTCATGCTCATATATTATACGTACACTCTGCCTATGGAGCACCAACAATCCCTCTTCCAACCCTTCATCCATGAAGGACCAGCAAAAACAAAAACAACCCATCTCTCCACATCATCATCATCATCCGTTTCCTTTCACTCATCGTCGATTGTTGGAGTAATCTCATTGTGGGCAAACCACGAAGCATCCAAAGGCTTCGACATCAATATCATAAATGACCCAAAACGCTTCGCCCTCTTCTATGTCTCCAGCGACAAAGCCACCCGAATAATCCTCAACACCAGCAATTTCACCGAATACCTTCTGTACCCTGTTGACAGTGACCACCCCAAGAAGCACGGCAACCATGTCGCTCTCATGCTTCTTAGCCTCAACTTGACCGACGACGTCAACAATGGGGGTCGTCGTTCACTCCTGCAACGAAGAACCTTACAAACTCGATCATAACATAAGTATATAAGAGCAACTTTAAACAGGACAGAGATCTAGTATTTGTACAAGCACAAAATACATACACAAATTTATTTCATCAAGAAGAAAAATATCACACAATGTTTACGACCCACATTACAGCAGTACGTATGTATGCTTACATACTTTTATTTTAGGAGACACACTAACTCAAATGAAATAAATTAACTACAACTCAATACGAGATCCCTAGTAAGGGATAAATGAACTAATTATCGGCCAGCATCATTAGGCTTTAATGTTTGGGCCTGAGTTTGCATGCTTCTGTCGTACTCGAGAGTACTGGTTGGAATACTACTCGAACCACCAACATCACCTTCACCTTTCACATCCACAACGTAAGCATTTAAATTAGGTGATCCAAGCAAGTGGTCAGTCTCTTTGGGAGATCGTTTGTAATCAACCTTTTCTGCATGCTTCTCCATATCTTCAATTAATCCCTCGAGCTCCGTGGATACAACTTTCATGGAAGGCCTTTCCCCCCCTTTTAACCTCAAACATCTTTTTGTCAAATCCGCCACTTTTTGCACCAACTCAAAGTTCCCCTCCTTGACTATTTCAGCGTCAAGAATTTTACCCAAACTACCCTCTTCCATCGAACAAACAAAGAAGTTTGCTAAGTTTCTTTCTGCCTCAGGCTTTTCGAAAGAAAGTGCCTGTGTGCTTGTTAGTAGCTCTGCTAGCACAACTCCAAAGCTATAGACATCACTTTTTTCTGTTAGAGTGTTTGACTGAAGATATTCAGGGTCTAAATATCCTAGTGTGCCTTGCACTAAAGTTGATAGCTGATCTTGATCTTCAGGAACCAATCGTGAAGCTCCAAAGTCTGACATTTTCGCCGTGTAATCCTTGTCTAATAGTATGTTTGTTGCTTTCACATCTCGGTGTATGATTTGCAAGGAAGTAGAGTAGTGTAAGTATGCTAGTGCATCTGCAGTACCTGCTGCTATATTCAATCGTTTCTCCAACGAGAGTGGTGGCCGTGGTCCGTCTTTGCCCACTTTTTTATGAATGTGATCATAAAGTGTCCCATTGCTGACGTACTGGTAAACCAATATGGGCGTTGGAGTCTCCAAACAACAACCCAAGAGCCTCACCACATTTCTGTGGTTGATTTCAGAAAGAACAATCACCTCATTAACAAACTGATTACTTTGGGCTGGGGGGGCATTAACTTTGGACTTCTTTATGGCAACATCTGTTCCATCTGACAGTTTTCCTTTGTAAACTGTTCCATAAGCTCCTTCACCAATTTTTTCTTGGTAATTGTGTGTGGCCTTCTTAAGCTCTTCTTCAGTAAAAATTCTGGCTGTTGTCGCAACAGTTCCATTGTAACTAGCCAATTGTTGTTTTAAATGTAAGCCACCATTTTGTTTAAAGTACATGTCTTTGAGTCTCAGGAACTTTCTTCTCTTCATTCCGCAATATATCCAAAAAATTATAATCAGTAAAACAAAGAAGCTCGCAAGGACACCTGCACAAAAAGAAATCATAACCAAATTTGATTAATATAGATTAATTATTTATGCACTTCTATATAATATCTTGGGGTTGGATGTCAGAAGTAGACGGGGCAAAGCTACATGTGGCCCTGAGGTGGCTCTAGGCCCCAACTCACGTATAGCTCTATACATATTTTAGAAAATTTTAGAAAAAATTTATAATTTATCTGAAAATCTTGAGAAAAAAAATTATATAATGCCCCCCCTCCACTTAATATTTTTGAATTTTTGGCCCCTCCAGAAAAAAACTTCTGGCGCCGGCGCCCTGGAAGTAGATTAGTTTAAAAGAGAAACATATATTGGCTTTGTTATATAATGTTTCTTTTTGAGCTTCAAAGGTTTGAAAAGTCATATATAGACTATATGTATTTCAATGAAATTTTTTATTCACACTTGGTCGGCTAAAATGTTTTACCTAATTTTTTATAATGATGATTATTGTATAAAGATTTATAAAATAGACGACTTCGATCATCAAATTACAATATAAAGTAGGTCTCATAAATCATATCTCATCATGTTTAAGATGAAGTATACTTCAACGGAAGGGGCCTAATATATGTATCATGTATGTGCATCAATATATTTACCAACATATAGTTGTAGGTACGTACACTATTATGTTATTATGAATATGTTTGTAGGTATATTAATATTAAATTATGTTCATATTTGTCGGGATGTTAATGTGCCTATGTGCTAATAATTTAACAATATTGTATCTACAAATTAATATATAAAGTCGTGGGACCGCAAAACTAGCTAACAAACAATCTAGTTGGCAACAAACAATCTAGCTAACTATAATGAAAATCTGAAAGATGGTTATATAATTTTTCTTTCTAAGAAAAAAGATTACGAGAATTTTGGGTTCTTAGCTTTTTGTTGGCAAAAAATTTTGGAGCGCAAAAATGGAGTTTTAGATGCAGTACTCCTTTGTATTCAATGACATATATAATATTACTGTTTTTTCTTAGACAAACTGTTTGACCTTTTCTCATTTAGATCTGTTTTAGCAAGCAGGCAAGTACTCATCTATTTCAATTCCTTTATTATTTTCTGTCTACTTTTTGTTTTGAAACTCATGAATAACTATACATGTACGTAGTACGACTTGTGTGCTCTATATTTCTCATGGCATGGTTTCGGTGTTCAACTAATTAGCTATAATGATATATATAAATATATAGGGTGCATATATGCATGTTAATATGTAAATAGTTAGGTAGCTATAGTACATACCCACTGAAATCTTCAGCTTTTTTGATCCCTTATATTTGCTGCATTTCCTCGGGTCGTCTTCGTTTCTGTACCCACTTTTACATGAACAAGTGTAATTACCGGGTGTATTTTTGCAGACTCCATTCTGGCAGAAGTTTGTAGACAGACACTCATCTTCATCTGAAAATTAATTATGAAAGGAAAACTCATATAAATATATACGAAGAGCAAACGTGCGTACGTTTGTACATAAACGGCTTCTTACATACATATATGTTATATATAGGTTATGCGTGTGTGTGGATATGTGTATAGATTGATCACTGACCTTGGCAACCATCAGGGAGGTATGGGTTCCCTTTGTAGCCTTCCAGGCAGTGGCAAATGTAACCAGACGGACCATCCGGGATGGTCTGGTTGGTGCAGGTGCGGTTGGTGCATGAATTATTGGAGCACGGGATATCACCCTCAATTACCCAATTAACAATGGCCGGAAGCTGGGTTGTTTTGTTGAGTTGTTCAAAGCTTGCATGGCCTGCAAATGTGAAGTTGGCTGGGTCCACAATGAAGGAGTAGCTGCACGGATAGTCAGAGTACCATTTAGCCGATTCATTACTGCTGCTGTCACCCAAAGCCCTGGCACTCAAACTAATCGTGAAATTTTGCATTCCACTAGGGATGTCATGTTGGGAACACCCATAGCCCGAGCAAGAGTCGCTAAAAACGTTACCAAGAACTTTGTCACACAAGGTGACACCGTACCCTGCTATGGACGTGTTTTCGCCTGAGTCTGGGTTTACGAGGTGACCTTGGAAAATTGACATATCGTCACATCCAAGGGTAAAGAACTGGTTCTTGGTAGAGAGGGTATAAAGAGAAGGCAGCACCAACCATTTGCCTTGGACTTCTTCCGGACCCGCACAACTGCGGACTACATTCTGCGTTATGTTCAACTCACCCTCATCAAGGGAAAAGCCAGTAATACTGATATCACCATACACCGAAAATTCGGCAAAGTCCGTCCAGTATGCTGATTTTGTGGTTTCGTTACAGGTGATGTTGAATTTTGGTCCCAGGTAACAGGCCTCACCTATGCCAAATGGATATGGGATTGTGAGACCACCACACTGGTAATTAGTGCACCCAGGCTTGACCAGAGACGGCTCGGCTTGAGCAGCTGCTACCGCTGCTGCTGCTGCTGCTAATATTAACAAACAGAGTTGCAGAATACAGCTCCCATGTAAGGCCATGGCTGGCCTATGCATGCACCAGTAAGTACTAGCTACTACGTACTTAATTAATTCCTTTCCTTCTAGCTAGCTAGTAAGAGGAAATCAAATTTTGAATTGTTTGTATTTGCTTGCTTGTGAGAAGTACAAGTGCTAGCATGCATGGTCTTATAGGGCCTCATGGCTTTTGCATTCATATTTCGAGTTTTTTTTTTGGTCTAATTCATATTGAATTATTGATCCATATGGATCAATAATGGAAGGAAGACTCAAGACTAGTATGCGTGTGAATTGGGTCTATTCATGAGGTAGTAGGTAGTAGACTAGTATTCATGGTGAATTGGGTCCCACTTGGAACTCGACTTGCTAATAATCGGTCAACAAGTGTCGGCACGCGCAAATTGGCCAGCACGAGCAGTGACTTCACTGAGGCCTTGTTTGACTCGCACTTGCATAATGTAATTCTTAAGAAATTAATTTCTCAGTCCTCCTCATACTGTCATACTTATCTGTATGTTGTCTTAATTTAATTCCAATGTTCCTGTCCAGTGTTCACATCACCAGGTCGTCTCTAATCTCAATTAATTACTTAATTTATTTCCTGTTTATAAGTAAATGCAATGGAACATTACCACTTGGTAATACACTAATAATATTCAACATCCCTACAACCCCACTTGGTAATAGTCAATAAGCCAAGGAGCAAGTCTTTCTTTTTTCTTGGTAAATAGGCACAAAGTCAAGCACAAGCTGTCAGCTAGGGAGATCATTAATTAATGTTTTAACTAAAGATTATTAGTTCACATGCCAAATTGACCATAGCGACGATCGGTCCTTTTTTATGCCATAATCTTATTTATTCTACTTGAGAGGCAGTGACGAATCAAAATGATGTCACCGATTCAAGATTTAATTATGACATCTATATAACATATATATTTTCGTGTCTCAACCCTCCTAAAATACATAGACCAATAGTTATTATAGAAAATTAGGATTAAATACCAAATTTTAATAATTTTTTGGTATAGCATGAAGACCATATAATATTTCAATTGAACTACCAAATTTAAATGTAATTTTTTAGATTAGGTCACAAATATGTTGGCCCCTTTGATTTGAGCATTTTTCATTTGACATTTTTATCCTTTGGCCCACATATGATAAGTGTTAGTTAAAATTTATAAGGTTTTGACAAAAGTGCCCTTGAGGCTTTTATATTATCTTGAAAATTTGCTAATGTAGTCTCAACTTCACATTTAGTTATGACTGTACGACACTCACAACTTCAAATTTAGTTGTGATTGAACGACAGTCACATCGAAATTGTGAGTCAGTCACAGTTAAGTTGTGACTTAATTGAATTTTTTTTAGAGAAATTATACTACAATATAGTACAACTAGAGGTCAAAACAATACTTTTACTCAAAATAATATATAGTATAGTGGTGTGAGTTGTCTCTTTCAATTTACCAAGACAGTCACAGTTAAGTTGTGACTGAATTGATTTTTTTTAATACAATATAGTATAAATTAATGTAATATTTGTGATGTAATATTATTTTTATTTTTTTATTATAGTGGCATGTGATGTAATATTTGTAAATTCTAATACCTTTTACTTTATTAATTTGTTTAACTTTTCAACTAGTACCTAATCTAAAATGCTATTTAATTTTAATACCTAAACTAAAAAATTATTGAAATTTAGTAGTTAAAATCAATGGACCTAATCGTATGTTATTTGGGTTTACACACCTATTTTCTCCTTGGCTTGTCGACTATGACCAAGTGGACGGGGTTATGGGGTTATAAAGTATTAGTGTATTACCAAGGAGGGCAAATTTGCTCACCTAATTGAGTATCACCACCATTCTATATTAATGCTAGATGTCTTAGAAATTAACCATACTTAACTTTGTATAATAAATTAGAGAAAACTTGTATTTAATTAAAAGAAAACCCAATTAAAAAAAAATAAAAAGAAAAACCAAAAGCCCCACTTCCACCCACCCAAACATAGCAACCTCGCCACCCCTTCACCTCCTCATCGTCGGCCGTGACATCAGCAAATCCTCGTTGGCTACCCTGCATACCCACTGTGGGCTTGAGTTTTCAACAATGGAGATTGTGGAATCCAAAGCGACGTATCAAAAACCCTCCATTCTTACTTGACATCAAAGAGAAACGGATACTGAAAGCAAGAGATTGGGGTTTAATTTTATGATGATGGGCGTTTATATATATATATATATGTATATGAGTATAAATAACAATGCTCTTTAAATATTAAAGAGTATATATTGACCTAGTACAATTTACCAAGCAGTTAATCAGCAGCTGCTATAAATTTTGTAGTATTTTTATTCCCAATAATAACTAAGGTTCATTGATTTTAACTACTAAATTTTAATAACTTTTTAGTTTAGGTACCAAAATTAAATAGCATTTTAGATTAGGTACTAGTTGAAAAGTCAAACAAAATAATAAAGTAAAAGGTATTAAAATTTACAAATATTACATCACATGCTACTACAATTAAAAAAAAATAATATAACATCACAAATATTACATTAATTTATACTATATTGTATTAAAAAAAAAAATCAATCCAGTCACAACTTAACTGTGACTGTCTTGGTAAATTGAAAAAGACAATTCACACCACTATACTATGTATTATTTTGCGTAAAAGTATTGTTTTGACCTCTATTTATACTATATTGTAGTATAATTTATCTAAAAATAATTCAATTAAGTCACAACTTAACTATGACTGTCTCACAACTTAAATGTGACTGTCGTTCAGTCACAACTAAATTTGAAGTTGTGAGTGTCGTACAGTCACAACTAAATGTGAAGTTGAGACTATATTAGCAAATTTTCAAGATAATATAAAAGCCTCAAGGGTAATTTTGTCAAAACTTTATAAATTTTAAATAACACCCATCATATGTGGGCCAAAGGATAAAAATGTCAAATAGAAAAGGCTCAAATCAAAGGGATCAACATTTTTGTGACCTAATCTAAAAAACTACATTTAAATTTAG
The DNA here is from genome assembly GCF_963921425.1 of Dryas octopetala. Classification (NCBI taxonomy): domain Eukaryota; kingdom Viridiplantae; phylum Streptophyta; class Magnoliopsida; order Rosales; family Rosaceae; genus Dryas; species Dryas octopetala. Next base: position 7,932,345 of record NC_141366.1, read on the forward strand.
TAGTTCAATTGAAATATTATATGGTTTTTATGCTATACCAAAAAATTATTGGAGTTTGCGTTTAATCCTAATTTTCTATTAAATTTACAGTTTGACAATATATATGACATACTATATGAAAAACATTTTATTTAAAAATAGTATGGATTGTGAGAATAATGTATTATTGATGGCGAAGTAAATTCTTTGCTTTAATAAATATCACATATATTAACAATATATCTAACATTATAATAGATAACATATATACATTACATATATATTTAGCTACAATTAGCTGTACAGTCTATGTATTCAAAAGAATAAAAACAAAAGGAAAGGTTGAACAAATTTTATAATTAAATCTTATTGGTTTCTAGAAGAATAAGAAATAGTAGCTTTAATTAAGTAACCACGATGGCTTCACTAATTCATTTCTTCTTAAAACAATCAATAATAACAGGTTGTTTGTGTATATTAAATTATGTAAGAAACAAATTGATAGTAAGTACAAAGAATCTTTTGCTTAAAAAAAGGATAAATAACAGAAGATACCCCATGTGGTAGTTAAATGAGAATGAAGTTAAGTGATAAAATAAGAAGTTTTTTTTGGCCATGAATAAAATAAGAAGTCAATTAAGGTACTATGGTCACATTTACGTACATATTCTAATTAATTTTTTAATTTTGTTGGCCTGAATTCTCATTATACATTGACATCCAGTCGATAAACCCTTTCTTATAACCTTTTCTCACACCAACTAAAACGGAAATCCCTCTTGTAAACAATATAGGTCTTTTTTTATATTATAAACAAAATAAGTATGGTCTTTTTTTATTATAAACAAAATAAGTCTTAAACATTCTGAATTCTAAATAATGTTCGGTGTTTCATTTATTTAAATATTTTTTTTATTATATTAGAGGGAATCGAATTCTAGATATATTCTAATATTAACTTTGTATCCTATTCATCCTCACCACATGAAGTAACCCTAAAAACTTTATTTATAAAATATTTTGGCTAACTTTCAACATATATGACTTATATTTTATTGGGTTAAGTCCAAAAAGAAAAATACCCTAATCGATCGGCTGGCCCACTTACAAAAACACAGTGACAGATTGGTTCACTTCGCTCGACACTTTCACCGAGAACTCGGTACAACTCATCGAATAGTCGGCAAATTGCCACTGTTCACTCAAAAATTGCCTCCATTTTTTAGTATTTCCACTGACGTCAGTTGTTTTGACAAGGATTACCTTTTTTCAGGATCAAATTAAAGCATGCCTTTTCTTTTGTTTGAAATTTACAAGGGCAATAGGCCCGGCAAAGGACCTAGAAAAGTCTGGTCTGTCTGAAGGGGGATGGTCAAACCTACTGGTGTTCTATTTCCTTCCTATATGCATTCGGAAATCCAGTGGCATCTACTTGATATTTTGTAAGTCATTTTCTATGGCTAGAATGGTAAAAACTATTGGTTTAATTATTTCATTTCATGTGTTGGTATTTTGTGATGAGAGTCTAACTCTGCTCATGTAGGATGTGTTTGTAAGCTTACACTTAACGTTCTTGTCCTTGTTTTCTTACTTGTCATTGTGTTCTTATCTTTATTAGAATTGAATTAAAACTTCTTGCCTATGATCAATACTGTTATGCTCTCCTTGCTTTGCATAAAGTACATAAGAGCAATTTTGAACAGGACAGATCTAGTATTTAATTATACGAGTACAAAACAGTTACATAGCTTTATTTCATGAAGAAATAAAAAATAGCAGATAACTTTACAACCCACATTCCAGCAGCATGTATGCTGACATACTTTGATTTTACAAGGAACTGACTCAAACTGAAACAAAATACAATTCAATACACAATCACTAGGAAGGACAAGTTGTACGTCAATAAGTTATCGCCCAGCATCATAAGGCTTTAACATTTGGGCATGAGTTTGCATGCTGCTGTCATACTCAACAGTATTGGTTATAATATTACTACTAGAACCACCATCATCCCCTTCATCTTTAACATCCACAACGTAAGCGTTTAAATTAGGTGACCCAAGCAAGTGGTCGGTGTCTTTGGGAGATCGTTTGAAATCAGCCTTACCCCCACCTGCATGCTCTGCCATATCTCTACATAGCCCCTCGAGCTCCAAGGATACTGTTCTCATCGTAGGCCTTTCCTCCCCTTTTAACCTCAAACATCTTTTTGCCAGATCCGCCACTTTTTCAACAGTCTCAAAATTCCCCTCCTTGACTATTTCAGCGTCAAGAATTTGACCCAAGCGACCCCCTTCCACTGAACAAACAAAGAAGTTTGCAAGGTTTCTCTCTGCCTCAGGCTTTTGAAAAGAAAGTGCCTTTTGGCTTGTTAGTAGCTCCACTAGGACAACTCCAAAACTATAAACGTCACTCTTTTCTGTAAGTGTGTTTGATTGAAGATATTCAGGGTCTAGGTATCCGAGTGTCCCTTGCACCAAAGTTGATAGTTGATTTTGATCTTCTGGAACCAATCGTGAAGCTCCAAAGTCCGACACTTTAGCCGTGTAATCCTTGTCTAATAGTATGTTCGTTGCTTTAACATCTCTGTGTATGATTTGCAAGGAAGTGGAGTAGTGTAAGTATGCTAGTGCTTCTGCAGTATCTGCTGCTATATTCAATCGCAATTCCAATGAAAGTGGTGGTGGCCCTGCCTTGCCGTCTTTTCTATGAATGTGATCGTAAAGAGTGCCATTGGTGATGTACTCGTAAACTAGTAAAGGTGTTGGGGTCTCTAAACAACAACCCAACAACCGAACAACATTTCTGTGGCTGATTTGAGAAAGAACAATCACCTCATTAACAAACTGATTACTCTGGGCTGGGGCAGCATTAATTTTGGATTTCTTTATTGCAACCACTTTTTCATCTGAGAGTATTCCTTTGTAAACTGTTCCATAAGCTCCTTCACCAATTTTTCCACTTACATGGTAATTGTTTGTGGCCTTTTTTAGTTCTTCTTCAGTAAAGATTCTGGCTGCTGTCTCAACAGATCCATCGTAACTTGCCAGTTGTTGTTTTAAAAGTAAGCCACCATTTTGTTTAAAGTACTTGTCTTGAAGTTTCTTGAACTTTCTTCTCTTCATTCCACAATATATCCAAAAAATTGCAACCAGTAAAACAAAGAAACTCACAATGATACCTGCACATAATTTAAATATCACAACCACTTTAATTTGATTTATATAATTTAATTACTTATATAAGTAAATATCATGGCATGGGGCTGAATGTAAAAAATAGATAAGAGAATAGTAAATCTTGCTTTTATTTTTTCTTCTTGAGCTTCAAAGGTTTGACTATAATAAGAATAAATATTATCATATGTATCACAGTGAAATGGATACATTTGGGTCTTCCTAAGTAATGTTATATTTTGTAATCAATCTTCTTAATGTAACATGTACTGGATCAATTTAGGTTAGAGTTTTGGATCCAAAAGTAGCACAAATAAAATAAATGGATTTTCAGATCCGGTCCCTAGTTTTACTGTTCACTGACATATATAGTATTAGTTTCACCATCTGTTCTCAGAAAAGCTTTTTGATCTATTTACCATATTTATGTTTGCTTTACTAAGCCGTCATACAAGCACTAAGCAATTTCATGTTATAGGACACTTGTTAATATGTAAATAGCTAGGTAGCTGGTACATACCCAATGAAATTTTCAGGGAAGTGTTCTTTGATGTGGAATTGTTTTTTACGCAAGTCGTCGTGTTTTCCTTTCTGTACCCTTTGAGACATGAACAAGAGAAATTTGCAGGTAAATTTATGCAAGTTCCATTACTGCAAGGGTTTGACTTGCACTCATCTATATCTGAAAAGAGATCAGGAAAACCATACATCACAAGTCAATCCGGTAAAATCCCAAGTTTGAGCTTTAATTTCCAGCTGCAACAACTAACATATTTATATATATATATATGTGTGTGTGTGTGTGTGTGTGTGAATAAGAGATGCATATATTTATATATTTGATGTGTCTAGGAGATAATCACCATGGCAACCGCCTGGGAGGTATGGGTTCCCTTCGTAACCTGGCAAGCACTGGCAGATATAACCATTCCGATTTTGGGGGTTGACACACTTGCTATTTCCCTTGCATGCAAAATCCTGCCGCTTTTCAGCTTCATTACATGGGTCTGACTCAACCCCAATTGCCCAATTAAGAACCATTGGAAGCTGTTCTATGTTGCTCAGTTGTTGAAAACTTGTATTGGAGAATGTGAACTGGTCATCTTCCACAATGAAGGCGTAGCTACAGGGGTTAAAGTCCCATATATTTGTATGATTGTTATAGCTACTCAGTGTCACAGTACGATTTTTTAGTCCAATGGGGATGTTAGTTTGGCAACACCCAACGCCAGAGCAAGAGTCCTGATCAACACTGCTGAGGTTGTTGCACACGGACATGCAGCCGGTTATGAACTCTTCTTCGCCTCGGAAGCCTTGGAAAATTGCATAAGTGTCACAGCCAACGGCAATGAACTTGTTTTTGGTATCTGATATGGTGAAAGGAGCTGGCACCCTTAGGTAAGGGCTGTTGTTGTCCGTTTGCAGAGCGTTTTCGTCATAACAATCTTTGGCTACGTACTGTAATATCTTCATCTCAGCCTCATTAAGGGAGAAGTTAGTAGCAATGATACCACTACCCACCCAGTCTGCTTTTGGCCATGGGGGGTCAATGGTATCGTTACATACGATTTCAAAGAAGTTATCTCCCTGTGGCAGGTGGCAACCATCACCTATGCCAAATGGATATGGGATTGTGAGATTACCGCAGCGCTCAGTGCAGCCAGGCAGGGCTTGAGGCAGGGATTGAGCTGCTGTCGTTGTTGCAGCCGCTAATATTAACGCCAGTAGTACTGATCCCACCAAAGAGAGTTGTAGAACAAGCATCCTCCCAAGTAAGGCCATGGCACCTCTACTACTTCAATTAACTCCTTCTAGTAATTAAGTGGAATATTGCTACAAATATTTGTATTGCTTATGAGTAAAGTAAGTGGTTGCTTGCATGGTCTTTTATAGGGCCTCATGGTCAAGGGGTTAGGGGAAATGTCTTCCTCCATAGTCAATAGACTCCATACGTACTTATCTGTCTGTTCCAATGTTCCTGTATCATGTTGAAGTCGTCTCTATTATTTAATTGCTGTTTGCAGAGGAAATCCCACTTGTTTATACTCAATAAGCCCACTTGGTTATGCCAATTGCCAATAAGCCAAGGGGCATTTTTTTTTTTTTCCATTTCCTGTAAATAAGCGCAAAGTCAAGCACAAGCAAGAGATCAAGTGGGATTACCAATTGAGTTTCTATTAATCATGCAATAAGAAAAAAAAATAGATTTATGTGTTTTTTTCTTTATCTAAGCACTGCTTTCTTAATTATTAACTGTGATTTAGTGTATATAATATACTTGTGTGATTTCTTGCTCAGCAGAACAGAGTATATATAACCAACTGTTGGCGCCAAAACCCGCTTGAACTTTGAAGTCTTCGAGAACAACCAAGCTGAGCTGGGTAAGTGGTAATTGGATCATCCATGGAAAAGATATTTCGGGGTTTTCAGAATAGCACGGATTTCTGATGCAGTTGGGCCTTTTCATCAGGCAATCAATCGTAAAGCCCATGAAACGGATAATTGGCTTTAGAAGCGAACTCAGCTAGGGAGAAAACTGATATTTTAACTAGAAAAAATGGTTTAAGAAGCGAACTCTCTCTCTCTCTGTCTCTATCATACATATAATTGTTGAAATTTTTTTGTAGGGGCTAAGATGTATAGTCTTTGTAATTATGTGATTAGTCTTTGAATTTAAAAGAACAAAAATAAGAAGGTGGCCAAAAAAAAAAAAGAACAAACAAAAGAAGGAAAGGGTTGAGCAAAAATTTATCAATCTTATTGGTTCAAGAAAAATAAGAAATTGCAGCTTTAACCAAGTCAAGATGGTGACTTCACTAAGGTGACTTCACTAATAATTTTTTTTTAAAGAAATCAATATTGTATAATAACATGTTTATGCATATTAAATTGTTGAAGAAATTACAATTTGATAGTAATTAGTAGAAATAATCTTCTTCTTTCTTTCTTTTTAATGTTAGATAACGGAAGATACCATTTGGTAGTTAAATGAGAATGCTAAGTGATAATATAAGTGATAATATAAGAAGTCAAATAAGGTAATATGGGTATAACAATCACTCATAATTTAGTCCACAAGCAAACTCTTCCTTTTCACCGGCCTTCTCTCACCAACTAACAGGCTAGGGAAGCAATATTAGAGGTGCCACATTTTTCATACCACATATGTACTATCTTTTTAATAAAGATAAAGCCCACTTATATAAATGGACTTCACATCTATTATAGAAAATTAGAAATAGTACACATGTGGAATTAAAAATGGTATGAACGGATGTAATATAAAAAAGATGATACCCTTATAATCAATTTTAAGTTTGAACGGATTCCATCTAGTATTTCAAAGAAACTTACAATGTAATGTAATAATTAACATAACTTTACCAATTAACATACCCTAATATTGGTTTGGATCGGTATATACAAATTAAGACCCACATTGTATGAGTATACACTAATAAGTAATATACCCCACCCTGCTAGAAAAATTGCTATTGAGCACAAATATATGTGACACCTGTTTTACATTGAGCATATATATCGTTGATACGTGCTCTATATATTTGGACATACATAATTTGTGCTACCTATTTGTGTCCTTTTATATTGGACACAAAATTTTGTGCCTAAATTAATATTTAAATAATCTTTCATCACATCACCGTCAGAAATTATTGCTAAACATTTTAAGGAAGTACAAATATATGTGGCCAATTGAATATTTTCACAACACTACATCCAACATTACACTTCCCAATAAACCAGATTGATTTTTTCAATGGGCTATCACCCTTTTTCTACCTGCCTCCGTATGTCTCTCTCCATCTCCTTCCCCTTCTTTCTCTTTTTCCCTCTGTCTCTGTCTCTCTGCCTTCTCTTTCTCTCCCTTACTCTTTCTTCCTCTACCTGCCTCCGTCACCGGACCACCGTGGTTCGCCGGCGACCCAATCGACCTCCAGTGGTGAGAGGGGCAGCCGGCGGTGGACGAGGTTAGGGTGGGTGGGTGGGTTTGTTTATGTTTTTTTAATTTTTTTTTTCTCTCATTTTTACTCTGTCTCTGTCTCCCTCCCCTTCTCTTTCTCTCCCTCTCTCTTTTATATATGTGTTATTTTTGTTTTTAGTTTGAGATTGAGGGACTTGCTAATAGGGGTTTTGTTTTTTTGATCTCCTGTTGTTGTGGTGTAGTTTTCTTTAAGGAGTGTCCAACTACTCACATCCTGATGAAAAGCAAAGGTCTTAATCCTCTTTGATGTTGTTGATTGCCCAGAATGGATTGTCCCCTTTCACGTCTTCAAAAAATTAATAGAAGAGGTATAATTTCTTCTTTAATGTGAATGTCACCTGCATTTGAAATGTACTCAGTTACAATGTAAATTATATGTTGATATTTTAGGCGTTGGGTTCTTAATCCTCGAATATTCATACTACTTAAAATACATTGACCTTTTGCAGTATGATACGGAGCTAGTTTTTGTAAAATATATCTGTGTTATTTTCAGCGAGGCCAACCTGAACGGACACAAAGTAATGGTAGAAGAGACAAAGGGAAGATGAACATATCAAAAGAGGACATCATGTACATTAGTAGTCATTAATGGAATACCAAATATGCCTCAGAGATCCATTTTTATAGCAGAAAGGAACCATGGTTTTGCAGAATGGAGAAACCTGCTTACCCAAATTAATGGGAGAAGGAAGAGCTCAATTGCCCACATGCTCAATTGAAGGATGAACTGAACCGAATTTGTACTTTGGCGAACAAGTTCTTGGGCAGGACCCTCTCGTCCTTGACTTGAGCGATGGCTTTTTTTTATTTATTAAAATATACTCTTTGGGCACAATTTTGTAGTTGTGCTATGTGAATGTCATGTCAAGTACAACTGTAGTGGTACAGATGGGCTGTTTGTTAGAGTGGAGGTACAAATATATGTGCCTACACGTTTGGCACATAACACGTTTGGCACATAACCCTTAATTCGCCCTCTATTAACAAAGGAAACGCCAATTACGAAAACAGACAAATTAATTGTGGCTGCACCGTGCCCAATGTCATTAGAGCAGAATTATTTGTGCCCTCTTATACTATAAGGACACAAATAATGCACTGTGTCCGGTGAAGATTTTTCTAGTAGTGCCAATATTGGTTTGGATCGATATATATCCAACACTGCAAGTCAAATAAACTATCGCCCATCATATGGCATTAACATTTGGATTTGCATGCTGTCATACCCTCTGGTATTGTACCACTAGAACCCGCATCACCTTCACCTCTAACATCCACAACATAAGCCTTTGAATGAATGGGTGACCCCAGTAAGTACTGAGTCTCCTCTGGACACAACTCAGCAGTACTTATTCCCCAAAGTCTTATCATCATGCTGATGTAGTTCCGAAAATCAATAATATGTTAAAGAGCAATTTGGTTGCCCACTAGCTATTTGCTCAAGTTGTACTTTTTTTCTTTCTTTCTTTTGGTAATTAAGAGCATTTGCGTTCGTTTTGGGAGGAAGGACTAGATTAGCATACATTGTAGAAAATTAGAAATAGATCGAGTATCCTACTCAAAATTAGTCCCTAGATGAATATGATTGTGTTGAACCTAACAAGTGTAGTGTTCAAATATGATTGTTGAACCTAACATGTGTATTGTTCATTTTGATACCATGTAGAAATTAGAACATTAAATTCAAAACCCAATTGACAATATGTAGAGATGCCTTATATCTTATAAATTAATTATAAGACAAACTTTTACTTTCTTGACATAGAATATTTCTCTCAACATATCTTGAATTATTCATAGTTGACTCTAACTCACCTTGTCTATTTATTATACATATTAGTAGTCATGTCATGTATCAGTTCGTATTGGATTTAAATTGAATTGATCAATCCTAACTCCCAAACTTTGATTATATATAGTGGATTTGAATTGTATTAGAAATTGTCAGCCTTAACATCTATCTGATGAAGTGGCACAAACCTATGACTTTCTCATATACTAACTTGTCTGTTTTACTAACTAGTCTATTTCTAATGTTTCTGTCCACGAGGTCGTTCCTATTATTTACAGAAGTAAATGCAATGGAACATCCCACTTGGTAATACTCAATGCGCCAATGCGCAAAGCCAAGTAGTGACATAATTGTTTAACCAAGATCGGTTCACATGCCTAGAAATATTGCCAACCTACTTGCCTTTTTTACGCAATTAACTTAGGCTGTGGTTTCTTTTATTGAAAAAAAAAAAAAATGAAACGGACAAGTTATTTGTCTTTCTAACATCGATCTACAATTACATACTCTCTCCAAGGTATGCACTTTTAAATTTAAATCCCTCTAGTCTAGAACTCTAGAAGTAGGCTGTATCACTAAATTAACCAGAACTCTCAACGTCAAAGCATATAACAAAACAGAGTTCTCATCAGAAATTCTGTATATCTTCTTATAGTACAGTTGCTACTTGCTAGTGCAGCTATAGCAATATAATTAACGTTATTGGGATAAAATTCTTATCAGTGTCTTATATATAAAAGAAGTATTGAAGATACATGTTTGGGTGCGTGAGCTTAATATAAAAACAGAGTGTTTGGTTATTGACTTAAAAATTAAGTTAACAAGTGACACATAGGTTCTTGTTCTTGGCTTAATAAAACCTACTGCCATGCATGATTGTTCTTGTTCTTGTTTTCTTACTTAATAATTGTCAACCTGTGCTAAGTTCTTATCTTTATTGGATTTGAATTATAACTTCTTTTCTGTAATCAATATTACTGTTATGCTCTCCTTGCTTTGCATAAAGTACAAACGAAGGAAAAAACATGTGAATTTTTGTTAAGAAATAAAGTAAAATTCCTGAATTCATAACATAATTAACTATATAAGCTAGATCAACTTTGAACAGGACAGATCTAGTCTTTAATTATGCAAGCACAAAAACGTTACCTAAACTTTGTTTCAGCTAGAAATAAAAAGGACCACATAACTTAATGACCCACATAACAGAAGTACGTATTCAGAACGTACTTTTATTTTACAAGGCACTATGACTGACTCAAATTGAACAAACTACAACTCAACTATGCATCATCACTAGGAGGCAACAAGTGAATTAATTACCGTCCAGCATCATATATGGTTTTAACATTTGTGCTTGAGTTAATTTGCATGCTGCTGTCGTAGTCTGTAGTACTACCGGTGAAAATAGTAGTAGAACCACCATCATCACCTTCACCTTCACCTTTAACATCCACAAAGTCAGCATTTAAATTTGGGGGTGAACCAAGCAAGTGATCACTCTCTTTAGGAGATGGTTTGAAATCAGCCTTTCCCCCACCTGCATGCTTTGCCATATCTCGCATTAATCCCTCGAGCTCCATGAATACTTCTCTCATGGAAGGCCTTTCATCCCCTCTTAACCTCAGACATCTTTGTGCCAGATCCGCCACTTTTTCGACCACATCAAAATTCCCCTCCTTGACTATTTCTTTATCCAGAATTTGATCCAGACAACCCTTTTCCACTGAGCAGACAAACAATTTTGCCAAGTTTCTCTCTTCCTCAGGCTTTTGAGGAGAAATTACCTTTTGGCCTGTGAGTAACTCCACTAGCACAACTCCAAAGCTATAGACGTCACTCTTTTCTGTCAGTGTGTGTGACTGAAGATATTCAGGGTCTAAATATCCCAATGTCCCTTGCACTAAAGTTGACACTTGATCTTTATCTTCAGGAACCAGTCGTGAAACTCCAAAGTCTGACACTTTAGCCATGTCATTCCCGTCTAATAGTATGTTGGTTGTTTTCACGTCTCGGTGTATGATTTGAATGGAAGTGGAGTAGTGTAAGTATGATAGTGCATCTGCTGTATATGCTGCTATACTCAATCGAGATGCCAATGAAAGTGGGGGTGATCCTGCTTTGTCACCTTTTCTCTGAATGCGATCATAAAGAGTGCCATTGGTGATGTACTCGTAAACGAGTATAGGCGTTAGGGTCTCCAAACAGCAACCCAAGAGCCTCACCACATTTCTGTGGCTGATTTGAGAAAGAATGATCACCTCATTAGCAAACTGATTACTCTGGACTGGGGCGGCATTAATTTTGGACTTCTTTATGGCAACCACTTTTTTATCCGGCAGTATTCCTTTGTAAACTGTTCCATAACCTCCTTCACCAATTTTTCCACTTGGATCGTAATTGTTTGTGGCCTTCTTAAGCTCTTCTTCAGTAAAGATTCTGGCTACTGTCTCAACAGACCCATTGTAACTAGCCAGTTGTTGTTTTAAAAGTATGCCACCATTTTGTTTAAAGTACTTGTCTCGGAGTTTCTTGAATTTTCTTCTCTTCATTCCGCAATATATCCAGAAAATTCCAACCAGTAAAACAAAGAAGCCCGCAATGATACCTGCACATAACTCAAAAATCCCAACCAATTTGATTCGATTTATATAATTTGATTAGTACTCTATGTAATTATAATATCATGGCATAGGGTTGAATGTCAAAAGTAGATTGCTAGCTCTAAATTAAGGAGAAATTAATATATATATATATATATATGAGTTATTACACGTACACCTATGAGGTTTATCGTCTTTTCACATATACCTCCTGGGGTTTCAACAATTACACATACACCCCCTGAGATTTCAAAACTATTGTATATAACCCCCTATAGTGAGAAAAAATAATGAGAAATTATGCAAAAAAGCATGCTAAGGGGTGAAATGGCCTAATAAGATTACTCAAGATGTAAGGTCCAACCTCAATACAAATATTTTCTTTTTTGTTTATTTAGTTTTTCTCTTGTAGGGGGTTATATACAATAATTTTGAAACCTCAGGGAGTGTATGTGTAATTTTTGAAACCCCAAGGGGTATATGTGAAAAGACGATAAACCTCAGGGGGTGTAAGTGTAATTAACTCATATATATATATATATATACACAAAAATACTCTAGAGCTAACTAGTTAATAAGACAATACAATACTAACCACCATTTTGGGCCAATTACATAATGTAATCTTATAATCAAAACCTTTCATATTTTAGGTCTCCATTCAAAGATTAACCTTACAAAAAATCAACCAAATCAGAAATCATTTAGTCATTCGATTATCATTATAATCAATTATAATCATTTCATGTTTTATTGAAAAACTTGTGTTCGTCCATGTTTCATATTATAACCATTTATATATATAGGGAGCTTCAAAATAGTGGTTTGCCCTAATATATATATATATATATATATACATATATATATATGTAAATAGCAAGGTAGCTGGCTGGTACATACCCAACGAAATCTCCAGAATGCGGTTCGTTGATGTCGGATTGTTTTTTATGCAATCCGTGTTGCCTTCTTTTCTGTATCCTTTAGGACATGAACAAGAGTAGTTTCCTGGTAAATTTTGGCACGTTCCAATTCTGCAGGGATTGGTTTTGCACTCATCAATATCTGAAAAGAAAGCAAAACCCATATATCACAGATCATACGGTAAAATCCCCAATTTTGAAGTTTATTTTCGAGCTGCAAAAACTAACATATTTATCGTGTGTGTATGTGTATGTTATATATAAATACAAAGATCATACGTATGATCTAGACTTATATGTCTTATGCCGTGAGACTGTGCATTTAGACCACATATTTAGGTGAAAATCAACTTAAACAATAATTTAATTAAATTCACGGTCTAACATAATTATATCTTATTTTAACAGACTTTCTAGTAAGAGAACCTTCCCGGCCAATGTATATTATACAAAGATAAATTAAATCCCAACCTTGACAACCATGTGGGAGATATGGGTTCCCTAGGAAACCTTCCGAGCACTGGCAAATGTAACCATTATGATTGTTGTGTTTGACACACTCGCTATGATTTGCCTTGCATGCAAAATCGTCCCTCTTTTCAGCTGCATCACAAGGATCATCCCCAATTGCCCAATTGAGAACCAGTGGAAGAATCTCTATCTTTTCCAGTTGTTCAAAACTTTTGTTGGAGAAACTGAACTGTTCCGTAATGAAGGAGTAGCTGCATGGGTTAAATTCCCAGACACGAACATGGTAGTGATAGGTACTCAAATCGATAGTACCATTTTGGAGTCCTTTGGGGATGGACGTTTCGCAACACCCAGCGCCAGAGCAAGAGTCCTGAATCTGATCATTAAGGCTTTCAGAGGAGTTACTGTAACAGTAGGATATGCATCCTGTTAGGAGAGTATTATTGCCTCTGTAACCTTCAATATATACTATAGTATCACAACCAACGGCAAAGAGCTTGTTTTTGGTGCTAGAGATGGTGTAGGGAGGCATGAGGCTTAACACAGGAGCGTTGCTCTCATCATCTTGCTGGTAGCCCGAGCTATTATAGCAATCTCTGGTCACTTCGTGCTGTATTTGCAGCTCACCTTCATCAAGGGATATGTTGGTAACAGGATAGTTCCTTTCCGTCAACGTCGCCGATCCGTTAGCCTCACAATTGATTGAAAAACTCTCATTCAGGTAACAACCTGCTTTAAGGCCAAATGGATATGGAATTGTAAGATTACCACAGTGGGTTGGGCAGCCAGACTTGGCTTGAGGAGGCAGGGCTTGAGCTGCTGCTGTTGTAGTTGCAGCTGCTAATATTAGCAAAGCGAGTAGCATGATAAGCTTCATCACAACCACTTACTTCCAATTCTAGTATTGGGCTACTAGCAAGTTGCTGCTAATATTAGCAAAGCGAGTTGCTGCTAATATTGGGCTACTGGCTAATGCTTATGATGATCACTAAAGTAGGTGGTAGCAACTAGCAAGCGAGCGAGCCTGCCCTTTTATTTGTAGCAATTATAAGCAAAACTCAAGCCTGGCATATATACGCGGCTACTTTAAGTCATTTTCAGTCATATCTATTAGTTTTTTCGTCAAGATTAATTATGTGATAATTTTAACTCACTTTTAATGCTTACATTTATTAAAAAACAATAAAAATTTATAATACTTTTAGGGGTGTTGTTATTGGCACTCCAAAAAAGTTATCATGCACTTCAAGATGTAAAAATTTTCTTACATTTTTTCTTTTTTTAAAATTAGAATGCAGAATAACTTTTTTGGAGTGCCGATAAGTCAATAACAATACCCTACTTTTAAATCATAATTAAATAACTAACTATATTACATTTAATAAAAAACTTGAGCATCCCCACCCACCAGAAACCCAGCCGCCATCACCATCACATTGAAGTCGTCTCTATTATTTCCTATTAGTAAATGCAATTAATGGAACATATATACATCACCACTTGGTAATACACTAATAATATTCAATAACCCCCCACTTGGTATATGGTAATAGTCAATAAGCCAAGGAGCTAATTAAGTCTTTCTTTTTTCTTGGTAATAGGCCCACACATGTACAATAATTTTTAAAATTATCGAGAAGAATAAGTAAACAACTAACACATGCATGGGTAACGACAAGATGAATGGGTGGTAGCAACTAGCAAGCAAGCAAGCCTGCCCTTTTATTTGTAGCAATTATAACCAAAACTTAAGCCTGGTATATATATGTGCGTACTTGGGTCCTGGGTTTATGGGAAATTTCTTCCTCTTGCATATCTCTACTCTATAAATTAATTTTCCAATCTACGTTCTGGTACGTAGTCTCTAAAAAAACAACACCCCACATTTCCCACTTGGATTTGGACTTGGTAATAGTCAATAAGCGACCGCTGGCCACGATGTTGACCTCCATTGACCAAAACAAATATTACGTAATGATTCTCCAATTATGCTATGTTTCTCACTTTCATTCTTCGAATATTTTATGAATTGTATGTATTTGCTTGCTTGTGAGAAGTACAAGTGCTAGCATGCATGGTCTTATAGGGCCTCATGGCTCATGCATTCATATTTCGAGTTTTTTTTTTTTGGTCTAATTCATATTGAATTATTGATCCATATGGAACAATAATGGAAGGAAGACTCAAGACTAGCATGCGTGTGAATCGGGTCGATTCATGGCCAATAACGGAAGGAAGCCTCAAGAGTAGTATGCATGTGAATTGGGTCGATTCATGGCCAATAATGGAAGGAAGCCGCAAGAGTAGTATTCATGGTGAATTGGGTCCCACTTGGAACTCGACTTGGTAATAATCGGTCAGCAAGTGTCAGCACTCGCAAATTGTCCAGCACGAGTAGTGACTTCACTAAATTTAATTCCAATGTTCCTGTCTCCAGTGTTCACATCACCAGGTCGTCTTTAATCTCTATTAATTACTTAATTTATTTCCTGTTTATAAGTAAATGCAATGGAACATTACCACTTGGTAACAGGGCCGACCCGGAGGCCAGGCGGGCTGGGCGACCGCCTACGACCTCAGACAAGTATAGACCTTATTTTGATCTACTAATTTTTAAGCCTACTAAAAAATAAAAAATATTCTTTATTTATTTTTTTTGTGTGAACTCAATCTTTACTTATTTTCTTATTTTTAAGCCCATATTTGAACTCCTCCTCCTTCAAATAAATGGGCCTCTCTTTTAAAATAAAACGGCCTAATCTTTTTTTATTATAAATGAGTCTTTTTCTTTAAAATAAGACTTATTATATCAAAGTAACATCTAACTTTTTTTCACTAGTTTTTTGTCATCTCTCTCATTCTCGTCTCTTTCTATATCTTTTCTCTCTTTTTTTTTTTTGCTCTTGTTTTTTTTGCTAAATTATTTTTTATTTATCAGAAAATTTATTAGAGATATTAATAAAAGATTGTTTGGTAGTAAATTTTTGTCCAACAATTTTTTTTATTTATACAAAAGGCTTCAACTTTTATTTTCGCCTGGGTAGTTTCTTGGACCGGCCCTGCTCAGTAATACACTAATAATATTCAACATTCCTACAACCCCACTTGGTAATAGTCAATAAGCCAAGGAGCAAAGTCTTTCTTTTTTCTTTTTTCTTGGACAAGCTGTCAGCTGTCAACTAGCACTACAAGAAATCTGAGCTAGGGAGATCATTAATTAATGTTTTAACTAAAGATTATTAGTTCACACGCCAAATTGCCCATAGCGACGATCGGTCCTTTTTTATGCCATAATCTTATCAACAATACTTGAGTCACGCAAGGGGTACTTCAAGTCACTTCATCTCCTCAAATTATAATTTCGGCAATATCAACATATAATCGGAATCGTTTAATTTTTAGATAACATATTAAAGATTATCTCTGCAAAAAAAAAAAAATCGGAAATCATTTGGTTATATAACTGTTGTCAATTAAATAGAAAAAATCAACGATTTGGTAAAAAAATCACTCTTTAATTGAAAACCATATATTTTTTATATTTAATTGACAACAGTTATATAACCAAACGATTTCCGATTGATTTAATTTTTTACAAAAATGATCTTTAATATGTTATCTAAAAATTGAACAATTCTGATTATGCGCTGACATTGCCGAAATCATAATTTGAGAGAAGTAAGGTAACCTTAAGGTACTCCCAAAAGGTGACGCAAATATTGGTCTAATCTAATATGCAATGGAACATTACCACTTGGTAATACACTAATAATATTTAACATTCCTACAACCCCACTTGGTAATAGTCAATAAGTCAAGGAGCAAAGTCTTTCTTTTTTCTTTTTTCTTGGACAAGCTGTCAGCTGTCAGCTACCACTACAAGAAATCTGAGCTAGGGAGATCATTAATTAATATTTTAACTAAAGATTATTAGTTCACACGCCAAATTGCCCATAGCGACGATCGGTCCTTTTTTATGCCATAATCTTATTTATTCCACTAGAGAGGCAGTGACGAATCAAAATGATGTCACCAATTCAAGATTTATGACATCTATAGAACATATATATTTTCGTGTCTCAGCCCTCCTAAAATACGTACATAGACCAATAGTAATTATTGGGAATAAAAAAACTACAAAATTTATAGCAGCTGGTGATTAACTGCTTTGTAAATTGTGCCAGGTCAATATATACTCTTTAATAATTAAAGAGCATTGTTATTTATACTTTTTAAATTTAACCATCAAATGATGTGAATGTTTCGTTTAATCAAATAAGGACTCGATCTTTATGTAATTAATTTGTTTATTTTTAATAAGTAACTTATTAGAAAAATAAATTTGATAAGTATGATGGATCATGCATGTATGAATCAATGTCCATGAACGTCAAACTTAAACTAAAAAAAAAAATTTCTTCCTAGATATTAGATATACACATATATATATATATAAATGCCCTTATCATCATAAAATTAAACCTCAGTCTCTTGCTTTTAGTATCCATTTCTCTTTGTGTCAAGTAAGAATGTAGTACATATAGTTTTCAATTTAAGTCAATTCATCCATTGTCAAATTTCATTTAGGTTGATCGTTTGATCAACTGTTAAGTAGTGACATGGCATGCATGAGGTCGTTTTTTTCTTATGTGAAAACCCAGTTGGCACTATGAGGATAATAACAACAGATAATAATCTAGAAAAAAAAATTGAAGGAAGGTTTGAGCAAGAGTACGTGGATCTGCAAAAGAATGAGAGAGCTAGAGAGAGAAAGAGAGAGAGATCGAAGAAGAAGAATGGGAGAGAGAGAGAGGGATTGAGGGGCGTGGATCAGGTTAGAGAAGAAGAATGGGAGAGAGAGAAGGATTGAGGGGCGTGGATCAGGCTAGAGAAGAAGAATGGGAGAGAGAGTAAAAAGAATAAGAAGGGGGGGTGTGGATATTCAAAAGAAAAAAGGAAGGAGAGAGATTCAATCTTATGTATTGAGTCTACATGAGCTGAGAGGCGAGCCCACAAAGAGACACCTATTAATGGTTGACCAACCGGTCAAACTTTACGGAAGGGTTGCATTGGCCACATACATTGACTTAAATTGAAAAAATTGAAACCTTAAAAATGAAGGCAAATTTGGGAGGGGTTTGTAATTAACCCTAAAATTAAATACTAAAAAGAAAGAAAAAAAGGGACGATGCAACACCCCTCCCCTACACCTGACCCTTCCCACCCTTATTCCAGTTGGTGACCCCTCGACCCCTCCCTCCTCGATCAGGCTGTCGGTGACGTTCCTCTGTGCCATCTACCTTTCCCCTCTTCTTTCTATATATCTCTCTCGTTGGCACCCCTTTGGTTCGCCATTGGCACAAGGTAGAGAAAAATAGAGAAAGAGAAAGAAAGAGAGAGGAGGGAAGAGGGATCGCCGACACAAGTGGGGGGGTTGCTATTCGGAGTGAAGCAGTGACTCAGTGAGGTGGAGTGGGGGTGGGGAGGGTCGGGTGTGGGGGAGGGGTTCTACATCCTCCCCATTTTTTTTAAGTTTTATTTTTCAATGTTTTTATAACTATTTTTTATACTAAATAAATGACACTTTTATCCTTAATAATTGTAATGGATTTAACTGTCTATCCTTATTTGAGTCAAACTAAAGTTTAAGTCATAATTTAAGTCAAAATGAAAGCCGTATCCGAAACTGTGAGTAACATATAAGTTGTAGTCCCATTGATAAAAATTTCCCTAAATCCTATTGGTTTGGACACGAATCCTCTCCTTTTGATGTGCTGATCCTGTGATGATAAAAGAGAGTGCGCGCCGTTTTGTTTAGTTACTGAATAACACTTTGGTTTCATTTATATTATATCGTGCCTCTGGCTTGGTTAATTAATTTCTAGAAGAATAAGAAATAGTGACGACCATGACTTCACTAATACATCTTAAAAAAAAAAAAAATCAATAATAACGTACAAGTTGTTTATGTATATTAAATTATGTAGGAAACAACTTGATAGTAAGTAGGTTATAGGTACAAAGAATTTTTTTATTTGTACCTACAAATATATTAATAACAGAATATACCATTTGGTAGTTAAATGAGAATGCAAGGGATCGATATATGATAAAATAAGAAGTTTAATCATGTGATATGGGTAAAACAATCACTCGTTATATATACATTCACATTCAGTCGAGATATTTTTCTCACCTAAAAATATGGAAAGCCCTCGTGTAGGCAAAGAGTAATGCAAGAGACATGCACCAAAATATATATATATATATATAGGTCTTAAAATTTTAAATAATATAGGCCAATTCTCTAAGCTAACTTTTAGCGTCACTTATATATTATTTGTTCATATGTAGAAGAATGTTCGTACGGAATTAATTTCATGATCCTCTTGGAACCTCAAGCTGTTCGATCGATCTACTGTAATTGAGATCGAATATACAAGATTTTGAAATTTCTCCTTTTTCTTCTTTATGGAATATATTGTCAAAACAGCCATATAGCAGTACTATTTTCAGATACTTCAGGGTAGAGGAAGCTAGAAAATATTGTTGTAGGCGTGAAATGTTGGTTTAAGATTTTACCATAAATCAAAATATTCAGATTTATGAACATATAAATCAGTCATGGCCTGGGAAGGAGGATATGAAGAAAAACAAAATGAAAAAAATATTGAAATTTATTTCGTTGTAGCCAATGCAATGGAACATCCCACCACTTACCCCAAACAAGATGATAAAAACAAGTCAATAAGCCCACTTGGTCATCACTAAGAGTGGTGAGCGGGACTATATATATATATATATCTTATTAGACTATGAACTACACATTTAAATAAAAATTAACTTAATTAATAGTTTAAATTTACAGTTTGACAATATATATAACATACTATATGAAAAACATTTTATTTACAAATAGTATGGATTGTGAGAATAATGTATATATTATTGATCGATCGGTGAAGTAAATTCTTTGCTTTAATAAATATCACATATATTAACAATATATCTAACATTATAATAGAAAACATATATATTTAGCTACATATATATATAGCTGTACAGTCTATGTATTCAAAAGAATAAAAACAAAAGGAAAGGTTGAACAAATTTTATAATTAAATCTTATTAATTGGTTTCTAGAAAAATAAGAAATAGTAGCTTTAATTAAGTAACCACGATGGCTTCACTAATTCATTTCTTCTTAAAACAATCAATAATAACAGGTTGTTTGTGTATATTAAATTATGTAAGAAACAAATTGATAGTAAGTACAAAGAATCTTTTGCTTAAAAAAAGGATAAATAACAGAAGATACCATTTGGTAGTTAAATGAGAATGAAGTTAAGTGATAAAATAAGAAGTCTTTTTTGGCCATGAATAAATAAGAAGTCAATTAAGGTACTATGGTCACATATACGTACATATTCTAATTAATTTTTTAATTTTTTAATTTTTTGGCCTGAATTCTCATTATACATTGACATCCAGTCGATAAACTCTTTCTTATAACCTTTTCTCACACCAACTAAAACGGAAATCCCTCTTGTAAACAATATAAGTCTTTTTTTTTTTATTATTATAAACAAAATAAGTAAGGTTTTTTTTATTACAAACAAAATAAGTCTTAAACATTCTGAATTCTAAACAATGTTCGGTGTTTCATTTATTTAAATATTTTCTTTATTATATTAGAGGAAATTGAATTCTAGATATATTCTAATATTAACTTTGTATCATATTCATTCTCACCGCATGAAGTAACCCTAAAAACTTTATTTATATATTTTTTATTTATAAAATATTTTGGCTAACTTTCAACATATATGACTTATATTTTATTGGGTTTTTTTTTTTTTTTCAGTCTAAAAAGAAAAATACTCTAATGGGCCGGTCCATTTGCAAAAATACGGTGACAGGCCGGTCCACTTCGATCGGCACCTTCATCAAAAACTCGATACAACTCATCAAGCGGTCGGTAAATTACCACTGTACGCTCGGAAATTGCCCCCTTTTTGAGTCTTTCCACTGACGTCAGTTGTTTTGACATGGATTACCTTTTTTCAGGATCAAAAGTATGCCTTTTCTTTTGTTTGAAATTTGCAAGGGCAATAGGCTCGGCAAAGGACCTAGACAAGTCTGGTCTGTCTGAAGAGGGATGGTCAAACCTACTGGTGTTCTATTTCCTTCCTATATGCATTCCGAAATCCAGTGGCATCTACTTGATATTTTGTAAGTCATTTCTATGGCTAGAATGGTAAAAACTGTTAGTGTTGATGCAAATTCTCGTAAGGTAGATGCAACAACTTAGATAAGCTGATCTGGCTGATCAGGTGCTTTGCTGGATGATGAAGTGGATGCTGGTTGAGATCTTCCTGCAAGAGAAACAAGGTCAAGGGAGATGGACCGGTGTGGTACCAGCCAAACACGCTCCGATGATGAAGTTAGTGATGGTGTTTGATGGTGGATGAGGAAGAACAAAGGAAGAACTTGGGAGAATGGGAAGAACAAGGCAAATGTTCTGGGTTATTCTCAGCAAGTTGGGTATGCTCTTGGGAGAGTGGAAATTTTGTATAAGTGTTTTGTGTGTAGATGCGTAGTCTTTTTTTTTTGCACATATGACTTGATATATATAAGCAAAGGAAACCTTAATGAGTAAGATACCTGCATGTGAATGAATGGTTGCCAGAGACCCACGTACCTGGTCAGACCTAGTTGCATGCTCAGCTGCCTGCTTCTTCAGCATTCAATGCTGCATTGAATGCTCCATTAAATGCAAGGCTGGAAGGTTCAGGCAGACTGCTCCAGTAGTCATGAATGCAAGCCTGATATCCCCTCTGTCAGGAGATTTGTGTCAGGTGCATTTAAGTGTGGCGGTTCGTCCCAGCGTGATCTTCCCGGGAATGGCGGCGGAGAGCCGAGCCGAGCCGATACAAGCACATGTTCTTATGCGTAGACATAAAGTCCATGTGTGATCGGATCGGACATGGGATTCAAGACCGAGCCGATCCAGTAGACTGGGATCCTTCCGAGCCCTAACTGGTTGACGCCAGAACTCGAAAAGAGACCGTGCCCCGTGCCGAGCCGAGCCGAACCGGAATGACCGTGGTGAGATGGACACTCGATCCATTGAAAGATCATCGGTTCGGCTCGGACCGAACATGGTGGGCCCGGCGTGGAAATTCGATCTGAGCTGGCAGAGGAAATGCTGACCAGTGATGATGTGGAGGTCAAAGTTTGACCATAGAAAGTCAACTCCGAGGTGGGTGTTTGACCAGCCACGTGTCGAGCTGTGATTGGCTATTCGGATCGATGTGGATTTTCCCACAAACAGGAGTCCCCCAACTTCCGATCCGAACGGGCAGCGGTGGATTGGAAGTTGAAGTGTAAGGACAATTCCAAAGATAATGTGTTACCTGATCCGAGCCGATCCCCACAGGTCCATGTTCCCGAAGACCCGAACACAAGACGACTTGTGGTTGGCCAAAATATCTCAGGGGCAGGTGAAGGGACGTTTGATTTCTGCATGGGGGAACGTAAGGGTCACCTCATTATGGGTATTTTTGAATGCTTGACAGGTGTCAAGATCTGGCATGTGAAGCGCCAGAAATGAAGGGTTGAGATCGGTTTGCATGGGGGTATAAAAGTGGTGGTTTCTCTCTCTTCCCTCACTTTCACCTTCAGACCTTCTCTCTCTTCTGCGAAAACTCTCTCTCTCACCGCAAATTTCTTTCTCTCACCATCGTCTTCGAAGTTGTCCGATCTCGAATCCGACCACGTACGGCGGTAGGCGAGGTGGTTCCGAGGGTGTTTGGGGCGGAAACTTTGGGCGGAGGAAAACCAGTAAGTGATTCTCCTCCTTTCTGAGTTTTTTGCATTTCGGGTTTTCTGGGTGTGTGTTCTTGGTGTTCTTGAAAAAGGACATCTTTTGATCCAAAAAGCAAGAGAGAGAAAAAGAGAAACTGTTAGTGATGTCTGGATTCGACTCGAGTGATCGGCTCGGCTCTGGGGAGGCGTTTGAAGGAGACAGCGAGGCCGAGATGAGCCGAAGCCCACCTGCGGAAGAGGCCGAGCCGAGCCGAAGCCCACCTGCGGGTGAGGCGAGTTGGGACGGCTTGTCCGAAGAATTGGACGAGGCCGGCTCGGCACTGAATCGCAATCCAGGTGGAGAGCGCCGAGCCCGAGGGGACCAGGAAAAACCCGAGATATTGAGTTCCGATTGGGAACAAGGGACGGCCGAAGGAGGCGACGAAGAGCCTCTCGACGTCGAGCCGATCGCCATTATCCCGAGCAGACTCACTTCAGGCTCGGATGAAAGGGATAGGGGTCACGAGGCGTCGACCTCGGCTCAGGGAGTGACGGGGAGTCCGGTCGACCCGGACTTCTATGAGGAACTGGCGTGGAAGGCCGATCAGATCCCCAACGAGATGACCGAATACCATCTCAGGGACTTGAGGAATAGGTACTCAGTCCCCGACTCCGTGCTGATGAGGTTGCCGACCGAGGGGGAGAGGCCGAGCCGACCTCCGATAGGATGGGTGACCATGTACCCGGAGATGTTTGAGAATGGGGTTCGGCTTCCCCTGCATACCTTCCTGCAAGACTGGCTCGCGACGATCGGCGCGGCGCCACACCAGCTGAACCCGAATGTATACAGGATCATCCTGTCCATGCATATCTTGTGGCACAAAGTGCACAAGTGTGTGCCACACAAGGATATCCTGTTTTGCAATTACGCGCTGAGGTCGAAGCAGAGCGAGCTCGGATTCTACAACCTCCAGGCGTACTCGGGGCCACTCTTCGGTGGGAATCCCTCTTCCCAGAAAACATGGAAGAAAAGATACTTTTTTGTCTCTGGGGATTGGGAATTCGTCGATCCGAACAGAATGACTTCGGCTCGGGTTCCCAGAGCCTTTAGGATCCCAGGTGGGCATTGGGAGTTTGGGGCCGATCCGAGGACAATTTGCTTATGTCTTGTAACAATTACATTTTTCCTCTGTCTAACCCTTTTTGGTTTCGCCTTTGCAGTCAGCTGGGGTAAGTACAAGCTCCGAGGCGAGCTGAAGGATCAGATCGCCGTGATCAGAGACTCACCGGCCGAATACCTGTCCACCAAGTTCCTGCTCGGACCGACTCAGATCAGGTTGAGTGGGATCTCCTGGTTTGTACCCAGGTGGAATCCGAGGGCAGAAAGGGGAATGGCGCCCACCGAACTGGAGGCTCGCCTGAGGAGGAAGGCTGCTCGGAGCGTCCAGAGGAGGGCCGCGGGGTGGGCCCCTGCCGAGCCGGTCCAGGTTCCTGCCCCAGCGGCAGCTCAGCCTAGATCTCCTGCGCCGAGACCGACTCGGCAGGCAGAGAAGAGGAAAGCTCCCCAGGCCGAGGCCCCGGTGGAGAAGAGAGCTCGGGCCGGGCCCAGCGGTTCTGGTGCCGAGGCCTCCGGATCGGGGCCCCCGAAGGCGGTGGAGGTAGACCCTTGCCTCGAGCCGTTCGTCACGGGCTTTAAGCGTGTGATGACGCCGAAGGCGCTGGAGGGATTGTGGACCGGTCACGGCGAGCCGGGCTTCAGCCACCAGGCTTTGATCACATCCCGCCAGGCTATGATGGTAAGTCATTTTACTTCGGATTTTGTCTATCCGCTCGGTTCGGATTAGTAACAGATATGTTTTCCTTGCAGCTCGCCATGAGGCAGTTCGAAGCTGCTAAGGCCGCCGTCGATGCCGAGGCGAAACTGGAGAGGTTTCGGGCACGGGTCGTGGAGCTAAAAGAGAAGTTGGCCGAGGCCGAGCGAACGGTCAATGCCGAGCGCGAACGGTCGGAGGGTCTGCAGTCCAGGCTGGCCAGGAAGGAGGAGGAGGTCGCTCGGCTCGGCAAGGAGCTTGCGTCCTCGGAGCAAAATGTGGCTGACTTGAGGCACTATGTCGGCGATCTCCAGCGAGACGTCGAGGCGGCCGAACGGAGGTTTGAAAATGCCGAGCTCCGACGTCGAGCTGAAATGCCGAGCGCTCAGGCACTTACCGATGCCCACTTCGAGGGGTATAAGGAGCTTCTGGACGAGATCAAGTCGAAGAGGCCGGACTGGGATGTCTCATTCCTTGGCGAGTCCGATGACGAGGGGGAGGATACCCAGGGGAGTCACCAGGACGAGCTTCCTCCTCCCGATCGCCAAGTCCCCGCCGAAGCCGAGCCAACTCCGGAAGATCCTCCACTGCCCGCGTACGAGCCGACCCCGATCCCCCCGGCCCCCGAATCCGATCCCAACGCTGAGATGCAGATCGGCAGGGTTGAGGTGGTGCAGCTCGGTGAGGAGACGCCCGAGGAGTCCATCGAGCCGATCCTGGAGGGCCCTGCCGAGCGATCTGCATGATGGCTTTATTTTGTTTTTGTTTTTCTCCCCGAGCCGAGGTGTGGCTCGGGTTTGATTTTTGAACAATATGTATTTGGATTTTATGTTTGTTAATTTATCAGTATTTTCTTTTTATGATACAAGTTGTTGTCAGTTCAGCTCGGAAATTAAGCAAAAGACATAACTAATAACACATGAAAGTGATAAAAGTGACAATAATAAAAACCAAGACATTCTGGGATCGGCTCGACATGCCGATCGCAATGAAAATGAATGGTAATGATAAATTAGAACTTGTCTTAGGGTCAGCTTGATAAGCATAACCAAGATAAGTAAAAATTTAACAACCCTAGTGATCCCGGATGGGTTCGGCATACCCATTGAGATATTTAGGAATGCAGTTTTTTGAGAAAAATATTCAAACCTACTTTCAGATCGGCTCGGCATGCACGATGAAAGTTTTGGTTGGAGTGTATATTTTTCTTTTAGAAATATCCTGTTGAACGTTAGGACTGTAGGAAGTCACTTCGGCTCGGACAGGGATTTTTATAGACCTGATAAGTCTGTAATATGTCGAGCATCGGGCCGGAAATGGCGCGCCAGCTCGACACATGAGTTTATAGACCTGATGAGTCTGTAATATGTCGAGCATCGGGCCGGAAATGGCGCGCCAGCTCGACACATGAGTTTATAGACCTGATGAGTCTGTAATATGCCGAGCATCGGGCCGGACATCGGGCCGGAAATGGCGCGCCAGCTCGACACATGAGTTTATAGACCTGATGAGTCTGTAATATGCCGAGCATCGGGCCGGAAATGGCGCGCCAGCTCGACACATGAGTTTATAGACCTGATGAGTCTGTAATATGCCGAGCATCGGGCCGGAAATGGCGCGCCAGCTCGACACATGAGTTTATAGACCTGATGAGTCTGTAATATGCCGAGCATCGGGCCGGAAATGGCGCGCCAGCTCGACACATGAGTTTATAGACCTGATGAGTCTGTAATGCACCGAGCGTCGGGCCGAGAATGGCACTTCGGCTCGGCACATGGGTTTACTATTTTTTCGAAGGAAACACTTAGATCTTTCCTCTTTGCTGGAAGTGTATAGGAGTAGAGTCCCCAGTGTTTGCTTTGAAAAAAATAAGAAGAAATGAGTCAAAATATGTTCATCTCTTCATTGATTGGAATGGGTGTTAAGTCGGACAGTCCCCGATCCTAACATTTTACTGGTAATAAGTCTTCAAGTGTTCAGCGTTCCAGCTATGCTTGAGAGGCTTCCCAGCCAGAGTGGCCAAGTTGTAAGTGCCAGGCTTGACTATGCCTGTGATTCTGTATGGTCCGGTCCAGTTCGGATCGAACGAACTCTCCTTGATGGCAAGGGGATTCTTCTTCATGACGAGACTGCCCAATCTGAAGCTTCTGGGTCTGACCTTCTGATCGTAGTATTTGGCTACCCTCTGCTGGTAAGCGGCTCGGCAGAGATTTGCGTCGGTTCGCCTCTCCTCGATTATGTCCAGGCCGAGCCGAAGACCGGTGCCATTGGTCTCGGGATTGTATGTACCGGTCCGGAATGAAGGAGTCCCCATTTCGACCGGGACGACGGCGTCAGTTCCGAACGCCAATGCATAGGGTGTTTCCTTCGTCGAGTTGCGATGGGAAGTTCGATAAGACCAAAGCACCTCTGGCAAGAGTTCAGGCCAATTCCCCTTAGCATTATCAAGCTTAGTCTTGAGGGTCTTCTTGATGATCTTGTTGATGGCCTCGACCTGTCCGTTTGACTGCGGATGGTAAGGCGCGGTGAAGCGCAAGTTGATGTTCAGACGCGAACAAAAACTCCTGAACTTCTTGCAGTCGAACTGTTTGCCATTGTCCGCAATGATGGTGTGCGGCATGCCGAATCGGCAAATGATGTTCTTCCAGACGAAGGTCTCCATTCGTTCGGCTGTGGTTGTGGCTAGGGGCTCGGCCTCGGCCCATTTGGTGAAGTAGTCGACTGCTACTACGGCCATGGTGACTTGCCCTTTCGCCTTCGGCATAGGACCGATCAGATCGAGTCCCCACTGCGCGAACGGCCAGGGGCTGGATATGGAGGTCAGAACCTGGGGAGGTTGATGGGGGACCGCGGCAAATTGCTGGCATCTGAGACAAGCGCGAGAGAGATGATCCGCGTCTTTGTTCAGCGTTGGCCAGAAGTAACCCTGTCTGATTGTCTTGTAGGCAAGGGCTCTTCCTCCAGAATGGTTTCCACATATCCCCTCGTGGATTTCTCTCAGCACATCCTGACCTTCTTGGGGAGTGACGCACCGCAAGTAGGGCAGGGAGAAACTCCTTTTGTAGAGCTGACCATTGATCATGCTGAACCGAGCCGACCTCGTCTTGATGAGACGTGCCTTGTCTCTCTCCGGGGGAAGGATCCCGGAGACCAAGTAATTGATGATCGGCGTCATCCAGTTCGGCTCGGCCTCGGTCTGCATGACGGTGACTTCGTTTTCGGCGGTGCTAGGTCTGTCCAGGATTTCAACTGGAACGTGTCTAGCGGATCCGGTTTCTGTGGCCGAAGCCAAACGTGCCAAGGCGTCGGCTCTGCAGTTCTCTGCCCTCGGGATTTGGGATATTTTGTATTCATGGAAGTTCCCAAGCAGCAGACGAGTCTTCTCGAGATAGGCAGTCATGCTAGGTTCTCGAGTCTCATACTCCCCCAATATCTGATTGACGATGAGTTGGGAGTCGCTGAAGATGTTCAGTTTGGTCGCGCCGAGCTCCTTTGCCAGCCTGAGTCCGGCGATGAGAGCCTCATACTCTGCTTCATTGTTGGATGCTTGAAATCTGAAGCGAAGGGCATACTCCATCACAACTTGTTCTGGGGAGATCAGAACAAGCCCGGCTCCACTTCCCATGGTGTTGGAAGATCCGTCCACATAGAGGGTCCAGGTGAGGAGGTCAACCTGGCTGTGATCGCCGTTTGAGTTCGGATCAGACGCCGCTGGCATAGCGTCGGTGCGCGGTGGATCCTCCGTCGAGGTGGTCGACTCACAGATGAAGTCCGACATGGCTTGACCTTTGATGGCCGTCCTGGGACGGTAGATGATGTCAAACTCGCCGAGCTCGATTGACCACTTGATGAGCCGACCCGAAGTCTCGGGTTTTGCCAGGATTTGTCTGAGCGGCTGATCCGTCAAGACAATGATTGAATGAGCCTGGAAGTAGGGTCTCAGTTTCCGAGCCGAGCTGACCAGGGCGAGAGCCATCTTCTCGAACTTTGGATACCTGGTCTCGGCATCGGCGAGAGCTCGGCTCGTATAGAAGACGGGGTGTTGTACACCGCCGACCTCTCTCACTAGAACTGAGCTGAGAGCCGAGTCAGAGACAGAGAGGTAGAGAAAAAGTTCTTCACCTTCTTCTGGTTTGGATAAGATGGGAGGTTCCCCCATGTGCCTTTTCAGATCTTGAAAAGCCTGCTCGCATTGGGGGGTCCATTCTATGCCCTTCCCTGCTCCCCTTAAGGCTTTGAAGAAAGGGAGGCACCGGTCGGTGGATTTTGAGATGAACCGGTTCAGGGCGGCGACTCTTCCAGTCAGACTCTGGATTTCCTTGCGTGTCTTTGGAGACTTCATGTTGATCAAGGCCTGGATCTTCTCCGGGTTGGCCTCAATCCCCCGTTGGCTGACCAGGTAGCCAAGGAACTTTCCTGACCGAACCCCAAAGACACATTTGGCTGGGTTCAGCCGCATCTGATACTCCTTCAGGACTCCGAACATGTCTGAGAGGTCCCTGACGTGATCGTCCGCCTTGATGCTTTTGACCAACATGTCATCCACGTAAACCTCTACGGATTTGCCGATGGAAGATCTGAACATGTGGTTGACCAGCCTTTGGTAGGTGGCTCCGGCGTTTTTGAGGCCGAAGGGTATGACCTTGTAACAGTACATGCCGCGATCCGTTATGAAAGATGTGCCTTCCTGGTCGGACTTGTGCATCAGGATCTGGTTGTATCCAGAGTAGGCGTCCATGAAGCTGAGGAGCTGATGTCCTGCTGTTGCATCGACGAGCTGATCTATCCTGGGCAAGGGAAAGCTGTCCTTGGGACAAGCCCGGTTCAGATCGGTGAAGTCCACGCACATCCTCCATTTCCCATTGTTCTTTTTCACCATGACCACGTTGGCAAGCCAATCGGGGTAGTTGACCTCCCGGATGAACCCGTTGTTTTGCAACTTGGTTACCTCTTCAGCCATGGCGGCGTATCGGACCGGATCGTATGACCTCCTCTTCTGACGGACCGGTTTGCATCCCGGGTCGGTGTTCAGCCTGTGGGTGATCACGTCAGACGATATGCCTGGCATGTCATCGTAAGACCAGGCGAACACTTCCGCATTGGCACGGAGGAAGTCAATGATGGCAGAACGTTGTTCGGGGCTGATCTGAGTCCCCACTCGGACGAGCCGATCTGGTGTCTCGGCCGAGATCGGTACTTCTTCCCAGGCCTCGGCGGGAAGGGGCCGAGATTCTGGGCTCGGCTCGGAAGTGAAATCGAATGTTTCCGCCCTCGGCCACCTGCCCGAATCAGCGATGGAGTCGAGTTCCTGTGAGTTCGGCAGCTGACCCTTCTGCTTGATTGAAGCGGCGTAGCAAGACCGAGCCGAGCACTGGTCTCCCTGAATGACGATGCAGTCGTCGCCCACCGGACATTTGATGAGGAGGTTGGCGTAATGGACGATGCAGTCAAGGTCGACCAGAGCCGGTCTGCCCAGAATGATGTTGTAGGCTGACGGCCGCTTGACGACAATGAAGTACGTCATGCAGGTCTTCTTGATCGGTCCCTTCCCGAGCGAAAGGGGAAGGTAAATGTGTCCGAGGGGCTGAACCACTTCTCCCCCGAATCCGACCAAGGCAGGTGTGTCAGTCTCCAGCTTATCCTCGCCGATGCCCATCTGCGCGAACGCAGAGTGGTAGAGGATGTTGACTGAGCTCCCTCCATCGACGAAGGAGCGCGCAATGGTTGTCCCGGCCACCTCAGCCACTATGACGACCGGATCATAGTGGGGGAAGATGATCTCATTTGCTTCGTTCGGCTCAAAGGTGACCGGTGCCCAGTCCTTCCGCTGTCTTTTGGAAGTGCTGGGCTGACCTGCCTGGATCGACAGGGACTCGTGAGCTTGAGCCGCCTGTCTGACATACTCCTTCTGGGATCGGTTCGAGCTCCCCACAAAGGTTGGTCCCCCGCCGATTGATCCTATGGCAGCATCCTGGACCTCGATGGTGTTGGTGGGTTTCTTCAGCGCGGCCTTGGGTACCCTAGGCCCGCCGGCCAGGAATTGGTTGATCTTACCCGCCCGGGCAAGAGTCTCAATTCCGTCGCGGAGGGCGTAGCAATCACCCGTGACATGGCCGTGATTGGAGTGGTACTTGCAGAAGACGCCCTCCTTGATTTTGTCTGGGGGTGGTCCCTTGATTTCCCTGGCAGCCGGGAGTTGGTCTTTGACCTTGGAGTAGATTGTCTCCAGACCGGCGCTGAGGGGAGTGTACTCCGTGTACTGGACAAATTTGGGTCCCTTACCCAGAAGTTGGCGTGGCTCCTCGGTCCTGGTCTTCTTGGATTGGACCTGGGGTTTGGGACTTGCAACCTCTCCCTCCTTTCTCTTGGTCGAGGTCGGCCTGGGATTCAGGGCCTCCACCTGAGCATCCCATTCCTCAGCCCGCGCCCACTTAGTGGCTTCGGCAGAAAGCTCATCGTAAGTGGAGGGAGGATTCCTCATTAGGTGGGAGCGGAGTCCCCCGGCATGCAGACCTTGCATGAGGGCATTCTTTGCTGACCTATCGTCGCAATCATTGCACTTCGTATACTCGATGTTGAAGCGGATCAGATAGGCCTTGAGGCTCTCCCCTTCCTGCTGCTTAACGAGCGACATATCGTTCAAGTTGTAGAGTCGTTCGGATACAACCCGATATCTCGCCAGGAAGGCCCTTCGGAGGTCGGAGAATGAATCGATGGAGTTCGGTTGGAGAGTTCGGAACCATCCCCGAGCCGAGCCCTTCAAGGTCGAAGGGAAGATTCTGCACTTCGTGGCTTCAGATGCCTGGCGAGCCTCCATGGCGTATCTGAAGCTGTCAAGATGGTCGTAGGGATCCTTGGTCCCATCGTACTGATCCATCTTGGGGGGTTTGGTGTCGCGGGAGACCTCAGCATCCAGAATTCTGCTGGTGTACGGGAGGGGGAGTTCCTCTCCGTGGTCGGCCCTACCTGTGTACCCCCTGGAGACCTCGACGTGGCCGAGCCGATCGTGGACGCTCCGGATTTGGTCCTGGACCAGAGTCCGGACAAGATTTTCCACGTCGGGCGGGGTCGGCTCGGCCGCATTTTCCCCCGAGCATTCGGCCTGGTTACCGAGTCTCTCACTCACCGGCTGGCGAGTGATCCTCTCGCTCACCGGTCGTCGATCCGACATGATCATAGTCGATCCCAGTCGGTCGCTCACCGATCGTCTCCCTGAGTGAGCTCCTGATGGGGAAGGATCCTGGCTGGTGATGGGGCCGAGCCTATCCCCAATCGGGACCCTGGTTTCGGCCGAACCGGCTGGACTGTTGGCCCCCAACCTTGATTGGGCCGGGGGTCGTCAGTTTGTATTCGGGCCGGCACAGTCTCCGCTCGAATTCATGGGGACACGCTTCCCGAAAGCCGCCTGTTTTTGCTGAAGAAGGCGGTGGGCGTTCAGGCACTCGGCCTGTTCGGCCGGGGGCATGTCCTCGAAGCCCGGGAAGACGTGATCCGAGTCCTGCCGATCGGTCTGGTCGTTCGGCTCGGCAGGAGTGCTTTGCCGAGAAGGAGATGGTGAAAGGACCTCCTGCTCGGTTCGGGTTCGGCGCGATTGGAAACCCGACCCCCCACTATTCTCGAGCCGAGCACGATGGCGTGCAAGTTCGCCGGCCAGCTCGGCCTGCTTCGCAAGCAGCTCATTATTCTGCTTCAGGAGTGCATTCTCTGCGGCTAGATGTCGCCGGCTCTCCTTAAGGAGTTTATGGGCAGCTCGGATTTTCGAGGGACCTTTGGACTTTGATGTCCTGGGGAGTTGTGCTCCCCTCGTTTTCTCAGGCGTCTCAGGCTGATGTTGTTCATCATTCTGAGATGTTCCTGAGGAAGAGCTGGTGTCCCGAAAGATGGTAGTCATGATGACTCGCGTGAAGGAAGAGCTTAGCACTTGCAGTGATGAACACAACGGCTGAAGTAACTTCCCACAGACGGCGCCAATCTGTTGATGCAAATTCTCGTAAGGTAGATGCAACAACTTAGATAAGCTGATCTGGCTGATCAGGTGCTTTGCTGGATGATGAAGTGGATGCTGGTTGAGATCTTCCTGCAAGAGAAACAAGGTCAAGGGAGATGGACCGGTGTGGTACCAGCCAAACACGCTCCGATGATGAAGTTAGTGATGGTGTTTGATGGTGGATGAGGAAGAACAAAGGAAGAACTTGGGAGAATGGGAAGAACAAGGCAAATGTTCTGGGTTATTCTCAGCAAGTTGGGTATGCTCTTGGGAGAGTGGAAATTTTGTATAAGTGTTTTGTGTGTAGATGCGTAGTCTTTTTTTTTTGCACATATGACTTGATATATATAAGCAAAGGAAACCTTAATGAGTAAGATACCTGCATGTGAATGAATGGTTGCCAGAGACCCACGTACCTGGTCAGACCTAGTTGCATGCTCAGCTGCCTGCTTCTTCAGCATTCAATGCTGCATTGAATGCTCCATTAAATGCAAGGCTGGAAGGTTCAGGCAGACTGCTCCAGTAGTCATGAATGCAAGCCTGATATCCCCTCTGTCAGGAGATTTGTGTCAGGTGCATTTAAGTGTGGCGGTTCGTCCCAGCGTGATCTTCCCGGGAATGGCGGCGGAGAGCCGAGCCGAGCCGATACAAGCACATGTTCTTATGCGTAGACATAAAGTCCATGTGTGATCGGATCGGACATGGGATTCAAGACCGAGCCGATCCAGTAGACTGGGATCCTTCCGAGCCCTAACTGGTTGACGCCAGAACTCGAAAAGAGACCGTGCCCCGTGCCGAGCCGAGCCGAACCGGAATGACCGTGGTGAGATGGACACTCGATCCATTGAAAGATCATCGGTTCGGCTCGGACCGAACATGGTGGGCCCGGCGTGGAAATTCGATCTGAGCTGGCAGAGGAAATGCTGACCAGTGATGATGTGGAGGTCAAAGTTTGACCATAGAAAGTCAACTCCGAGGTGGGTGTTTGACCAGCCACGTGTCGAGCTGTGATTGGCTATTCGGATCGATGTGGATTTTCCCACAAACAGTTAGTTTATTTATTTCATAGCATGTACTGTTGGTATTTTGTGATGAAAGTCTAACTCTGCTCATGTAGGATGTGTTTGTAAGCTTACACTTAACGTTCTTGTCCTTGTTTTCTTACTTGTCATTGTGTTCTTATCTTTATTAGAATTGAATTAAAACTTCTTGCCTATGATCAATACTGTTATGCTCTCCTTGCTTTGCATAAAGTACATAAGAGCAATTTTGAACAGGACAGATCTAGTATTTAATTATACGAGTACAAAACAGTTACATAGCTTTATTTCATGAAGAAATAAAAAATAGCAGATAACTTTACAACCCACATTCCAGCAGCATGTATGCTGACATACTTTGATTTTACAAGGAACTGACTCAAACTGAAACAAAATACAATTCAATACACAATCACTAGGAAGGACAAGTTGTACGTCAATAAGTTATCGCCCAGCATCATAAGGCTTTAACATTTGGGCATGAGTTTGCATGCTGCTGTCATACTCAACAGTATTGGTTATAATATTACTACTAGAACCACCATCATCCCCTTCATCTTTAACATCCACAACGTAAGCGTTTAAATTAGGTGACCCAAGCAAGTGGTCGGTGTCTTTGGGAGATCGTTTGAAATCAGCCTTACCCCCACCTGCATGCTCTGCCATATCTCTACATAGCCCCTCGAGCTCCAAGGATACTGTTCTCATCGTAGGCCTTTCCTCCCCTTTTAACCTCAAACATCTTTTTGCCAGATCCGCCACTTTTTCAACAGTCTCAAAATTCCCCTCCTTGACTATTTCAGCGTCAAGAATTTGACCCAAGCGACCCCCTTCCACTGAACAAACAAAGAAGTTTGAAAGGTTTCTCTCTGCCTCAGGCTTTTGAAAAGAAAGTGCCTTTTGGCTTGTTAGTAGCTCCACTAGGACAACTCCAAAACTATAAACGTCACTCTTTTCTGTAAGTGTGTTTGATTGAAGATATTCAGGGTCTAGGTATCCGAGTGTCCCTTGCACCAAAGTCGATAGTTGATTTTGATCTTCTGGAACTAATCGTGAAGCTCCAAAGTCCGACACTTTAGCCGTGTAATCCTTGTCTAATAGTATGTTCGTTGCTTTAACATCTCTGTGTATGATTTGCAAGGAAGTGGAGTAGTGTAAGTATGCTAGTGCTTCTGCAGTATCTGCTGCTATATTCAATCGCAATTCCAATGAAAGTGGTGGTGGCCCTGCCTTGCCGTCTTTTCTATGAATGTGATCGTAAAGAGTGCCATTGGTGATGTACTCGTAAACTAGTAAAGGTGTTGGGGTCTCTAAACAACAACCCAACAACCGAACAACATTTCTGTGGCTGATTTGAGAAAGAACAATCACCTCATTAACAAACTGATTACTCTGGGCTGGGGCAGCATTAATTTTGGATTTCTTTATTGCAACCACTTTTTCATCTGAGAGTATTCCTTTGTAAACTGTTCCATAAGCTCCTTCACCAATTTTTCCACTTACATGGTAATTGTTTGTGGCCTTTTTTAGTTCTTCTTCAGTAAAGATTCTGGCTGCTGTCTCAACAGATCCATCGTAACTTGCCAGTTGTTGTTTTAAAAGTAAGCCACCATTTTGTTTAAAGTACTTGTCTTGAAGTTTCTTGAACTTTCTTCTCTTCATTCCACAATATATCCAAAAAATTGCAACCAGTAAAACAAAGAAACTCACAATGATACCTGCACATAATTTAAATATCACAGCCACTTTAATTTGATTTATATAATTTAATTACTTATATAAGTAAATATCATGGCATGGGGCTGAATGTAAAAAATAGATTGGTAAAAGAGAATAGTAAATCTTGCTTTTATTTTTTCTTCTTGAGCTTCAAAGATTTGACTATAATGAGAATAAATATTATCATATGTATCACAATGAAATGGATACATTTGGGTCTTCCTAATTAATGTTATATTTTGTAATCAATCTTCTTAATGTAACATGTACTGGATCAATTTAGGTTAGAGTTTTGGATCCAAAAGTAGCACAAATAAAATAAATGGATTTTCAGATCCGGTCCCTAGTTTTACGTACTGTTCACTGACATATATATTATATAGTATTAGTTTCACCATCTGTTCTCAGAAAAGCTTTTTGATCTATTTACCATATTTATGTTTGCTTTACTAAGCCGTCCTACAAGCACTAAGCAATTTCATGTTATAGGACACTTGTTAATATGTAAATAGCTAGGTAGCTGGTACATACCCAATGAAATTTTCAGGGAAGTGTTCTTTGATGTGGAATTGTTTTTTACGCAAGTCGTCGTGTTTTCCTTTCTGTACCCTTTGAGACATGAACACGAGTAATTCCCTGGTAAATTTATGCATGTTCCATTACTGCAAGGGTTTGACTTGCACTCGTCAATATCTGAAAAGAGATCAGGAAAACCATTTATCACAAGTCAATCAGGTAAAAATGTAAAATCCCAATTTTGAGCTTTAATGTCCAGCTGCAACAGCAAACATATATAATATATATATATGTGTGTGTGTGTGTGTGTGAATAAGAGATGCATATATTTATATATTGATGTGTCTCTAGGAGATAATCACCATGGCAACCGCCTGGGAGGTATGGGTTCCCTTCGTAACCTGGCAAGCACTGGCAGATATAACCATTCCGATTTTGGGGGTTGACACACTTGCTATTTCCCTTGCATGCAAAATCCTGCCGCTTTTCAGCTTCATTACATGGGTCTGACTCTACCCCAATTGCCCAATTAAGAACCATTGGAAGCTGTTCTATGTTGCTCAGTTGTTGAAAACTTGTATTGGAGAATGTGAACTGGCCTTCTTCCACAATGAAGGCGTAGCTGCAGGGGTTAAAGTCCCATATATTGATATGATTGCTATAGCTACTCAGTGTCACATTACGATTGGTTAGTCCAGTGGGGATGTTAGTTTGGCAGCACCCAACGCCATTGCAAGAGTTCTGATCAATGCTGCTGAGGCTGTTGCACACGGACATGCAGCCGGCTATGAACTCTTCTTCACCTCGGACGCCTTTGAAAATTGCATAAGTGTCACACCCAACGGCTATGAACTTGTTTTTGGTATCTGAGATGGTGAAAGGAGGCACAAATAGATAAGGGTCGTTGTATTCTGTTTGCACACCCTTGTTGTCATAACAATCTCGGCCGATGTACTGCAATATCTGCATCTCAGCCTCATAAAGGGATAAGTTAGTAGCAATGATACCACTACCCGCCCAGTCTGCTTTTGGGGGATCAGTGGAAGTGTTACAAACGATAGCAAAGTCTTTATACTTTCCCTGTGGCAGGTAGCAATCATCACCTATGCCAAATGGATATGGGATTGTGAGATTACCACAGTGGGTTGGGCAGTTAGGCAAAGCTTGAGGCAGGGATTGAGCTGCTGTCGTTGTTGCAGCCGCAAATATTAACGCCAGTAGTACTGATCCCACCAAAGAGAGTTGCAGAACAAGCATCCTCCCAAGTAAGGCCATGGCACCTCTACTACTTCAATTAACTCCTTCTAGTAATTAGTGGAATATTGCTACAAATATTTGTATTGCTTATGAGTAAAGTAAGTGGTTGCTTGCATGGTCTTTTATAGGGCCTCATGGTCAAGGGGTTAGGGCTTGTATGTTCCAATGTACGTTCCTGTATCATGTTGAGGTCGTCTCTATTATTTAATTGCTGTTTGCAGAAGAAATCCCACTTGTTTATACTCAATAAGCCCACTTGGTTATGCCAATGGCCAATAAGCCAAGGGGCATTTTTTTTTTTCCTTTTCCTGTAAATAAGCGCAAAGTCAACCACAAGCAGGAGATCAAGTGGGATTACCAATTGAGTTTTTTTTAATCATGCAATAAGAAAAAAAAATAGATTTATGTGTTTTTTTTCTTTATCTAAGCACTGCTTTCTTCATTATGAACTGTGATTTAGTGTACATAATATAGTTGTGTGATTTCTTGCTCAGCAGAACAGAGTATAAATAGCCAACTCTTGGCGCCAAAACCCGTTTGAACTTTAAAGTCTTCGAGAACAACCAAGCTAAGTGGTAATTGGATCATCCATGGTAAAGATATTTCGGGGTTTTCAGAATAGCACGGATTTCTGATGCAGTTGGGCCTTTTCCTCAGGCAATCAATCGTAAAGCCCATGAAACGGATAATTGGCTTTAGAAGCGAACTCAGCTAGGGAGATAACTGATATTTTAACTAGAAAAAATGGTTTAAGAAGCGAACTCTCTCTCTCTCTCTCTCTCTCTCTCTCTCTCTCTCTCTCTCTCTCTCTCATACATATAATTGTTGAAATTTTTTTGTGGGGGCTAAGATGTATAGTCTTTGTAATTATGTGATTAGTCTTTGAATTTAAAAGAACAAAAATAAGAAGGTGGCCAAAAAAAAAAGAACAAACAAAAGAAGGAAAGGGTTGAACAAAAATTTATCAATCTTATTGGTTCAAGAAAAATAAGAAATTGCAGCTTTAACCAGGTCAAGATGGTGACTTCACTAATAATTTTTTTTAAAGAAATCAATATTGTATAATAACATGTTTATGCATATTAAATTGTTGAAGAAATTACAATTTGATAGTAATTAGTAGAAATAATCTTCTTCTTTTTTTCTTTTTAATGTTAGATAACGGAAGATACCATTTGGTAGTTAAATGAGAATGCTAAGTGATAATACAAGAAGTCAAATAAGGTAATATGGGTA
This sequence comes from Dryas octopetala, assembly GCF_963921425.1. NCBI lineage: Eukaryota > Viridiplantae > Streptophyta > Magnoliopsida > Rosales > Rosaceae > Dryas > Dryas octopetala. The sequence goes on from NC_141366.1 coordinate 7,970,668, forward strand.
TAACAATCACTCATAATTTAGTCCACAAGCAAACTCTTCCTTTTCACCGGCCTCCTCTCATCAACTAAAAGGCTAGGGAAGCAATATTAGAGGTGCCGCATTTTTAATACCACATATGTACTATCTTTCTAATAAACATAAAGCCCACTTGTATAAATGGACTTCACATCTATTATAGAAAATTAGAAATAGTACATGTGGTATTAAAAATGGTATGAACGGATGTAATATACAAAAGATGATACCCTTATAACCAATTTTAAGTTTGAACGGATTCGATCTAGTATTTCAAAGAAAATCCCAATATAATATAATAGTTAACATAACTTTACCAATTATGGCAAAAAAAAAAAAACATAACTTTACCAATTAACATACCCTAATATTGGTTTGGATCGATATATACAAATTAAGACCCACATTGTATGAGTATACACTATTAAGTAATATAACCCAATATTGGTTTGGATCGATATATATCCAACACAACAAGTCAAATAAACTATTGCCCATCATATGGCATTAACATTTGGATTTGCATGCTGTCATATAAGACAAGAAATGTGAGCAAAGCCCACCTTCATTAGTTGCACAGAAAGGGGTGACAATTGGGCAATAGAGACTAAAGTTCTCAATTGCCACCCCAAATGGTAGCTCATGAAGTTGTATTTTTTCTTTTCTTTCTTTTGGTAATTAAGAGCATTTGCGTTCGTTTTGGGGGGAAGGACTAGATTATCACACATTGTAGAAAATTAGAAATAGATCGAGTACGTATCCAACTCAAAATTAGCCCCTAGATGGATATGATTGTGTTGAACCTCACAACTGTTTTGTTCGAATATTATTGTTGAAACTAACACTTGTATTGCTCATTCTAATACCATGTAGAAATTAGAACATCAAATTCAAAACCAATTGATAATAGGTGGAGATGCCTTATACCTTATAAATTAATTATAAGACGAGTTTTTACTTTTTCGACATGAAATATTTCTCTCAACATATCTTGAGTTAATCATTTTGTAACTAGAGAGATTTTAAATGTTTATTAGTGCATTTCAAATTTTAGCTTATGCCATTACAAGTCATGTTTTGACGTTTCCCAAGTCATATCTTACAGTTTCTCAAGTCGTTCTTTAGGGAATCAGAAGTCGTTCCTTAGGAAATCAGAAGTCGTTCCTTAGGGCATCTCAAATCGTTCCTTGAGAATTTCAGTTCGTAACTCGATGAATTTTAAATGTTTATACCCTTTGTACATTTCAAATTGTATCTAATGACATTCCAAGTCATTTTTTGACGTTTCTCAAGTCATACCCTACAGTTTTTCAAGCCGTTCCTTGAGGCATCTGAACTCGTTTCTTTAGAAATTCATTTCGTAATTCGAGAGATTTTAAATATTTATACCCTTGTTGCATTTCAAATTGTACCTAGTGACATTTCAAGTCGTGTTTTGACGTTTCCTAAGTCATAACCTAGAGCTTCTCAAGTCATTCCTTAGGGTATCTACAATCGTTTCTTAGGGCATCTCAAGTCGTTCCTTGAGAATTTCAGTTCGTAACTCGAGAGATTTTAAATGTTTATACCCTTGGTGCATTTCAAATTGTACATAGTGACATTCCAAGCCATGTTTTAACGTTTCCTATGTCATATTCTAGAGTTTCTCAAGTTATTCCTTAGGGCATCTCAAATCGTTCATTTATAATTTAATTTCGTAACTTGAGAGATTTTAAATGTTTATACCCATGATGCATTTCAAATTGTACGTACCTAGTGACATTTCAAGTCATGTTTTGATGTTTCTCAAGTCGTTTCTTAGGGCATCAGAAGTCGTTCCTTAGGACATCCTAAGTCGATTCATGAGAATTTCAGTTCGTAACTCGAGAGATTCTAAATGTTTATAGCCTAGGTGCACTTCAAATTGTATCTAGTGACATTACAAATAGGGATGGCAAAATTCCCCGCCCCCGAAAATCCCCGTGGGGACCCGCCCCGATTAAGCGGGTATGGTAATACCATCCCCATCCCCGCCCCGCCCCGCATACCCGTTTAATAAAAATATTATATTATATAATTATATTTTAATTTATTTTCTTAATTTTTGTTGCATATCTTTAAAATTTAATAGTGTTCTCTTTATGATTTAATGTTATTGTAATATAATATGATGAATTTTAATGTATTTCATCTATTATATTATATATTTATATTAATTTGATATGTTATTAATATAAAAAATTATTTTTTAAAAAATAATAGGGGCCCCGAATACCCCCGATGGGGACCCGATTACCCGGCGGGGCGGGTATGGTATTGGCAAACCCGCCCCGAACCCGCCCCGTTGCCATCCCTAATTACAAATGATTCGACTGTTCCCAAGTCATACCATATAGTTTCTTAAGTCGTTCCTTAAGGCATCTCAAGTCGTTTGTTGAGAATTTTAGTTCAAAGCTCGAAGGATTTTAAATGTTTATACCCTAAGTGCGTTTCAAATTATGTCTACTGACATTCCAAGTCATATTTTAATAGTTTCCAAGTCATACCCTAAAAATTGTCAAGTAGTTCCTTAGGGCATCTGAAGTTGTTCCTTAGAGCATTCCAAGTCGTTCCTTGAAATTTCATTTTGTAACTAAAGGGATTTTAATCGTTTATACTTTAAGTGCATTTTAAATTGTACCTTGTGCCATTACAAGTCATGTTTTGACGTTTCCGCGTCATACCTTACAATTTCTCAAGTCGTTTCTTAGAGAATCAGAAGTCGTTCCTTAGGGTATCTCAAATCGTTCCTTGAGAATGTCAGTTCGTAACTTGATGAATTTTAAATGTTTACACCCTTGGTGCATTTCAAATTGTATCTAGTTACATTCCAAGTCATTTGTTGACATTTCCCAAGTCATACCCTAGAGTTTCTTAAGTCGTTCCTTGGGGCATCTGAAGCCGTTCCTTAGGACATCATAAGTCAATCCATGAGAATTTCAGTTCGTAAATCGAGAGATTCTAAATTTTTGTAGCCTAGGTGCACTTCAAATTGTATTTAGTGACATTAAAAGTCATGTTTTGACGTTTCCTAAATCATAACCTAGAGTTTCCCAAGTCGTTCCTTAGAGCATCTACAATCATTTCTTAGGGCATCCCAAGTTGTTCCTTGAGAATTTTAGTTTGTAACTCGAGAGATTTTAAATGTTTATACTCTTGGTGCATGTCAAATTGTACCTAGTGACATTCCAAGTCATGTTTTGACGTTTCTCATGTCATACCCTCGAGTTTCTCAAGTCGTTTCTTAGGGCATCTCAAATCGTTCATTTATAATTTCATTTCGTAACTTGAGAGATTTTAAATGTTAATACCCATGGTGCATTTCAAATTGTACCTAGTGACATTTCAAGTCATGTTTTGACGTTTCTCAAGTCATAACCTAGAGTTTCTCAAGTCGTTTCTTAGGGCATCAGAAGTCGTTCCTTAGGACATCTTAAGTCAATCCATGAGAATTTCAGTTCATAAATCGAGAGATTCTAAATGTTTATAGTCTAGGTGCACTTCAAATTATATCTAGTGATATTACAAGTGATGTTTTGACAGTTCTCAAGTCATACCCTAGAGTTTCTTAAGTCATTTCTTTGGGCATCTGAAGTCATTTCTTAGGGCATCTCAAGCCGTTTTTTGAGAATTTTAGTTCGGAACTCGAAGGATTTTAAATGTTTATATCCTAGGTGCGTTTCAAATTGTATCTAGTGACATTCTAAGTCATGTTTTCACGGTTTCTAAGTCATATCCTAGAGTTTATCAAGTCGTTCCTTAGGGCATCTGAAGTCATTCCTTAGTGCATCCAAATTCGTTCATTGAGAATTTCATTATGTAACTAGAGAGATTTTAAATGTTTATACCCTTAGTGCATTTCAAATTTTAGCTTGTGGCATTACAAGTCATCTTTTGACGTTTCCTAAGTCATACGTTACAGTTTCTCAAATTATTTCTTAGGGAATCATAAGTCGTTTCTTAGGGAATCATAAGTCGATTGTATTTATTCCAAACATACACATACATATATATATATATATTAAAAATAGATATATGACTAATACTATTAATATAAACATATGTATATTCTAAATATATGTGTATCATAATAACAAAAATGCTAACAAAAACACCCACATTTTTTTGTAGTTGTAATTACTATTTTGTTTTTATTAGGAGGAAGGGAGATCGAAGATGGGTCAATTAATTTCATTATTATTCACAAAAAATATATTCAAAGATGGTCTAAAATATATTTCAAATATAAGAAAATGTGAAAATTTTTATTTTTTATCCGAAAGTTTTAAAAATGTGATATTTTGAAAAAAAATCCAATAAATTTCGAGAAATCCGAAAATTTCGAATCGGAATGAGGTGTTGAAATTCCGATTTTTTGAAATAGAAATTTTATTCCGAAATTTTTTGAAGTGGAATTGGAACACCCTATTTCCGATCCGATCCGTCCGAAACACAACTCTACTTGTGCCATTACAAGTCATGTTTTGACGTTTTCTAAGTCCTACTTTAGAGTTTCTGAAGTCGTTCTTTAGGGTATCTCAAGTCGTCTCTTGAGAATTTCAGTTTGTAACTCGAGGAATTTTTAATATTATACCCTTAGTGCATTTCAAATTGTATCTAGTGACATTATAAGTCATTTTTTGACATTTTCCAGGTTATACCCTAGAGTTTCTCAAGTCATTTTTTGTTAGCAGCTCTACTAGCACAACTCCAAATTTATAGACATCACTCTTTTCTGTTAGTTGGCTTGACTGGAAGTTTTCAGGGTCTAAGTATCCTAGTGTCCCCTGCACTAAAGTTGTTAGTTGAGTTTGATCCTTAGGATTCAATTTTGAAGCTCCAAAATCTGACACTTTTGCTGTGTAATTGTCATATAATAATATAGAGTTAATTACACTTACACCTCCTGAGGTTTATCGTCTTTTCACATACACTTCCTGAGGTTTCAGTAATTACACATACACCCCCTGAGGTTTTAAAACTATTGCATATAACCCCCTACAAGAGACAAAAATAAATAAATAAAAAAGAAAATATTTGTATTGAGGTTGAACCTTACACCTTGAGTAATCTTATTAGGCTATTTAATCCCTTAACATGTTTTTTTGCATAATTTTTATCATTTTTCGGCTCACTATAGGGGGTTATATGCAACAGTTTTGAAACCTCAGGGGGTGTATGTGAAAAGACGATAAACCTCAGAGGGTGTAAATGTAATTAACTCAATAATATATTCGTTGTTTTCACATCTCGGTGTATAATTTGCATGAAAGTAGATGAGTTTAAGTATGCCAGTGTTCATGCGGTTTCTACTGCTATTTTCAATCGCAATTCCCATGAAAGGAATTGACCCTTTGCCCTTTCCATTATGAATGTGATCAAAAAGCGTGCCATTGGTGATGAACTCATAAATTAGTAAAGGCACCGGTGTCTCTAAACAGCAACCCAATATTCTTCCCACATTTCTATTGTTGATTTGAGAAAGAACACCACTTTGTTATCGGGTAATATTCCTTTGTAAACAATTCCATAGCCTCCTTTACCAAGGACTCTACTTTGATGGTAATTATTTGTGGCATTTTCAAGTTCTCTTGCAGAAAGATTTTGGTTGTTAACTCAACAGATCCTCCTCTGTGACTGGCGAGTTGCTGCTGCAACAATAAACCACCATTTTCTTTAAAGTAATTTTCTTTGAGTTTGATGTTTCTTTTCTTCATTCCCAAATATATCCACGAAATTCCAACTAGTGAAACCAAGAAGCCTACACTGATACCTGCACATATATAATTGAAAATACACAATCAAACTGATTATTATATATAACTCGTTTAGTTATGTAATTCTATATATTATATTACTCCTTGAGGTAGGATATAATTGTACGTTAAAAATAGATTGGTAACAAAGAGAGAAATATATACATACTCAATGTAAGAATAATAATCAGGTGAGTTTTCTTTGATTGATTGCTGGAGTTTGGTTTTCTGCAATCCGTTCCATTCACATCTACGTTTGTGTACCCTGGAGGACATGTACAATAATAGTGTCCAGCTTGATTCACGCAAATTCCATTATTGCAGGGGTTTGGAATAGTCTTGCACTCATCAATATCTGCAAATACGTGCTTGAGAAAATTAGGAAACTAAACCGATATACGATTATGCATGCGCATATACAATCAAGTAAGTTAAACATATCAATCAGTGCTACTTAATTTTGAGCTTTAATTTCCAGCTGCAACAACTATTGTATGAATAAAATTATTTGGACCATCTTAACTAGCCATCTTATAGACTATTTCTCTAATAAGAGTCACATGTGCATAACCAGAGCCAAAGATTTGGTTAATGGGGTACCATAGACAATATTAAAAAAATTTAAACTTGAGTAAACATAAATGTGTATAAAAAAAACATCAGGGAGGTATGGATTCCCTTGGTAACCTGGCAAGCACTGGCAAATGTAACCTGATCCAGAGCCATTGACGCACTTGTTATTTTCCTTGCAGGCAAAATCTTCCTTCCTCTTTTCCGCTGCTTCACATGGCTTATCATTATCATCCCCAATTGCTCAATTGAGAACCACTGGAAGTGCACTTATGTTGCTCAGTTGTTGAAAACTTGTTTTGGAGATTTGGAACTTGCCATGTGGAAGCCATCTTCCACAATGAAGGCGTAGGTGCAGGGGACAAGGTCCCCTTTATCCGGAATACTAATGCGATCCAAAATCACACTAAACTTTTTGAGTCCAATGGGGATGGAAGCTTGGCAACACCCAGTGCCAGAGCAAGAGTCCTGATCAACTATGTTGACACAAGAGGACTGGCACCAGGCTTCTGTACAATTGATTTTAAATTTATCTCCCCGGTAACAACCTTCATCCATGCCAAATGGATATGGAATTGTAAGATTACCACAGCGGTCACGACAGCCACGCAGGGCTGCTGCAGCTGCTGTAATTGTACTACTATTTCTACTCACTTCACTCCTTGCAGCATTAGCAATGAGAATATCAGATGTATGAGCATCCCATGAACATACTTGTACTGTAAACCAGCCATGATGCAATTGTAAACTGCTTAATTACTGCCCTTTTTCCCTTTCTCCTTAATTCCGAGATTAAGCGATAGATCCGCAAACACACAAGCTTCTTTCAAGAACAAAGATTGCAATAACATAAGCTTCTTACAAGAATACCCAAATAACAGAAAAGATACAGAGACCACCCTCAATTTTATGAATCAAACCCTCACCAGAAGACTACAAGAACCTATAAATAAGGTTTTAGAAGACTTAGGGCACCAAAATACTATTCTTGTGGGACAAGAAAACTAATAAAATAAACATAAATTAAAATCCCAAAGTTTGACCATATATTTTAGTAAATTAGGTGAATATTACACTCTTATAGGCTCTCTTGTGGTAGCGTTTTATGCCCTTCTTTTTTTTTGGTAAGAAACGGGGCCAAAGGCCCGCTTTTTGCCCTTTTCCTCAATTCCTCCCCCTGTATTTGGGCTTATTTTTTCTTCTTTCTGTATGTTTGTCTGGGCTTTTTCTTTTCAGCCCTTTTATTCGTAGGGCCTTGCATTCTTTAGTCTTGGGTGGATTGGGTTTTGTTATGCTGGTGGAGACTGAGACGTTGCTCCCTGTAATTGGGCCTTACTGTCCATTTTTATCAACGATAGATTCGTCTGTGACATGCTGCTTGTAAATTTGTATCACCATTTTAGTTAGTAGCTATCTCTATAATCCATGTTTAATCAATAGCAGTGGGAAAAAATCATCTTAAAATCTTGCATAGTTGCATATGATGTTGGCAATTATTATTACTTATTTAGAATATGGTCTGGAGGTAATTGATAACCCCTTTATCAACATTGAAAGCCTTCACAAGAATGTCATTGGCAATACTAGGCCTGGACCCAAACACAGCACTAGCAATTGTTACCACGCCAGGATTTTGGCTGCTGAGAGCTGCAATAGCAACAGCATTGCCAGGTCCTACATTTCTCTGATAGTGGACAAGTCCAATAGGGAAAACAAACACATCACCCTTCTGCAACACCTTGGTAATGTGCCGGTTTTCGGGGCTGGATGTGACAAATCCAACTTCGAGGCTGCCTTCCAGGATGGTTAGAACTTCGGAGGCACGAGGGTGAGTATGGGGAGGGTTGATGCCTGAGGGTGCATAGTCGATGCGGATAAGAGAAAGGCCAAGAGTGTTGAGTCCTGGAAGTTGAGATGCAGTCACTGGTGTTACACTTAACCCAATTGGGTTTGATGTATTGCCTCCTAAATGAAGTCCACCCAAGAAAAAATCATTGGCTTCAACTGTCTTGGGATCCTTGCAAGCTAGACCATTCACCACCACTGCCAAAATTAACAACTTGCAAGTTAACATGTATATTACAATATTTCTTTTTGAATAAGGAAACCATGTTGATAGAGAATTTAAAAATCCTACATTCTATGTTACTATATATAATATTCTCAATTAAGGCTCATTGTCAATTGGTTTATCCACATGTGGCTCAGTTTGACCACACATGAGGGGCCCCTATTGAGAATACCGAAAATCATAAGCCTCTTTATTCATTGAAAATTGATTTTGAGTTAGATACTCTAACTTCGATGCAAATAACTATTTGTGCACACTTGGTTTCATAATGAAGTAGCTAAAGTTAGTGATCAATTTACTTGTTGGGTAACCAATTTAAAGTCAACTACATCATACAACCATAGAAGTTCCAACCAATCTGAGTGTTCTGGTAATTAGCTTTCACAAGCAGAAAAGCAAAAATAGACAGGGGATGCAGAAGGATAATCATATTATATAGGTACCTTTACTTTCTGGGTCTGCGACGCAGAAATCTTGAAGTGGACTATGATCTGATGCAATGGCCACTGACAAAGAAAAAGATAATATAAACCCAAAGAAGATAACATAAGTGGCCATCTGATTATTTTAGGTATGCTAGCTGCTCTAGGAGAACGACAAAGAAGCTGTGTTTAATTGAAATTGTGGACAGAGTAGTTTTTCATTTGTACAAGAAAACAAGAAGAAAGTGAGGAACTGCAAGGGTCTAAAACTAAACTATATATTTATATGCAGTTCAAGCACTGAAATATAGAGACATATATAGTCTGTGGCCCCCTTGCCCCTTGTCCCTTGTTTTTGTCTTAATGCCTGTTGCCTAGCCGCGTGCTACAGTACTAGTAAAAGCAATATAATGGCTTGGGGTCATGCAGACATGCATTGTTAATTTGAGAGCTAGCTGAAGTGGTCGGACCCTATATATGTTTGGCCTACCATTGACCATGGTGTTTGTAAATAAGGGACAGAGTTATAGCTCTATCCCATGCGCACTTAGGAGCCCCATTGGGTTTATTTTTAAAGATTTAGTAATACATGAGGGACATAGGTGGCAATGCATGCATGTGGGATGTACTTGTATATAGAACCAAAAGAAGGAACAAGGGTCCAAAAAAAGAAAGCCAAAGCCCAAAGAGCAATCAGGACAAAGAGCTAGAGCAGAGTACTACAAGGCAAAAGCCTAAACTGTTAAAGAGAAAGATCCTATGTTGGAAATTTAAGGCTTTCCATAGTGGTTTATAAAGTTTTGGGTGGATCAGAATTGCTCCAACACCCGAATTATCGAACAAAAGTCAAGTCTCTCCACCCATAGCCAATTGGCTTTTATCAACGCATTGTAAGTAACATAATCAGAAAAATTAAACAAGCATGAATGCACTTATAAGTGAAGCTTAACAAATTTTCAAACACATTATTTGACACTTGAAATGAACTATCAATCCATTTTGAGTACTATCAGAGCTGGTTCCTTATTGGCGTCTAAAACCTCGACTGGAAACTGTTGATTGTGCGCCTATCCACTTGGAAAGCCTTTGAAAGAATATCAGCAGAGATGTCAGGCCTTGATCCAAACACTGCATTGGCAATGGTCATAACATCTGGGTTTTGACTGCTGAAAGCTGCAATGGCAACTGCATTGCCATATCCAACATTGCGCTGGAAATGCACAAGACCTTGTGGGAACACAAACACATCACCCATATTAAGCACCTTGGAGATGAGGCGGTTTTCGGGGTTGGAGGTGACAAAACCCACTTGTAGGCTGCCTTCCAGGACTGTCAAGATTTCGGTACCTCGAGGGTGTGAGTGTGGAGGATTGATACCCCATGGCCCGTAATCGACACGGGCAATGGAGACGCCAAGAGTGTTAAGTCCTGGAATTTGGTATACGTTAACAGGGGTCACATGTGAGCCAACTGGGTTTGATGTGTTGCCTGCTATGTGAAGCCCACTGAAGAAGAAGTCATTGGCGTCAACAAGATTGGGGTCCCTGCACACATGACCATTCACTGGTACTAAGCTTCCTCGGTCTGACACACAGAAATCCTGAAGAGGACTTGGGTCAGATGCCAAAGCAATGGAACAAGTTATGGCAAAGAATGCCAAAAATAGCAACTCAGAGGCCATTGGATATTCTCTCTAGATTGTCACACTATGAAGGTAGTAAACAGAGAGATATATAAAATTTTTCTTAGAATTTTGTAAGCAATTATGACAAACTTGAACGAATTGTGGATTGAGACCACCATATGTTGCTGCTTTTATAGATGGGATCTTGCCCAATGCACTGAAAGAGTCTAGTCTCTGTAACCGGTATGAAAATTGATAATTACTGAAAGCTTGTTATCAATAACCTCACAAATCTTGAACTGCAATGTTGGTAGTTGGCTTGTAAAGTAAATTTTACCAAATCCTGCTCTGTTTTTCTTTTGATGTTCTTTTTATAATGCATAGATTTACATTAGTCATATAGTTGGAGATGTCATGCTTTTGTTCCTTGCAGTTTCATATTTGTTTAGTTAATTAGAATTTAGATTAATTGTATTGGAGGGTTCCTTTTTTTTTTTTTTTTCAAGCAAATCTAATCTGAAAGCCGGTTTGTACTCTTTGAATTTTGTGCAAGAGAACCTGATAATGCCCAGACTACTATTAAATGTGGACTTATTCAATTTGATGTATTTTGTATACAAAAGTTGGACAGTTATAATTGTTTTTATGCTTCAATCCATAGATAGGTAATTGATCAATATATTGTCATGAGAGGGTGGGCGTATATGATGTACATTGTATACGCCCTAGAATTTGTGTATATTCTATGTATGTTCTATGTATATAATTCTTAAGGGATTTAACAGGTTTTTTGGGAAAATTGTTACATTATTAAATCATTAGTGATGGAAAATATAAGGAAAGGCACGTAGGAACAGTTTCCCAAACTCAAATCACTCATCTTTTACTAACAATCAATTTTCATGAATCAAACAAATTTACTGACAAACTTGATTACATTAACAAGTGAGCAAAAACAAACTTTCAGAATTGAAGTAACAGAATCAAACAAAATGACACACCAACATGATTGTACTGCTAAGTGAACAATAACAATTTTCTTCACACTTAAAATGAACCGTCACTCCCTTTTCACTTAAATAGAGGTTTCCACTTGGAGTCTAAAACTTTGACTGAAAATTGTAGACCACATTCTTATCCACTTGGAAAGCCTTTGCAAGAACATCAGCAGAGATGTCAGGCTTTGATCCAAACACTGCATTGGCAATGGTAATAGCACCTGGGTTTTGGCTGCTGAGAGCTGCAATGGCAACTGCATTACCAGTTCCAACATTGTGCTGGAAATGCACAAGACCTACTGGGAACACAAACACATCACCCTTGTGAAGCACCTTTGAGATGAGACGGTTTTCGGGGTTGGAGGTGACAATACCCACTTGGAGGCTGCCTTCCAGGACTGTCAAGATTTCGGTAGCACGAGGATGAGTGTGTGGAGGATTGAGACCCCATGGCGCGTAATCAATACGGACAAGGGAGATGCCAAGAGTGTTAAGTCCTGGAATTTGGGCTACATTAGCAGGGGTCACGCGTGAACCAGCTGGGTTTGATGTGTTGCCTGCTAAGTGAAGCCCACTGAAGAAGAAGTCATCGGCTACAACAAGCTTGGGGTCCTTGCACACATGACCATTCACTGCTACAGAAATCATGAGAAAATACACATTGATTAGAAACATATATATAATTACCACTAGCTGATTGACATTATTTTGTTTTGTGAAATACAATCACATATGAATATAAATATAGCTACCTGACCCTTTTGGATCAGCCACACAGAAATCCTGAAGGGAGCTTGGGTCAGATGCCAAGGCAATGGAACAAATTGTGGCAAGGAATGCTAACAATAGAAACTTCGAAGCCATTGGAAATTTTGCTTAAACTATCAGGGCAGTGAACACTGAATAGAGAGATGGGCCAAGTTTAATTTGCTTAAAACTTTATAAGGAAGGATATATAAACTTGAACTGTGGATTGAGACCACCATATGTTGCTGCTTTTATAGAGAGAGGGAGTTGGAATGTGTGTGTGTGTTGTGATGTTGTCCCATGCACTGAAACGGTCTAGTCTTTGTTACCGTGTATGACATATTTGTTCATAAAGGACCTCACTTTATTCTCAATTAGGCTGCCGGCCGGCATTACTGCCTGCATTGAAATATATGGTTCCTTTCTGGAATGATAAGAATAGCTAGCTACAGCCAGGTCAAGATTAATGAAGGGAGGTTATAATATTACTTTTAAATTTATAGTGTTTATTAGGTTCAGGACACTTGCTCAGCTGAACTAGTAATTAAGGGCTAGGAAAATAGGTGTTGAGACCTTTTTGTCTGTTTTTATTCATATTTTTAAATTACTTTCATATATGGAAAAATACAAAGGACAAAATTAATATAATTAAATGATATTTTTCAAAAGAAGTGGCTAAACTCTTGTCTCTTTCTTTGTAAAATATTCATTTGAGAACCAGCTGGCCAAATTCGAAATTACTCATACTAGCTATACCAAAAAAGCTATTTAGTCAAGAAAAATCATTAACAAAATACCAAGGGAAAATGCTGCCATTCAGGTCATGTAAAGAACAAAATGTAATTTGCATGTATTAAAGTATACAGCATGTCTTGATGGACTATTTCTCATGTCTAAGGGAGATGGTCCTTTATTACTAATGCTCATAGGATAAAGGGAAATATGTCTGAGAATGCTATTTGCCCTTTAAGTTTGATCTGGATTCTTTTTTTGGGTGCTACGTACCTAAGCTTCAGTATTCCAATGAAGCTTCTTCTTTGATTGTTAATTATGCAGCGGAATGGGTTAGAGCTAATATTGTTGGGGACCACATCTTTTGGAGCCTTGTTAACTCGAATGATGATAACGTGACATGCATCTCAACCAAATTGTCGGCTCTAATACTATTTATCGAGAGTCCATATCTTTTGACCCCATATTGCACCGATATTGTCTCTAACTTAATTATTTGAAAAGTCATCATAGTATGGAGTTTTATCTCAAAAGGTCTCGGTGCAACTTAACGGAGATATTCTACTCAACATACCCAATGTTGGACAGTCGCTTATTCAATGTGTGACAATTACATTTGATCCACAAAATTCCTAACACAAGCTGCACTACAAGCTATATAAATTGTAATCTTCATACATTAGAATATATATACAGCATTCTTGATGGAGTAAGGGAAGCTCCTTACTAATGCACAGAGGATGAAGAGAAATATGTCTGAGAATGCTATTTGTCCTTTATGCTGCCCCACCAATGAAAATTTACAGCATGACATGATGGAAGAGTGCTAGGATATGGACCTTGCTCAAAGTCCCTAGCCATCTCACCTATTCTGCAGATGTTGGTTCCCAAGGGTGGCTACAAGAGAACTTGACAGTTTGGAGTTGATTGGAATATAATTCTTGCAATTGCCAACTGGTTTCATTGGAATTGGAGATGTAGAGCTATACTTTTATCCTAACTTTCAGTATTCCACTCAAGCTTCTTCGTTCATTGTTCATTATGCAGCTAACCAACAGAATAACAGAATAACAACAGAAGAAAAAATAATACTGGTAGCATACTAACCAACAGAATAACAATCTTCTAACAATCCATTTTAACAAAAGCCACATGTCACTCTACTATATGCTAGAGACTAACTAAATGAAACCAAATGAACTAAAAGAAATATCCAGCTGTATCCAGCACATCAGCTAGATTAATAACACGTGTCCATCATTGTAGTCACATTGTCATATGCTTATCATCCCCCCTCAACCTCAGCAAGGGGACCAAGTCTGAGGTTGCAGCAATGTTGAAGATGAAGAGGACTGTGCAGACCCTTAGTCAAAATATCAGCTGTATTCTCCAATGTAGACACATACTCCAGTTCTAAATCCTTACATTGAACCCTCTCTCGAACATAATGAAAATCAGTGTCCAAGTGCTTGATTCGAGAATGAAACACAGGATTGGATCCCAATGCTATGGCAGATAGATTATCACATCTAATTAAAGGTGGATAAGGAAGAGAAATGTGCAGATCCTTAAGCACATGTCTAAGCCAAGAGACATCTGACACTGTGTTAGCTATAGCTCTATACTCAGCCTCGGTAGAGCTGCGAGCTACAGAACCCTGCTTCTTTGACTGCCAAGACACTGGATTCCCAGCTAAGTATACAATATAACCAGTGGTAGACCTTCTATCATTGATATCCCCACCCCAGTCAGAATCATTATAGGCTGTCAAAGCCATAGAACCAGTATGATAATGGAGACCGTGAGTGAGAGTACCTTGAACATACCTCAAAATTTTCTTGACTGCATCATAATGTATCTCTGTTGGTCTTGCCATAAACTGGCAGACAGTGTTGGTGGCATAGGCAATGTCTGGCCTAGTAAAGGTGAGATACTGTAATGCACCAACTAAACTTCTATAAAGGGTTGGATCAGACAAAGGATCACCCTCATCTTTGGCCAACTGCAAATGAGGTTTACAAGGTGAGTTACATGGTTTGCAATGGACCATACCTGCCTTCACAAGCAAGTCTTTGGCATATTTCTCTTGACATACAAAAATTCCACCATCTGCTTTGTAGCTGATTTGCAATCCTAGAAAATAGGTCAACTTGCCCAAATCTTTCATGTCAAAAGCTAAACTTAGTTCATCAATGACACTTTGAACTTCTATGGAACTTGAACCAGTAATGATAATGTCATCCACATAAAGGAGTAACAAAACCACACCTGCTGAAGATGACTTAACAAACAAACTAGGATCAGACTGTGAGAATTGAAAACCAATAGAAGGCAAGAAGCCTGTGAATTTCTCATTCCAAGCTCGAGGGGCCTGTTTTAAACCATATAGAGACTTTTGGAGAAGACAAACATGATTGGGATAAACTGGATCCTCAAAACCCTGAGGTTGCTTCATATAGACCTCTTCTTTTAATTCCCCATGCAGAAATGCATTTTTGACATCAAGTTGCTTCAACTCCCATTTAAATTGAGCTGCTAGAGCCAAAACAAGCCTCACTGTAGCATGCCTAACTACTGGACTAAAAGTCTCTGCATAATCCAATCCTTGCTCTTGACTAAACCCCTGAGCCACCAATCTAGCTTTGTATCTAGAAATAGTACCATCTGGATTTTTTTTCAGTCTATAAACCCACTTACAACCAACAACATTTCTGTCATTTGGTCTGGGAACAAGTGTCCAGGTACCTTGCACATTTAAGGCATCAATCTCCTCTTGTATTACTGTTTGTACAGATTGCCCAATTCTGTAAGGAAATGTATTGGTACATAGAAACAGTTTCCCAAACTCAAACCACTCATCTCCTACTCAAAATTATTTTTCATGGAATAACACCTCCGACCAGATGTGCTAACAACTTCAATAAACATTATTTCTTGTAGCATTAATAGAATCAAACAAAATAACATATCAACTTGATTACATTAATAAGTAAGCAAAAACAAATTATCATCTTGAAATAATAGAACCAAACAATATAGCAGACAGCATGACTGCACTGATAATTAATTGAACTGTAACAATTTTATAAACACTAGTTTACACACTTCAAATGAATTATAAGTCCAACTTGGAGTCTAGAACTTTGACTGGACATTGTAGATCGTGTTCTTATCCACTTGGAAAGCCTTTGCAAGAATGTCAGCAGAGATGGCAGGCTTTGATCCAAATACAGCATTGGCAATGGTAATAACACCTGGGTTTTGGCTGCTCAGAGCTGCAATGGCAACTGCATTACCATGTCCAACATTGTGCTGGAAATGCACAAGACCCATTGGGAAAACAAACACATCACCCTTCTGAAGCACCTTTGAGATGAGACGGTTTTCGGGGTTGGAGGTGACAATACCCACTTGGAGGCTGCCTTCAAGAACTGTCAAGATTTCGGTAGCACGAAGATGAGTGTGTGGTGGATTGAGACCCCATGGCGCGTAATCAATGCGCACAAGGGAGATACCAAGAGTGTTAAGTCCTGGAATTTGGGCAACATTAACAGGGGTCACGCGTGAACCAGCTGGGTTTGATGTGTTGCCTGCTAAGTGAAGCCCACTGAAGAAAAAGTCATTGGCTTCAACAAGCTTGGGGTCCTTGCACACATGACCATTCACTGCTACTGAACTCATGAGAAAATACACATTAATTAGAAACATATACAAAGACTACTAGGCTCTAGCTGATTGATATTATCTAGTCCTATTTGATCACATATGAATATGAATATGATTCAAGGTATGTACCTGAGCTTTTTGAGTCTGCCACACAGAAATCCTGAAGAGCACTTGGGTCAGATGCCAAGGCAATGGAGCAAGTTATGGCAAGGAATGCTAACAACAGAAGCTTAGAGGCCATTGGAAATTTTCTCTATAATCTAAATTGTCACACTATCAGGGCAGTGAACAGAGAGATGGGCCAAGTTTAATTTGCTTAAACTTTGTACGGGAAGAATAAACTTGAACTGTGGATTGAGACCACCATATGTCACTGTTTTATAGAGAGAGGGGAGGGAGGTGGTATGTGTGTACATGTTTTCCCATGCACTGAAAAGGTCTAGTCTTTGTTAACGTGTATGACAATTTGTTCCCTGAAAGTTTGTAATAACTTGCCTCACTTTTGTTCTGAGGTGCCGGCATTGCTGCCTGCATTAAAATATGTGGTTCCTTTCTGGATTGATAAGAATTGCTAGCTAGCCAGGTCAAAGTTAATGAAGGGAGACAATATCCTCTTACTCATAAATTTATAGTTTTCATTTTGACCTATTCTTAAGATCATATAAGGTTCAGGAGACTTGTTCAGCTGAACAAGTAATTAAGGATTAATAGTACTTCATGTTTAATGGCAAAACAGGGAGACCTTTTTTTTTTATTCACAATTACTTTCATATATGGAAAAAAACAAAGGAGAAAATTATAATAGGTACTGATGGTGCACGCTGCAACGCAGGCCACAGTGTCACACATTAGGAAGAAAAAAATGTAATTAATTTGCATGTATTTTAAGTATTTCTCTTGTCAAGGGAAGCTCCTTACTAATGCATAGAGGGTGAATCCGAGAATGCTAATTGGACTTTATGCTCCTCCGAGTATGAAATGTAGAACTGTTTTTGTCCTAACCTTCAGTATTCAAATGAAACTTCTGCTTTGATTATTAAATATGCAGCTGAATGGATCTTGTTGAGCTAATATGATGCTCCACCTATGAAAATATACAGCAACTCTTCATGGAGTGTCCTAAGAGTGCCAGTATATGGACCTTGCTCAAAGTCCTTAGCCATCTCAACTATTCTGCAGATGTTGGTTTCCAAGGTTGGCTACAAAAGAACCTGAAACCTACTGTATCTAGAAATTTTGGAGTTGATTAATTGGTATATAATTTTTGCAACGACTGCTGGTTTCTTTGGAATTGGAGATGTAGAGCAGTTTTTTATCCCAACTTTCATTATTCCAATAAAGCTTTTTTTTTCATTATTAATCATGCAGTTGAATGAGCTGGAGGTGATCTGTCTGCTGCAAAGAAACATATCAGGAGTTTTTGACTTGGAATGCCCCCTCCTGTTAACTGCTTAAAACTGATAGTGTACTCGGATTAATTCTCTTTCGGTTGAAATTGATTTCTCATTCCTTCTGGTTGTCACTCTTGTGTTACTGTTTGTGCAGATTGCATAATTCTTAAAGGAAACTTACACACCATTCTTTTTTGTGATGGAAAAAATGTAAAAGGCACATATATAGAAACAGGTTCCCAAACCCAAAGGACTACTGTCTCCTATTCAAAATTTCTTTTAATGGAAAGACATCCAGATGTGGTAAAACTTCAGTAAATATTATTTCTTGTAGCAATAGAATCAAACAAAATCGGACATCAACTTGAGTACATTAATAATAAGCAGAAAAAAATTATCTTCTTGAATTAACAGAATCAAACAAAATAGCAGACCAACATGATTGCACTGATAAATGAACAGTAACAAATTTATTCACACTAGTTAACACAATTCAAATGAATTGTAATTCCAACTTGGAGTCTAATACTTTGACTGGAAATTGTGGATTGTGTTCTTATCCACTTGGAAAGCCTTTGCAAGAACATCAGAAGAGATGGCAGGTTTTGATCCAAATACAGTATTGGCAATGGTAATGATACCTGGGTTTTGGCTGCTGAGAGCTGAAATGGCAACTGCATTACCAGTTCCAACATTGTGCTGGAAATGCACAAGACCTACTGGGAACACAAACACATCACCCTTCTGAAGCACTTTTGTGATGAGACGGTTTTCAGGGTTGGAGGTGACAAAACCCACTTGGAGGCTGCCTTCCAGGACTGTGAAGATTTCGGTAGCACGAGGATGAGCGTGTGGTGGATTGAGACCCCATGGCACGTAATCAACGCGAGCAAGGGAGATACCAAGAGTATTAAGTCCTGCAATTCGGTCTACATTAATAAGGGTCACTCTTGAACCAACTGGGTTTGATGTGTTGCCTGCTAAGTGAAGCCCACTGAAGAAGAAGTCATTGGCTTCAACAAGCTTGGGGTCCTTGCACACATGACCATTCACTGCTACTGAAATCATAAGATAAAAAATACATTAGAAACATTTACAATTACCACTAGGCTCTAGCTGATTAATATTATTTCTTTTTGGGAAATACAATCACATACGAATATGAATATGAATATGATTCTGGGTACCTGAGCTTTTTGAGTCTGCCACACAGAAGTCCTGAAGAGAACTTGGGTCAAATGCCAAAGCGATGGAACAAGTTATGGCAAGGAATGCCAACAACAGAAGCTGAGAAGCCATTGGAAATCAGTTATCTCTAGATTATGACACTATCAATTCAATGCAGTAAACAGAGAGATAGATATGGACCAAGTTTGCTTGAACTTTTGTAAACAAGGATAAACTTGAAGGAGTTGTGGATTGAGACCACTACATGTTGCTGCTTTTATAGAGAGAAAGAGAGAGGGAGTGCGCATGTACCACCTTTAGTTGTTGTGTATTGTCCTATAAAATGCATGCTCTGAAAAAGTCTAGTCCTGCATGGCCAAAAAAGAAAAAGTCTAGTCCTGTCTTTAACGGTTTAACCGTGTATGTCAATTTGTTTGCTGAAAGCTTGTCATCATCTGCCTCACCTTTATTTTCAGGACCCGGTATTGAAATAGTACCTTCCTTTCTTTATAAGATGAGAATAGCTAGCCAGGTCAAATTTAAGCGAGGCTATACTACTCACAAATTTAAGGTGGCTTGTATAGCCGTATAATTTTTCGCTTACCAATCAATCTGTCAGTGTAAATTTTTCACTCAAAATCTAAGAATTAAATTGTAATTTTACACCTAAGATATAAAAACTAAAAAAGTCAATATTCACCGTAAAATAATCACCCTGTCGAAAATAAGATTAAAAACTTAAAAGAAAAAATACACAAAACTTGGGAGAGAGAGTGGAACTACTTGAGAGAGAGAGGCTCCCCCTTAGCTTATTTCCCAATTACACAGTGATTGTACTCCTTCTGCTTAGTTTCCATTCAATAAAGTTTACTCAATCCAAAAAAAAAAAAAAAAATACACACAAAAACTTCCCCTAAAACCATCAGATCGACCATGAGATAATCTTATCCTATCAAGTATGGTTAATTATGACCAGTCATGCTTTTGGTCTTTGCAACTTTATATTTAATTAGAATATTGGAGGTTTCTTTTTGTTTTAAGCAATCTCGTTTGAAAGCATCTGGTTTGCTTACTTTGACAATGTCTGGACTAAATGTGGACTCGTTCAATTACTTGATGTAATCTGCAAACAAAAATTAGACACATGCAAATTAATTAGAATATATGGTTTGGTTTCATATCTCTATCCTTAAATATGAGATGTGATTGCCTGTTATTTTGAATATTTAATGATATTTTGGAACCAATTACTTAATTAAGTCATGCAGATAATTAAGCTTGTATACATACTACATCAGACATATCAGAAAGTTCTCTCTAACAAAATACAGGCATCCAAAATCGAATCAAGTATAACGCATGCCTTAATTTCAAAATCTTCCAATTTATGAGCTACAACATTATTGCACCGACGACTATATTCGGGGTTGGATCTGAGGATAGCCGAGTGAGGCAACTGCCTCAAGCCCAAATATTTAGCCCTCCAAATTTTATATACCCCTTATTATAAGTATTTATTATAGAGAAAAAAATCAAGTGAATGTACATGGAGGGTTGAGGAATCCACTTTTATGGTTTGCTTCGGGTCCCTAAAATCTCAGCTCCGACCTCTAACTATATTGACAGCAGCAAACACAAAACATAATAACCCATCAAAATTTGCTGAAAACCCAACACTCTGGTTAATTGTAATCCCTCATACAAGGCTAGCTAATAACAAAACTACAGCTGCTGTGTAGTAACACCAAGAATAGGTTCGGACATGGCATTGGCAGCCAATTAAGCCATTGAAAAATATTTCTCTAAGCATTGCATATTATGATTCAACTCATATGACTATATGAATGCCTGTAATGAAGCTTCAATTTAATCCATGGGATCGAGGTCATGAATCCATCAACATGTCCATGCATACATATTAACCTTCTTTTGTGCCCATATACATATTAATTCAAGGAACCAGCCCTATACTCTTTCCGATGTTCATGTTCTTAATTACGAATTAGTTTGTTTATAAACTAGATCAATAGCTAGCTGCCCAATTGATTGGTAATGAGAATGAACGATGATAGCGAAGTTCACCATATATAGATGGCAAATCTGTCATCATTTGCATGGAAATTCCTGCTTTGAAAATTGATGGACTACCCCTTTCCACAGCCCAACTGATCGGTAAAGACCAAAAAATAAAGGCTTTATTACACTTTATCCACTTGAATTTTGAGCTCAATCTCACTTCACTACCTAAAAATAGAATTGTCTCAATTTACCACATGAATTAAAAATTTGTTGCAATGTACCACCTCTGTCTCATTTTCTCTAAACTTTTGTTAAAAATAAGAATGTTTTGGTCTTTTCAAGTTAGTTTTTTATTGTGTCAAAATAGATAAAGCTTAAAAAAACTATTTTTTTCTAACAATAAGAACTTGAAAAAGACCTAAGTGGGTAAAATGTAAAAAAGCCAAAAATAAAACAATATTATGCGATAATTAAAGAATTCATTGAAAATAGTTTGCCAAACTCAAAGCACTCCAGATTTGGAAGCAACTCCCATAACTATTAATCTTGGAACAATAAAATCAAACAAATAACAGAGATCAGCTTTATTACATTACTATGTGAGCAGAAACAATTAATTATCTCCTTGAAGTAACAGAATCAAACAAAACAGCAGACCAACATGATTGCACTGATAAATGAATATTCCTAACAATTTTCTACACAATTTAGACACACTTCAAATGAATCGCGTCACTCCCTTTTGAACTTGGAGTCTAAAACTTTGACTGGAAATTGTAGATTGTGTTCTTATCCACTTGGAAAGCCTTTGCAAGAACATCAGCAGAGATGGCAGGCTTTGATCCAAATACAGCATTGGCAATGGTAATAACACCTGGGTTTTGGCTGCTGAGAGCTGCAATGGCAACTGCATTACCAGTTCCAACATTGTGCTGGAAATGCACAAGGCCTACTGGGAACACAAACACATCACCCTTCTGAAGCACTTTTGTGATGAGACGGTTTTCAGGGTTGGAGGTGACAATACCCACTTGGAGGCTGCCTTCCAGGACTGTCAAGATTTCGGTAGCACGAGGATGAGTGTGTGGAGGATTGAGACCCCATGGAGCATAATCGATACGCACAAGGGAGATACCAAGAGTGTTAAGTCCTGGAATTTGGGCTACATTAACAGGGGTCACACGTGAACCAGCTGGGTTTGATGTGTTGCCTGCTAAGTGAAGCCCACTGAAGAAGAAGTCATTGGCTTCAACAAGCTTGGGGTCCTTGCACACATGACCATTCACTGCTACTGAAACCATGATGAGCAAAAAACACATTAGAAACATATATAATTACCACTATGCTCTAGCTGATTGATATTATCTATATTTCATTTTGGGAAATGCAATCACATATGATGACGATAGAAATATGAGAATATGATTCAAGGTACGTACCTGAGCTTTTTGAGTCTGCCACACAGAAATCCTGAAGAGAACTTGGGTCAGATGCCAAAGCAATGGAATAAGTTATGGCAAGGAATGCCAACAGTAGAAACTGAGAGGCCATTGGGATTTGGAAATTCTCTCTTAAATCTAGATGGATGGTCACACGTACTATAAATATTTCAAGGTAGCAAACAGACAGATTGGTATATATGGACCAAGTTTTGCTTGAACTCTAGTAAGCAATTAGAATGAACTTGAAGGAGTTGTGGATTGAGACCAGAATATGTTGCTGCTTTTATAGATAGAGAGGGAGCTGTACCGCCTGTACTTGTTGTGTATTGTCCGGCCCATATATATATATATATATATATATATGTGCTGAAAAAGTCCTGAAACCGTGTATGACAACTTTTTATCTGAAAGCTTGGATCATCACTTGCCTCACCTTTATTATCAGGTGCCGGCATTGAAATGGTTCCTTTCTCTATATGACAAGCCAGGTCAAATCTAATGGAGCCTATATAAATTACTCACAAAGTTGAACTACAAGGTTAGCTTGTAAAGTAAATTTTATAAAACTTTTAGCACTTTTGTTCATGCTCTTCTTGTTATCAACCCTTTTGAAAAAAAAAAATTGAAAACTTAAAACAGAAACACACACATACAAAACTTCCCTTGTGGACTAGTTCAATTTGATATGCTCTGGGCACAAAAGCTTGACACTTTCAAAAATGTTAAAACTTCTCTATCCCCAACTATTTTGAATATTTTGTGATATTTTGGAGCCATCTACTTCAATTTCTAAACATTTATTCTAAATTTTTACGTTTTTATATGAAATCATGGTAAGATACTAAGATCTCAAGGCCAACCGAACAAAGAAAATAACAAAAGTAGCTCGGGGAGGCTAAATATATAGATGGCTCTAGTCCTACCAAATACCACAAATTAAGGTCATCAAGTAAAGCAGAAACATTACTAAGGGGTAGCTCAAACATAGTACTGCCAAGATAAATGTTACGGATAAGCTTGTATCAGACAAAAAGTCATTATTCATTAAGCTAGGCGCGCAGACCATCCTCTAACCAAATAGAGGCTTCCAAAAAGTCTAAACTCTAAAGCATTGCTTAATTTTGTAAGTTATGATAAGCGACAGCATTAAATGGTGCACTGAGGAATACTGTCTTGACAGCAAACGGAACAAAATAACCCATCAAAAGTCCCTGCGGCCTGCCCATCCTGCACAAGATTGCTCTCAACTGCCAAGGAAAGAGTAATTAATGTTATTTGGATCATCTTGTTCACCACCTTTTTAATAGAAATGGGACCCGCTTAAATAGCCATGTGGGTGGCACCTCAATTTCATGTGTATCCTTTATTTAGAAATCAGGGTATATATGATTCAACTCATATGAGTGCCTTTGATAAAGCTTCAATTCAATCCCAATTTCCCATGAGATTGATGGTGAATCCATGGACATGTCCATGCGTATTAGCCTTCTTTTGACATATTAATTCATGGAACCAACCCGTCCAGCCCTACTATTTCCGAAATTCATATTTTAGCTATGATATGAAGCGCATATATATATGGATACAACTACAAGTTATCCTTTGTAATGAAAGACAATTCCGAATATGCTTTTTTAGTTTGTTTAAGGCCTTCAATGACGCTTTTGGTCCTTATACTTTCAAGAAATTTTCACTTTAGTCTTGTTCTTTTAATTTTTGACAATTTTAGTTCTATACTTTTAATATCATAGCAATTAAGTTCAAATCGTTAATTTCGTTTAAATTGATGATAGAAAATTCGACGTGCATTGCACATGAGTGATATTTCAGACATCTTACCCCACTTGGAGGCCTATATGCGCCCATAACTGCCCTATACACAATTAATAAGAAAAAATAAGAAATTTCAATATCAAACTAAATATGTTAAATGATAAGTAGGGACTTAAATAGGCATCTAGATGGACTAAAAGATTCAAAATGTCACTCATGTGTGAAGCATGTTCTTCCACTTTGGATTTTCAGTCGATAATTTAAATAATATTAACTATTTAGACTTAATTGCTATCACACAAAAAATACATGACCAAAATTACTAAAAATTAAAATACAAGACCAAAATGAAATTTTCGTAAAAATACAGGGACCAAAATTGACATCTGACCTTTAAATGGTTAGTTAGGGAGGGGCAAATATAAAAGTAGTGGTGTGCAAAATACCGAAAAATCAAGTTTCGAACCTAACCAAACCGACCAGATTGGTTTGGTCTGGTTTTTTGTTGTTGTTTTTTTTCGTTTTCAAATAAAAAACCAAACCAAACCAATGATGAGCGGTTTGGTTTTGGTTTTCAATATTGAAATTTTCTGTTTTAACCAAACCACCACTTATAATATATATTCATTTTTATATATTAATTGGTTTATATATGATTTTAATACTTATTATAGAGTAAACCAAATTTCCTATTATAGTTTGTATATGTTTATTATAGTTTATTTAGTATATAGTTTATACCTATTATAATTTTTATATATTTGTATGTGTTTGTACAAGAATGCTCTAAAACTAACTTGTTAGTAAGTTAATACAAAACTAACTACCATGTTGGGCCCACTGCATGATGTAATTTTAAAATTCGAACCGTATATTTTTTAGGCCCTACTTCAAAGATCATCCATATAAAAAATCTTCAAAATCGGAAGTCATTTAGTCATTTGACTATAATAACAACTATTTTTATGCTTTTATCGAAAATACTGATTGTCTATTTATTTGATCTCAATTAGATGACTACATGATTTTCGATTTAGTTGATTTTTTGCAATGATGATCTTTGAAGTAGGGCCTAAATAATTGATGGTTCGGATTATGAGATTAGTGATGTGCTGGGCCCAAAAGCATGATTAGCTTCATATTAACTTGCTAACTGGTTAGTTTTAGAGCACTCCTCATGTTTGTATATGTTTATTATAGTTTATAGTAAAGTTTAAAGGTTTATAGTATATGTTTATATAGGCTCCTTCTGTTGAGGTATACCTCAACTTATTTATGTTGAGGTATGACCTTGTTGGGGTCCACACAAGTCGTTTTGTGGCGATCCGAACCGTTCGCAAGGATCATCTTCATTGATAGATCATCCTTGCAAAAAATTAGTTAAATCGGAAATCAATTGCCTATCTAACTTTGATAAAACAAATGGACGGTTTTATCAAAAATATTTGGTTCGTCCATTTATTTGATCAAAGTTAAATAGGCAAATGATTTCCGATTTGGCTAATTTTTTGCAAGGATGATCTATCTACGGAGATGTAAAAATTGAACGGTTCGGATCGACACAAAACGACTCGTGTGGGCCCCAACAGGGTATACCTCAACATAAATAAGTTGAGGTATACCTCAACAGAAGGAGCCTGTATGTTTATATATGTTTGTATATGTTTATAGTATAGTTTATACTTTATAGGATTAGTCTATAATTTATAGTTTGTATATACTATACCATAAGGGTATATATATACTAAAACAATTATAATTAAAGGTATATTGTTTAGGGCATAGAGTATAATAGTATAAGTAATTAGTATAGAGTATACTAGTATATGATATATGAGATAAGGTATAAGGTATAGGGTATGGCGTTTAGGGTATATCAGTTGTTATCTAGTTTTCGGATAACCGAACTAACCGAACCGATATTCTCGGTTAATCAAACCAGTCGGCTTGGGCTAGGCTTGGTTTGGTTTAGTTACGGTTATGCCCTTGTGGTTTAGTTTTTTGAACCATGCACACCCCTATATAAAAGCACTGAAGCATATAGAAACAGTTCCCCAAACTCAAAGCACTCCAGATTTGAACTTCCATAGTTACTATTTCTTGGAACAATAGAATCAAACAAAATAACAGAGGTCAACTTGATTACATTACTATGTGAGCAGAAACAAATTATCTCCCTGAAGGAACAGAATCAAGCCAAATAGCAGACCAACATGATTGCACTGATAAATGAATCCTAACAATTTTCTAAACACTACTTTACACACATCAAATCAAATGAATTGTAAGTCCCTTTAATTAGAGGCTCCAACATGGAGTCTAGAACTTTGACTGGAAATTGTGGATCGTGTTCTTATCCACTTGGAAAGCCTTTGCAAGAACATCAGCAGAGATGGCAGGCTTTGATCCAAATACAGCATTGGCAATGGTAATAACACCTGGGTTTTGGCTGCTGAGAGCTGCAATGGCAACTGCATTACCATGTCCAACATTGTGCTGGAAATGCACAAGACCTACTGGGAACACAAACACATCACCCTTCTGAAGCACTTTTGTGATGAGACGGTTTTCAGGGTTGGAGGTGACAAAACCCACTTGGAGGCTGCCTTCCAGGACTGTGAAGATTTCGGTAGCACGAGGATGAGCGTGTGGTGGATTGAGACCCCATGGCACGTAATCAACGCGAGCAAGGGAGATACCAAGAGTATTAAGTCCTGCAATTCGGTCTACATTAATAAGGGTCACTCTTGAACCAACTGGGTTTGATGTGTTGCCTGCTAAGTGAAGCCCACTGAAGAAGAAGTCATTGGCTTCAACAAGCTTGGGGTCCTTGCACACATGACCATTCACTGCTACTGAAATCATAAGATAAAAAATACATTAGAAACATTTACAATTACCACTAGGCTCTAGCTGATTAATATTATTTCTTTTTGGGAAATACAATCACATATGAATATGAATATGATTCTGGATACCTGAGCTTTTTGTGTCTGCAACGCAGAAATCCTGAAGAGAACTTGGGTCAGATGCCAAAGCAATGGCACAAGTTATGGCAAGGAGTGCTAGCAATAGAAACTGAGAGGCCATTGGAGATTAGTTCTCTCTAGATTGTCAGTCACACTATCAAGGCACTAAACACTAAACAGAGAGATGGAGTAAGTTAATTTGCTTAAACTTTGTAAGGAGTAAGGAATGATAAACTTGACTTGTGAATAAAGACCACTATATGTCGTTGCTTTTATAGAGGGAGCTCGTACCTGTACTGTACATGTTGTCTTATGCACTGAAAAAGTCTGTCTTGTAACCGTGTATGACAATTTGTTCACTGAAAGCTTGTCGTCTATTTCCTCACCTTATTTCCAGACGCCGGCAATTGAAATGATTCCTTTCTGTATATGAATCATGATAAGAAATTGAGAATAGCCAGGTCAAAGACTCAAAGTAAATGGAGGCTATAAATTTATAGCGGCTATTTGGCCTATTCTTGAGATTAGGCTCAGGAGATTTGTTCAGCTTGACTTGATAATTACCCACTACTTCATTTTAATTGGAAAAATTAAGTCTTGAGACCTTTCTTCTTATTTACAATTTTCCTTCATACTTTTAAAATCTGTAGATTTAACTAATTCATAAAAGGGCAAAAGAAAATGATGGGTTTCAGGCAGCTTTGGTTCAGGTTTAGGGATTAAAATTTAAAGAGAGAACTCTTAGGCACCTTTCTTTATTTGTACTGAAATTTTAGGCAACTTTGGTTAATGGTCCGCATAACATGCAATCAAACGTAAGAGTGACTTCATCAAAACAATTGTTGTGTACAAAGTTGTGCAAGGATCACTATTACAATAACCATATGGTACAAGACACAAAAATCCATCACTGAAAAAAAATGAGCTTCACATAATATGCCCTACTCGGTACTACAGATGGACATCCAAATAAAAAACAAAAGGGTTGTCACCCAAACCCATCTCTTATGCAAGGATCCCCACAATCCATACACCATGTCAAATCTAAATTGACTGTGCAACAACATACAATCACTCATTCAAAGTAAGCCAACAACATACCACTTATACACAAACTGAAAATCTACAAAGACACATCAAGCACCAACCTCCTCTTCCTCCTCCTCCTCCTCCTCCTCATACTCCTCTTCTGCAGTTGCATCCTGGTATTGCTGGTACTCAGCCACCAGATCATTCATGTTACTCTCAGCCTCGGTAAACTCCATCTCATCCATTCCCTCGCCAGTGTACCAATGCAAGAAAGCCTTGCGCCTAAACATAGCCGTGAACTGCTCGCTAACCCTCCTAAACATTTCCTGAATAGAAGTTGAATTCCCAATAAAAGTGGAAGCCAACTTGAGACCCTTGGGCGGGATGTCACACACACTGGACTTAACATTATTGGGAATCCACTCAACAAAGTATGAAGAGTTCTTGTTCTGGACGTTAATCATTTGTTCATCAACTTCTTTGGTGCTCATCTTACCACGGAATATGGCAGAAGCAGTAAGGTAACGACCATGGCGTGGGTCAGCAGCGCACATCATGTTTTTGGCATCCCACATCTGCTGCGTCAACTCGGGCACAGTCAGGGCACGGTACTGCTGTGATCCTCTTGAAGTTAGGGGTGCAAACCCAACCATAAAGAAGTGCAGACGTGGGAAAGGGATAAGGTTAACTGCAAGCTTCCGAAGGTCAGAGTTCAGCTGTCCAGGGAACCGAAGACAACATGTGACACCACTCATGGTGGCAGAGATGAGGTGGTTAAGGTCACCAACTGCAAACAGGCATAAAATTATGTCACAAGGATCACATAATAAGAAACAAACCATTTACTTGCATACTCTAATAATTAACTACACCAGTAAAGAAGACATGGTAAACCATTTTCAACACCCATCCATGGTTACAACACCTACTGCGAAATTATATCATTTCTTTATAAGATACCAATCTCTAAGGTAAACTAATTTATCATATTCTGTACTCAAAAAAATTAAAACACCATCTAATAACTCTAACTACTATAGATTAAGATCCAGCCTTACAAGTAGGGGTTGCGAGCTTCAGAGTACGGAAGCAGATATCATACAGAGCCTCGTTGTCCAAAGCCATACATTCATCAGCATTTTCAACAAGCTGATGTACGGAAAGGGTGGCATTGTACGGCTCAACAACTGTGTCAGACACCTTCGGAGAAGGGAAGACGGAAAATGTCAACATCATCCGATCTGGGTACTCCTCCCTGATCTTGGAAATAAGAAGAGTTCCCATGCCAGAGCCAGTGCCACCACCCAAAGAATGACAAACTTGGAATCCTATACGGAACAAATAGCAAGATTAAAAAGTTGAATTATAGCATCAATCAGCCATTCAAATCCTAATCCCAAAAGCAACACAATTTGATCAGAATAATTAATCATTTTAATTGCAGCGGTCCATAGCTCATGGTCATTTTATATATAACAAAGAGCAAAAATGAAAACCAAAACACTCTCACTCACTAACATACGAAAATCTATAAAGGGTTCACCACCACATCATATTCAAACACGTTCACAAAATAAAAACTAAAAATTAAACAAACCCAAATAAGATTGAAAACAAAAGCACGAGCCAAATCCCAAAAACGAAACAAACCCACAAAGCATTTTCATTCCAAAGTTTTGTTTTGTCCATACCCTGTAAGCAATCGCAGTTCTCGGCCTCTTTGCGCACCACATCGAGTACAGAGTCAATGAGCTCTGCACCCTCCGTGTAGTGTCCCTTAGCCCAGTTGTTTCCAGCCCCAGACTGCCCGAAAACAAAGTTATCGGGCCTGAATAACTGCCCAAACGGGCCCGATCGGACCGAGTCCATGGTCCCGGGCTCCAGATCCATCAGAACGGCGCGTGGGACGTACCTTCCGCCACTGGCCTCGTTGTAGTAGACATTGATGCGCTCGAGCTGGAGATCGGAGTCCCCACTGTACTTTCCTGTGCTGTCTATGCCGTGCTCGTCGCAGATCACTTCCCAGAACTTGGCCCCGATCTGGTTCCCGCATTGGCCGCCCTGAATGTGAAGGATTTCTCTCATTTTCGTGCGTTTGAGTCCTGTTTGGTTACCGGGAAAATTTGGAGGGAAAAAAGATAGACGGGTTTTGCCGCGTATGGGTGAGAGAGGAAGGGGTTGTTGGGAATTGGGGGTTTGAGGTGAGAGAGTGTTTTGCGGGGGTTTTAAAAGGGTGGGGTGATCCGTAAACACCTAAGACCCAACCCAAGATGTGCCTGGTGCGTTCTGGCCCTGGGTTGTGGGAAATTAGGATATTTTTGTTTTCTTTTTCGTTTTTATTTTTTATGGTTTATGGGATGGGATATTTTATTTATTTTTATTTTTATCTGTTATTCAATGCGATTTTTTAGAATTATTACAGTGCCCACCAGTTTTGCCTTCTGTTTCAACCAAAGCAAAAATGCACATAAGCTGTGTAAAATTATAGACAAAAATGTTTTAGAACTAACCAGTTAGTAAAATAATACGGTGTTAACTACTTTTTTGAGCTCATTACATATAATTATATTTTAGATCTCTATTCAAATATTAATTTTATAAAAAATTAATCAAATTATAAATCATTTAGTCATTTGATTACAATCATTTTATGTTTTAGTAAAAAATTTGTATTCGTCTATTTACATGAACACAATTAGTTTGCTAATAGTTAATTAAACGATTTCTAATTTTATTGATTTTTTGTAAGGATGATTTTTGAATGAGAATTTAAAAAATAAATAATTTGAATCATGAGATTACATTGTGTAGTGGGTTAAAAGAAAGGTGTTAAATTTCGAAGTTTTCAGCGAAATTTCGCCGAAAATTTCGATTT